>NW_027040618.1:4045000-4645000 GCF_037179485.1 Ochlerotatus camptorhynchus
CAAGTAACCAACAAGCCCGTTAATAGCCCTTTTTGCTGTATAAGGTTGCTATACGACTGAAATTAAGTTCGGAAACCCTATATTTACCTTATATCGCAAAAAGCAGCCAGGTGGTGGATCTCAGAATTTCGAGTCCGTTGGGGTCTGTTGAGGATCATCCTAAGGATCTTGTTCTGGATCCTTTGGAGTTTGAGGTGATGGCACTTGGCACAGCTCTCCCAGATTGGCGTTCCGGCTTCAATGGCGGGAAGGATGCTTTGTTTGTGGACGACAAACTTGTGTTTATGCGACAAGGTGGACTTTCTGTTGATAAGTGGATAGAGCGACCTAATCAAAACAGAACTTTGCTATCAAGGGTGAGACCAAGGTAGACAACTTCGCTTGACCATTCAATGGGAGTATTATCAAGATGGACTTTTAAGCTACCAGGCGGGAAAGCCGAGGTGAATTGGAGTGCGGAAATAGTATGGTCGTGTTTTAGCTGCATTGATACAAATCTTCCAGCTTTTGAAATAGTCGGACAGAACATCCAGGCCTAATGGGAGTTTTCTCGTCAGAGCACGGATCAATCGACCCTTTTAGATGATGGCAGTGTCATCCGCAAACCCCACCCGAAAGGGGAGGTGAAGATGTTGAAGACGATAGGACCAAAGAGGCTACCCTGGGGAACCCCAGCATCAACGTTGAACGTATCAGAAGGTAAATTGGAATGATCTGGCCGACAAGTAGTGTTTTATGATCTTAACAAGGAAGATCGGAAAGTTGTATCGATGCAGCTTGTACACTAGGCCATCAAGATAGGCATTGACGAACGCCTTCTCAACGCCCAACAACGGCATGGCCGATGTGTTGGAAACGGGCTTGTTCTGCTTGATGCAGTTAGTAAAGTAGAGTGGCCTTTCCTAAACTCGAATTGCTGTTTGAGAAAGCTGTTACTTTCCAACAAACAGTATGAGCTGATCAAAAGCTGAATAAGCTATTCTTTAGCTGAAAACCCATATTTTTACCTGTATAAGCTCTGATTCAGCTTTCAATGTTTGTTGAAATCTGAAAACACCAGCAGATGGACGACAAGAGGCTGATGAGGTGATAGTTTTTTGCACTGGTAGGGTCTTTGCCAGGCTTGTGGATTGGAATGACTTTGGCTAATTTCCAACATGCAGGGAAGTAGCCAAGTACTAAACACTTATTGAAAACCGGTGCAAGGTGTTCAAAGAAGTCAACACTCAAGTTTTTCAACTCGAGGTTGACCACTCTATCGACACCAGCGGCTTTCATGTTCTTGGTTGATTTAATGGCTGCTATCACCTCATCAGCCGATATTCTTGCTCGTGGGGACTCACCATGGCTTGGCCAAAGTTATGACAATTCACAAAGTGTTTTTATCAAGAGCATTGGCCTTTTCAACAAGGGTTATGAGTAAGGAAGAATCCATATTCTGATTAAGAGGGTAATAGAGAGGGATGGGCCTCGGCATATTTTTGAAAATCTTTGCCATTTTCCGGAATGGCTAAGCACAATGAGGGAGAGAGCGATTCTTGTTTGCAAAATCGATATTTCTGAGATCCACCATCGTTGCTTGGATGATTTTGTTCAAACGGTTGTAATTGGTCTTCAGGTTAAGCAACCTAGTACGGTGGTACTGCCTACACATTGTTTTGCGGAGTTTAATGGGCCCTTGACAGGCCATCATGGTATTACTCACCTGTCTGGATACTGGCACATGTTGCTCCCTGATCCGAGAAATCGCTTCATCGATGGAGCGCAGACACCAGTCGATTTCGTCGGTAATTTCCGGGTAGACGTCATTGCCGATACTGGTGTCAAAGCAGTGTTGGAACTGCCTCCAATTTATCGAATGGTTGTTTCGCCACGATGCTTGGAACCTGTAGACTGGGGAACCCACTTCAGCCACCACCGGATAGTTAGATGAGCTGAGTTCCTGATAGACGACAAGTCGCAAGGTGTTGTTGTCCATGTTGCTAATGTAGATTTCGATGGTGGCGTGAGCACCGGACTTAAGTTGGTCGGGTGGTTTTCCCACCGTCGTGTTAGCCTGATAACACTAGTTTACAGCATTTTTGAACTCGGTAAGGTGATGATCATTTCCAATGCAAAATCCTACGCTGAATTCAATGCCGTGGTCAGAAAAAATTAAAGTAGAGCCATTTTTGAGATATACAAAAATTTTGATTTTTTGAATTTTGGACAAAAGTACAATTACTAAAATGTCAATATCTTTGGAACTAGTGCACCAATTTTAAATCTTTTTTTATGAAAATGAAGCTAAATAAATTTGCCATCGTTCACTTGAACATTATGTCTTAATTAAAAATTTAATTTTGAAGTCATTTAAAAATTTACAGCATTTTTTTTTTATTTTCCTGCGAATTTTCCATGAAAATCTTGTTTTAATCAACATTTTTAATGGGATAAAAAGATTCAAAAAATCATTCCATAATTTATTCTTATAGTCCATTCAAAACCGGAGAAAATGAGCCTTTAATGGATGAAATCGGTTGAAAATTGTCGAAGTTATGAATTTTTTTGTAAAACACTTAAAAATGTTGCTGAAATACAACAGCTTTAGAGTTCCTTTTCTAGGTGTCGTTGTAAGCATCCAAATCGCATGTAAAGTTTTCATGGGAGATTCTTTTCTCTACATATCAATTTGATTAAGGCATATCAGGATTTAAAACCGAGTTGATACAAAAGAAATTTATTTAGGTTTTATTAAAAATGATTGAGAATCGAATGACTTTGTCTTCGATGTTTTGAACTTGTTTCTCGAATCAGAAACCAACAATAGTCACCCATCATTGCTTCATCCCAAAACCCTTGGTAACGACGTTCCATCATCTTCATTTGTTGGTGAAAACGTTCGCCGTGCTCATCACTCTCGTCACCAAGATTTTCCGGGAAAAAATCCATGTGAGAATGTAGGAAATGTATCTTCAAAGACATATTCACACCTGTGTTCAGTGAAATAAAAGGATTTGAAATTAATTATATGTAACAAACACAATATTTTTGATTTATACCTATTTTCTCATAATTTTTGAGCAATTCATCGACGGCTTCCTCATAATCTGGGCTTCTGAAATTTCCTAAAAAGGTTGTGACAACACGCTGGAACGATTTCCACGCTTCTTCCTCATCTGGTGTCAAAACTGTATTGAATGCGGAATCATTGAGCAGTTTTTTGATCTGTAGGCCAACAAATACACCTTCCTTTATCTTTGCGTCAGATAAATTTGGAAATATTGATTTCAAGTACTGGAATGCCGGCCCTTCTTTTTGCAACGCTTTGACGAAATTTTTGAATAGCCCAAGTTTTATATGTAGTGGTGGAAGTATTATGCGTTCTTTTACCACAAGAGGATCATTTTTAACGTTGTCTTCACCAATTGTGAAATTATCCCGTTTTGGCCAATCTTTTCGGACGTAGTGTTCCTTACGAGCTCGACTGTCCCATTTACACAAAAAACACATATATTTTGTGATCCCTGTTGCAATCCAGTCAACATGGCAACCACTTTAAGATCGGAACAAATTTTCCAATTGTGTTGATTGTAATTTATCAAATTGAGCAATAGAGCCATTGATTCATACGTTTCCTTCATATTAACGGCATGAGCTAATGGAATAGAAGGTTTCTCATTCCCTTGATGCAGTAAAACGGCTTTCAAGCTCAACTTGCTGCTATCGATGAATAAACGCCATTCAGCTGGATCATATGGCTCACCAAACTCTTCAAACAAGCCGTTTACGTCATGGCAAAAACATGCCTTGTCCTTTGTAGAATAATATTTGTCAAATTTCTTGTGACGATTCCTGTGACAAGAAATTTTGACCTCCTTGCTCAGCATGTTGTGTTCTTTCAAGCGTGATGCCAGCAATTCGGATTTCTCCTTGGATAAGTCGAGATCTCGCATCAAATCATTAAATTCGGATTGTGTAAACAGTTTTGGGTTTCTTTCCAATTCCACCTCGAAGTCTTCAAAAAATCAAAATTTTTGTATACCTTTAATTTTTTCTGACCACGGCATTGAATTCAGCGTAGGATTTTGCATTAGAAACGTTGGTCAACCACTAAAGTTCACACTTTTTATGTTGTTTTGTAAACTAGTGTAATATCTCTTCGCAGGCCTGCTGCGGACCCGTCCCTGATGTTGACTTGTTTGGGGCAGTAAGCCGGAACGATGGTGATGTGGCCGTCATGAGTAGCAACTTCCACCCCTATGGCTTCGATGGTCTTTAGCTAAAAACCTCCCCTAGAGCTGGTTCGATCTAGCCTAGCGATCCGGAAATCGGAAAGTAGACGTTAATTTCGGGCTTCAGGTGGGTTTCAGTTTTGACGGCAATGTCAACGAACTCGATGTTCTTGCTCTTGAGCAAGCAAGCGTTCCAGTTCACTAGCTTCAACACTTCTGTGGCCATACTCGGTGACGAAAACGCCCAGAGTGTAAATCTAGTCGCAACGGGTTTTGCAACTGCGCAAACATGTGGCAAGCTGGGTGAATACGGGGATCATCAGATGCTCCGCTATGAACATCTGTGATTTTGTTCCATGATGGTGCATCATCCAGACGCCTTGATAGTCCCTGAGGGGGGGGGGGGACGGTTTTGCTGTGGGTTGTAACGGTTGTCGCATACGTTTCACGATTCGTGTATGCCGGAGGGTTGGGGACTCCAGCAGTTGACGAGACTGATGCACCAGAATTTGACGCCGTTGGTGGATGGCAGGAAGGTTCTACCCATTGTTGTCCGGTACCCTTTTGCGGTCTGATTGGTTCTGCGTAGAGGCCCTTACGCGGATTGCAATGAACTCCACACGTTTTGGGCACGACTGACTAGTTTCGCGATGAGCAGCCTCACCATTTGCGAATGTTGGGCCGGCGTTCTCCATCATTTCACAGGCATCGAGCGCGTGTTGCTTGCCACAATCGCTGCAACGGAAGGCCATTTGTCAATTTTCGAACAGGAAACATTGGCTGACACAGTGGACGGGCCAGTGATCCCATTTCATCACGACGTTTGACAGTGCACGAATATTCTGCAGATCCTTGATGCACGTAGATTTTTTCTCAAGGTGGACCAGAAACAGCTGGTCACGATACTTTCGAGTGTTGTCATGTCGATTCATCTTGAAAACATGGACTGGCTTGAGTCCGTTCACCTTCAATTCAACTGACAGTGAGTCGGTTTTCATGTCCGGAAATCCATGCAAGACCACCTTGAACAGCTTGCTCGCGTCAATATCGTGGGAGATGTACTCCACGTTATCTTACTTCAGCAGTGTGTCAACGGCCTTGTAGTGTTTCATCGCTGGAACCATCAGCTTTAAGCCTTCAGCGCAAAGGTGGATGGTACATTTGAAACCATTACCGATTCAATAGTATATTTTCTCCATTTCTCCATTTCTTTTCCACCTGCGGTTCATCGCCATTTTCCGGAACGGCGTAGCGGTTGTTCGCCAGCAGCTTCTTCGATGCCAACGGAACGTCGGCGGTGTCTGATCGGTTAATTTTCCGGTCGGAATGGCAGCCGCGTCACCACGCGGTGGTTTCCCCAGGCTTGGATCGAACAACGCTTCACTAAACACCGCGAAAGAAAAGCGCGAACACTATCGCAACGAACTATGCAAATAGCTCTAGAGAGCGAGCGAAAACCAAACCTGACGGTTTTTTTTTTCCTTTGGTTTGTTTTTCGTCGATCTTGTTTTCCGTGCTGAGCACCAATGCTACCGACGCCAGGGAGGTAACTCCCGCACCTGGACCCTATCCATCGACCCATCAACTCATGAACCGGGGACCAGGGGTTTTACTTCCCTTCCGAAGAAAGGCGTGATCAGAGATGTTATGCCTCAGAACATCCCGGCGGTGCCGACTGGGATTGAACCCAGGCCTGCTGAGAGGTAATCACGCTTACCACTACACCGCTTCAGCTTGACGGTTAAACAGAGAATGAATCGTATAAGCAGAGGCATAACAGTAGCGCATGGTTATATCTTTTCAGGTTCAAGCAAACCGATTTGCAACCAAGTAGTACTCGATTATGACGACTGTGTTTGGGAAAAACGTTTATTCTATGGAAACAGTCATAAAATTAACATTTGTACATTTTTCAAATGATTTTTTTTATGGAAAATAGGAAAAATATTCGTTTTAGTAGTTTTGTAGAGTTATTTTCTATCGATTGGTGTATTTGGATTTTAATTTCATCTATTAATTACAAAGTTACAAGCCTTCAAAACCTTACACTATTTCTTCACGCATTTTTCCCAGTATATTCCATAAAGACTTAGTTCTACGTCAAAAAATCGTCCCGGTTGGGATAATTTTGATATCAAATGCAAAATGATTTTTGTTTTATCTTACTCAAATATAACGTTATGAAACCTGTGATGTTGTTTTTCGCACTCCAATCTATCGAAGATTTTTGCCTTCTGCCAAATTAATGATAATATCGAGGTTGTAGGCTCTGGGATCGAAAATATTCATTATAATCATTTTGCCAAAATGAATTGTTATTTTTTTTTTGCTTTTGAGGATCGCTCCCGAATTTGACAATTTTGGGTTTGAAACTCAAGAGTTTATGAACAATCAAACATGATCGACAAACGAATCTACACTGGGTCGAAGCGCTAGTCATTACTTGTGATAATAAATGATAAAAGCAGACTCTGCTCATGGATAAAAACGTTGACATAAATTTGACCAAGCTGAAAGCAACTAGTCGTCCAGGATCCATTCTGAAATCGCAAGATTTGATACGGTCGAGCAAATTATCGGAGTGTATTTTTAATTTTAATTCTCCGGACAAAGACTTGTGTACAACATACGAAAATAACACTGTCTTAGAAATCTCTCCATTAACAATTATGAAGGTTACTTGTTTCGCGGATTAGAAATTTCATTTTATTCAATCTTCTCACCATTGAATATTACAACTCTTCTCACGACTAATGTATTTGATTCAAATACTTTCTCCAGCAAAGCATCCCCACCGATACATCCTTTGTCGGCTTGCAAACAAGCAGCCAAGGCTTAGCTTCTCATAATTTATGTTAAATCACTCTTGAATATTCCTCACCCGATGCGAGAGAGAGAGAGTCTGAATGGGATGAATGAATAATACTTATGTTTGTGTTACAAGGTTTATAATGCAATATTCTCGGCGGCATAGCTCGCCACTAAACAAGCACGCCCGACCGCTTCCGTCGTCGATCCCTGAAGAGCAGCGAACCCTCTTATCGACGCCACTTGTGTCGACTACCATCATCATCCCCCTGTTGGCTTGCAGCGCTAGGGTGATGTAGAGACAACCGAAAGAGAATACGTATAGAGGGGAGGCACAGCTGAATCCGATATTGCTTCTCCCTTCATAGCTTGTACTTCCGACACCCACGATTCGTCTAGAGGCCGGGGCTTAGCATCCCAGTATTAAGGAATTTTATTTAATTACAAGCCTCGACACGTGGCCAAATAAATGAAGGTATTTACCCTGTCCCTCGCGTTGTGTTGAGGATCAAATTAAAATGTCCGACCAACAACCACGAGCAAAACAAGGTCGCTGGTGGCACGACGACCGTCAACAGCTGATGAAGCGGGAACAATTGGTGCACTGATGAGAAAGCCAAAATTGTTGACCGCATGCATCCACGTGCCGTGCTTGTGCTACCATATGTCCTATTTTGTAGGCAAATTAAATTTGTTGATTTTGGTCCGCTTCGCAAGCTGCTTGGCTCTTTGTCATTCTACAGCTAAGTTCAATTTAAAAGTTTTTCATATCCTATGATCTCGTTCGGGGAAACTTAGCAAATTCCGCCGAAACCAATCTGTCCAAATTGCGGAAAAGCCATACTCAGAAGAGTTATGTACCCCCAGAAACATCGACCAAAGCACCAAGGACAAAACGCAGATGAACACGTACAAGCACATTTCATTGTAAACATGAAGCCGAACATGACGGCATGCCGTGGACCACAACTGCGCGACTCTCGCAGCATGAAAGAGCCGGAATAAATGGGCCAAAAAAGTGTGACACAAATGCGCCACGGTGCACAACAGCAAGCAAGTTACATATACAAAACTGGCCTACCACCAGCCAGTCAGCCAGCCAGCCAGCCAAGACGAACCAGAGCAAAGACAACGCAGAGGAAGACGAGCACACGGGGCAATGTATGTAGTAGCCAATGTCCGCCCGTGTCCTGGAATTTCAGCAGCCCAAGCTCGGAAAAAGGATAACACGTCCGAAAAATGGCATTATCCGGCTTTCGGCTCGGTTGGCTTACTGTCCAGTGCAATTTTTTTCGCATTGTTTGGCGCTTCGATCGTGTGTGTCCTGTCCAGTTCAGATGTTGCTTTTTTTCGCTCCTTTTGTCTCTGGTGTCGTTCGGCCTGTGTGACACAGATAATAATTAATGTGTCACATGCTTCGGACAACCGTTTAATTAATTATTATTATTTTATATGCCACGGTGTACATCGGAGCGGTCAGCAGTGGAAGGTACACAACTACTATGACAGCAACGAGTAGTGGCAGACAGCGAGATGAGAAAAGATACTGTTGAACGCAGGAAGTAATCTGTTGTGACGCGCGGCACGTTGCCTGATTTCGTGTGATGCTTTAATCAGTGCAGCCGCTGCTGTGGTTTTGGCTCTTTAAATGGGGGCGATCTTAGACACATTTTATCTATCTCTCAGCGTTCTCATTGTAGAGTAATTTTTCAGAATTGAATTAGGGTGTGCCAGAAAAATTAGGTGTTTTAGCTGTAAATCTTTTCTTTAAAATTTCCCGTGAATGTAGTCTTCAAGCATCTTTAAGAATTTGCTCAAATGTACATAAATAAAACAGTAAAAAAAGGTTATCTTCCATTTAATTCCACTTAAAGGTATAAAAATGAAACTACAATGTATTGAATCGGAACCTACCTAATTAATAAAAACCAAAGATTTAAGTAAACTAAAGTAATGTGATCTTGACTTTTATACCTAGGGGATGAGTACTTAAGGGGGTTAGATTTTGATAAGTTCTTTAGTGGGAATAACACTGATGAAGACTGTACATTTTAGTCAAAATACGTATCTGTCATGGATACCAAAATTAATGAAGTGGAATTAAATGGAAGATAACCTTTTTTTTGCTGTTTTATTTAAGCATTGCGCTAACAACCAATTTCATTACATCAAAATGTACATGTTTATCCAACACAGTTTATTGATCTATAACAGATCGCGCGATAATAACGATTTTCTTTATCAAATATACCGTTTTCAAACGTAGATTACTCAGCATGAGGCAAATTAACAAAAAAAAAATCAAGTAAGCATTTGAAAAGATACAACGTGAAATACATAGTACATGGCATCTAGAAATATTATATATTTTAAAAGCATACACATTTATTCATTTAATAAATATAATTGGGTATAACTTCTTCATTAAATGGGATATAGGGAAAATGCAGGTAATGTCGGCCTAAGTGTCCCTTATTTGGGCCCATACATAAATTCAGCAATAGACTAAATTTTCAATAGCAACCAAAAATATCCATTAGTAACGTCCCAATGACGCGTTCATCTAGATAAAATTGATAAATAGCAGATTTTTAGCGATGGGCCCAATATGAGATCCATAGGCCAACATTAGAGACATTTCCCCTAGATTTTGACGTAGAACTATGTCTTTCGGGAAGATGGGGGTACACTTTATGAAAACCGAAAAATGAAATTATTAAAGATTTTGAACGTTAATAACTTAGCTGCTCCTGGACCAATTTCAGAAATTTTATCATCAATCGATCAGAAACTTTTATACGCATCGATAACAAAGCTTTTGACTGTTGATTTTTTTATTGAAACTATTGAAAAAGTGGTAAATGTCAAGCATTGTCCAGAAGCTTCGAAATAACTAATAAATCCACCAATTACGTACATGCATGTGCTGCTCCCCCAACACAGTCATCAGATAATGGTCCTAGATGAAACAAGTTGAAGTTACATTCGCCTCCAATCTTCGGGCGTGTATGAATAGGGAGGATGCAATTGCGGAACAATTTTTTGCCAATTCAGAACCACAACGACCACACAAAATGCTCCCTGTTTTTTTTTTCCTTGGATTTGTTTTCCGTGCTGTGCACCAATGCTACCCACACCTGGACCCTACCTATTGACCCATCAACTCATGAACTGGGAACCAACGGTAACCAAGTTCCAAAGGAAGGCGTGATCAGAGATGTTATGCCTCAGAACTTCCTCTTTTCTGAAATCAACTTGGTGGGCCTGAAAAGAGCCGTTTTGTTGCGTTGGTGATAAGTTTTAACCTCCGAATCCGTACAGAATGCGTCCCTGTCGCTTCAGAGCGTAGACGACATCCATGGCCGTGACGGTTTTGCGCTTGGCGTGTTCAGTGTAGGTGACGGCATCACGGATCATATTTTCTAGGAACACCTTCAGCACGCTTTCCAGCAAGTTTTGTCGATATTGAGAAATTGCCGTAAAAGCTCTACGCAGATGTTGCCACTGCATGATAATGATAATGTTGACAGGCTACATAGCAAATTCATGAATATGAGCATTAATTCATAATTTTCATCAAACTTACAAAACATCCTTTCAATACATCTTTCGAATGGTAATACTTCTTTGCATCTTTGAGTATTCCAGTTGGATATTAATACAAAATATTCATTTTTTAATGAATGCTCATTTTCATAAATTTGCTATGTAGCCTGTCAACATTATCATCATCATGAAGTGGCGACATCTGCGTAAGCTTTTAAGGCAATTTCCCAATACCGACAAAACTGCATTACCATCACTGGTTATAGCCAATGGGAAGCGAGGAAATATGGTACCGGCAGAGCTGGTTGTCTATATAAGAGGTTGCTAACCACGCTTTGGACTTAGTTTCTATTCACCCGTTCAACGACAAATATCATGCATCAATGACTGGTCGTGGCAAGGGAGGCAAAAGTCTTGGAAAAGGAGGCGCCAAGCGTCATCGGAAGTTCTGCGTGATAAAATCCAGGGCCTGCCATCCGTCGTCTGGCTCGACGTGGTGGTGTCCAGCGTGTCTCCGGTCTGATCTACAAGGAAACCCGAGGTGTGCTGAAGGTGTTCCTAGAAAATGTGATCCGTGATGCCGTCACCTACACTGAACACACCTAGCGCAAAACCGTCACGGCCATGGATGTCGTCTACGCTCTAAAGCGACAGGGACGCACGCACTCTGTACGGTTTCGGAGGTTAAAACTTATTACCAACGTATCAAAACGGCCCTTTTTAGGGTCACCAAGTTCAATTCAGAAAAGAGTTAGAATAGAATTTATATAGAGTAACTCATGATTCACCCATTCAATTTGTCACTAAATTTATGTATATTGATGATACAAAAATCAAATAATTTGTTAGGGAAATAAATTATGTTCTATTTGTAGTCTTATCGGAGGGTCAAATTTATTCCGTTTACCTTTCATAAACTGAGAAACCCTCATCGTATGCATTCTCCTGCTGCGCGACATCTTCAAAAACGTCCGAACCGTTAAATAATACAGAGTACAAAGAGTACAGACTAGAAAATCGAACAAAAATTTCGTAGTCCTACGTCACCAATGCGGTCGTGTCTTGTACACCACCCTCGAACTTTTTTTTAACGAAAAGTGTGTTTTAAGAACCTCCAAAAGACTTTTGAAGATGACTTTCAAGGAAAATTCAAAATGCGAAAGTTACAGTCAAAAGATGATTTTATGAAATTTAATTTAAATAAAATGTGCAAGGTAATGCATGTTCGGAGCCCCATCAGTTATTTGCACTTAAATTTTCATTTTATAAATTGGACCTAAGGGGCTGTTAATAAACTACGTAGACAGTTTAGGGGGGGGGGGTGACAATTATCCGCGGCCCATACATTTTTTTTGTATGGACAATTGTCTACGCAGGGGGAGCGGGGGGGGGTCAAGAATACAAAAAAAAATCTGTCAACGTAGTTTATGAACAGTCCCTAAGGGTGACCGAAATAATTGCAATTTATATTTTTTTTTAATGAAGCACTCTTGCCAGTGTTGGGACAATATCAAAAAATCAAATCTCACCAACGCCCAAGATCACGCTTGATTTTTGTAGACAAAAATCAACAAGCAAACAACTGCGGTTGATTTTGCAAGCTGTGATATCGCAGCTCGGAATATCAAGCTAACAAAACTCACCAGCTGCAAATCTCAACAAACTGTGGTGAGATTGAGTTTCAAGATTTTTGCTTTCCACCTAAATGCAACCGAAACTTCCATAACGGCTGACAGCAGTCACTTCGTGTCTCCCATCGGTGAAGAGTAAAAAGAGATAGCAACCCGAGCAAAGCTTGAGATCAAATTGAACTCAAATATTGCTGTTATGATGTAACTTATTTTGAATACTTCAGTTGATCTAATTTTGGTTGACTTAACGGTTAACACAGCAAAAATGAGAGCAGAATTTTACACTGTTGAATCAAATGAAAACTAATCCTGCTTTCAATAAAATCAATTTGATTTCTGATTTTGCATTCATAATGTTTAACTGAATACGGGCCTAGTGTAAATGGTTAGCATCCATGCTTCTCATGCTGAAAGATTCGGGCAAGTTTCAAATGACCTAAAATGTGTTAAACAAAACAAATAAACAATAATCGTTAGTTCAACGACAGATGAACATAAATTAACTTTTAAACAAGACGTTAACAGCAGAACTTCAAGTTAAGTTGATTTCATTTTAAAAGGCTTGACTGCATAATGAAAGCACAATATGATATCAGACTTAAGTCTCGACAATTGAAATCAAAATAAGTTTTCATTATGATAGGAACTGCAAACTTTATTATCGATTTGCTTTCATTTTGTTAACCGACTTTGCTCGGGAAACTATGGCTTCTCTTTTTAAGCAAACGATGTGCAACATAATCATTTTTGTGTCGAGTCAACTCTCAGCTTGATTTTTGCACGTTGTGAATAGTCTCGCAATATCAAAGGAGCTTGTAAAATCAATATCAAGCATGATATTTTGTTCCAATATCTCGCGTGATATTGCGAGCGCATGAGAGCGGAAAAATATCAATTGAATGATGATTTTGCCAACACTGACCCTTGCCACTGTAGAACTTCAGTTACGACAACTAAAGGTATGTGACCTAAGATTTTTTTCATTCTGATAAGAAATGAAACAAAATTGTCATGCTTTTTTTTTCAAATTTTTTTTTTTTTTTATTGAAATGAATTTTAAAAGGAAGCATATTTTCAAAAACTCAACGAAATATTCCGCGGATTTAAAATAAAAAAAACTTTGTAGAAAACAAAATCGAAACGAAACATGTCCATTTCGCATGTTTCGCGGCTCACCATAACGTCAAAATAAGCTATAAGATGGCGGATTTTCAAAGAATTGATCTGTTTGCTTTTCTTATTTATGAAAATTTGCAAGAAAATATCTGTTAGACGATAAAGGCGCAGCTCATCAGCAAAACCACTGTTTGGGAAGAAAATCCTCGACCGTATTTATAATAATTTAGAGCAATTTTTTTCCAATTTTGACGATTGATGACCATCATCGTCGGATAAACCTATTACCCATAAATGAAATGAAAATCAAAACTGGTGAAATGAGTTGCACCGAAAACCTTCATTTGTTATATGAGCATGTTTGTTGCGACGAAACGTAAATTTAATTTAAAAAAAAGTTAATTAAATGGGTTACCCTACCATTTGCGTTACATCAATATTGAACATTTGGACTTTCTGCCATTTTTTGAATATATTTTTATTTTCCGTGGACTTCATCTTACGGGAAGGTGCAAGAGGAAAATCAAAAATCTGAAATTGTGACCGTCACGAAAAGGTGTTAGCTTTTGACGTAGGATTACGTCTTTCGGCAACATATTGGGGCAGCAATTTCAAAAAACTAATATCGACAGCGTTACAAAAAGTGGTCAGGTTTTGACCACTTATAACTCTGTCAATAGCGGATGGATTTTAATTCTAAACAAGCCAATCGATTGGAGTTTTTTCTACGAATCATAAATTAACATTTTATTAATTTTCAATAGGTCACTATTGACAATTACACAAATGTCCAACTGTTGTAATGGTGATCAAAATTTTCACCGATTGCCTGCAAAAAGCGCTTTCCCTAACACAAATTTCAAAATCGAATTTCATCCGGTCTCGCCGAACGGTACTTATTCAGTCACCGTGTGTGCTGCTATCCGGGCAGTCGTCATCATCAGCAGCAGTAGTGCTTTCGAGGCGTGGTGTTGAACATTGTTCTCCAGTACACAACGAAAAGCTGACCGCAAGCAGCGAGCTGCAGCCCACATGAGCATCCATTCACCGAAGAAGGAGGAAGAAGCCGCACCGGTACTGATCGGATTCAGTACCTCTTCGCGAGTCGCTGTGAGCCAAGCGCGTCACTCATACAGCTCGCCAGTCTCATCTGTGTTGAACACCCTAATAGCGCAACATTACTCAACCAGTCGTCATAAGCGAGAAACACTCGGATGCACATCGTTCTGCTTGAACCTGAAAAGTTATAAAAGTGGATGAGTGGATCAACTTGGCAACAAGCTGTTTTTGCATTAAGCTAAATCCTCAGCTCACCGATGTCCTTCGATGCGACGGAGATTTTCTCGCTCTCTCATTTGTGGAGAGTCGATTGAATGATATCGGTCAGGTGTGGGATGAGCTTTCATTTAAGGACGATATCGTACCGAAGCTCATTTTCGCATCGGACAACGAAGTAGACAGATCGCCTGAGAAGCTAGCAGCAGCAGTATCCACAACGGTAGGAGGTGGAGCCATCTGACGAACAATCGGTCCATCTCAGGTCCAGAAATGTTTGGAGAAAGAGATAGATTCTTGTGATAAATCGGCGGTAACAGTTTTCACTCACAAATTCTGAACTACTCCCCCCACTTTCTACTATATTGATATAGTGCTGTGTGATTACAAATACTGCTTTTTTAACTAGTTCGTTTATTTGGAAGGCTCAATCGCGTTAGTTCATTGTTCTTTGCTTGTAACAAAATTCACTTAATGCTATGTATAGTAGGAGTTGGGCGGAATATTCGCGGCTTACCCGACGTTAGAGAGGTACATTGTCCAAGGATAGGATCAGGGGAGGAGCTTGGGGGTAAGGTTTCCTTGTCTCATCAGAGCGTTGTGGTCTGTATGAACGGTAGTGCGGTTCTTGTTTCGTCTGAAGTTCGACTGGCTATGGTGACCAGTGGGCGACGATGAGACTCATCGAGACGGGGGGACAAGACAAACAAAAATATTGAAGAGAGACAAAAGACAAACGAATTAAATTCTTATACTAAACATTTGCAGAAACACATAAATCGACTGCATATAGCAAAGATCACGGGTACCCAACACGTCTCTGGAACAAATACTGCGTGGAAGTAAAAAAAGGGACCATCCATGTATGACGAAGCAATTTTTGACCAATTATTGACCCCCTTCTCCCTCAAATGCTACGTCATTTATGTATGTTCCCTAAGCAATTTTTGAGAAATTGTGCAACAGTGAAAATCAGTAGGTCTGCTCCTGTGCTTGCTAATTTTGCTTTTGCTACAGCTTTCTGTAAGTTTCTTCTTTTTTTCCTCTGTTCGTGACCTAACACCACTGCGACCAGTAATTTAATCTATTGTAGTAAAGCCCGATTCAAAGTAAATTTGGACGCTTTCAAGTGATCATAACTCAATAATTAAACAACATACACGGTTGATCAAAACGTTAAACAAAAGGGTATTTATTCAGCTTTCAAACGATATATAACAAGTTATTACATTTCACCGTTTTGAACGAACTGTCGCACTTTACTTGTGATCGATGCCATCATGATCCGCACAGTCGCTGGTGACACTGTACCGGCGAACTTATTCCACTTTAAACGCATTTGTTGTGCATTTGTCACTTCTTTACCGCATCCTCGAAGTTTTCGCTTGACAATTGCCCAATGTTTTTCGATCGGTCTGAACTCAGGGCAATTCGGAGGATTAATCTCTTTGGCGACGAAATTAACATTGTTTGCAGCATACCATTCTAGTACCTCCTTAGAGTAGTGGCAGCTGGCTAGATCCGGCCAAAACATAACGTAGGTCTTGAGTTGCAGAATCAAGGGTAAAATCCGCTTTTTCAGACACTCTTTAATGTAAACCTTCGACGTCATTGTGTGATATGTGATGAAAACCTTGGTTTTAAGGCCACAACTGCAGATTCCTTGCCAAATCATTAGTTTCCGAGCAAACTAATCAGCAAAAACAAATTTATACCTGGAAGGGACATCCCCACGACCAGTTGCCTGGTTAAATTTGTGTCCGGGGATTTGATTATTATCCATTTTGACATATGTTTCGTCATCCATTAAAATACAGCCATCAAATTTCATCAAAACTCGTTCGTATAGTAATCGTGCTCGCTTTTTGGTCACTAAATTTTGTTTCAGGGAGCGATTCGGATGTTTACTGGCACAAACAGACTTATATCCTTCTCTTGAAAGGATGTCACGTACGGTGGAAAAGTTGGAATCGTATTTCTTTGCCAAATCACGTATGGAGACACCTGGGTTGCTTTTCACGTACCTCAACACCTTTCTCCTCAGCTCTTTGTCCCAAAAGCCACTTTTATAATAGATTCGCTGTGCTCTATCCACACTTAGAGTATCCTTGTAACGTTTGATTACAAGATTCACCGTTGATTTTGGGATTTTTAACACTTTTGCACGAAGGGTTCTCTAGATGTTTGTGCACAATTAATTTTCTTTTCTCCAGTTCCATGATCCGTAATTTCGGTATGCGTCGATCAATCCAGAAAAACTTTTCACCAATTTCTTCGTCAATGAAACATCAACAAATGCCTGTCAAACGTTTTTTGTTCCAATCACCAGATTGTGCATTAAACCGTGCGTCCAGATTTACTTTGAATCGAGCTTTATATCCCGTGTCCTGAGTTTAGTACATGTCGTATTACTCCATCACTATTGAGAAATGATGAGGTATACGGTTTTGATACAGTTGTCATTCTTGCCTTCATCGCAAGGAATCGATTCTAATTGAAAGGTCTCGCTATTTATACCCTTCGGAGTGTTGGAGCACCCTCCAAAGGCGCGCCCCTTTGTCAGTCAAAATTGGATTCCTTTGCAACAAAAATAAGCAATGAGACCGATAATGACCATGCATCAGAACCCTAGTCTTAACCACTTCAATCTAGGGAACAACGAATAGAAGATTAGGAATCACATAGATGATGATGAAGATCATCCTCGGTGGACAAAGCCGAGTCTAGTCAGTATCAACTAGGCATAAAAAGATAATAAAGACTAAAATGTGTTCTTTGGACTACTGAAACATCCTGTTCCTCTAGTTTGAAGTATTCAGGACTAGGAATCGGCAGTAGAAACATATCTCTAATAAATTCTCGTTAAGTTAAAAATATTTACAATATTAAGTAAACATTGATTTTTTTTTAAAGATTTCGTGCTTTTATGAACGCACATCCATTATTTTGCATAAGAAAACGGGAAAAGTGATTTCCCTACGGCAGATTACAGATTTCAGTACCAACCACTAAAATTATCAGACGGTACCTATATTTATGCGTTTAGATTAGTTATGTATTTCTATTAAACTTGGAGAATTATGCTATGGAACGGTTTTTAACTTCGAAGATGTTTTGCTCATAAGGGCGGAGCATAGCAAGCCGTTTCATTCCATAATTCTCCAAGTAGGTAATCTTAAAGCATAAATAGAGGTACCGTCCAGTTTTTTCAGTGGTACGTACTGAAATTTGTAATCTGTGATAGGGAAAACAGTTCTTCGACATTCCTCCCCTCGAAGTCGGTCTCGTATTTTTCCTGTTCGCAGATGATACCACAAATCACAATAGCCGTCAAAGGAATGGTGCCTCGGGAAGTAACAAACATACTTCAACGATACCTTGACGCCTTTGCTGATTATGCCAGCACGTGGAAATCAAAATCAACCCAAGTAACATTGCTAGTTTTATAGGGGTTTTATAACTTTCTACAATTCTGAATCGTGGTCTACAGAACCCTCATAAAACCAAAATTGTTACTTGAGAATGCCTCCAAAATGAAATCCATTCTGATCCTCCATCGGCAATCGCAAAAACTAAAACCAACTCCATCTTATACTGTAATCAAGGATGACACAAGGCTTGAGTGGCCGGCGCCGGTGGTGTAGTGGTAAGAGTGACTGCTTTCCAACCGAGGTCGGTGGGATTTTTCTGAGGCATAAAAATCTCTGGTCACGTCTTCCTTCGGAAGGGAAGTAAAGCCCATGTGTGTTGTTGAATGGGTGCGATATCCTACGCAGGTGTGTGGAAGCTGCCTTCCTGCACATTCGATTGCCGTCAATGGATGGCAATCGATGTCCGTCGGTGATTGGCACTAGATTGCGGAACAGAGACCGACGTTAAATAAAGGAAAAAAAAACAAGGCTTGAGTGGTCCGCCGAAGTAACCTATCCCGGATTGTTGTTCGATGAAAAGCTCCTCTTCCGTTCGCATGTAGAAAAAACCGTACTCACGTGTTTTGCCTTGGTTTTGCGCTGATTTGCCACAGTTCCCGCCTTTCAAGGGTGAACAAACTGGCTGTCTACAAACAAATCATAGCATCTGCGATTCTCTACGCAGTTTCCGTGTGGAAATCATGTGCACATACTCATAGGAACAAAATCCAGGTTCTTCAGAATAAAAGGCTGAGGATGATCCTTGATCGTCTCTTCGACACAATATTTTCCGATCCCTACCTAGAGGCGAATGTTCCTAAATTAGATTTTAAAATTGCTGACATTAAAGCTAGGTTTGTACAGAAATGCAACAAATCTGAACATGCTTTGATATACAATTTGTATATAGTAGGTTAGATGTAAATAGTAGTTGTACACACTTAGAAAAGATCATGTAAACTTAGGTGCTCTGAGAGTGATAAATACGAGCGTCAATTTTGACATGAAGTTAAGACATAACAGATGCGAAATATACCTCAATCAAACGTACTTTTCAGTCTCGGAGCACTTAATATTACATGACATGTTTGTTAACGTCTCATTCTTTATGTCAAAGACGGATTCCGTCACGTGTAAAATTAGTTATTTCTTAGTGTGTAGGTTAGTTGTAGCTGTAAATAGTAGTTATAAGTAGCATTTTTTTTTTTCAATTTCAAACAAACCAATCCCAGCAACGTGGTAATGCTCTTAACAGGTCTGATAGGACTAGGAACTTGAATAAATAAATGTTCAAATTAACTACACATCAAAAAATAAATTTTAATATTACATCCAAGAGGCTGCACTTCAATCATGTCGAAAATCTCATGTAATTTTTATGGCCACAAAAATAAACAAATGCAGTAAAAGCAGCGTAATGTCAGTTCATGTACTGTATTAATGTTAATTTTGTCTTTTTTGGAAAGTAATATTGCATCATATTTTCGACACGAGTGAAATGCACCGCTTTGATGTGATATTAACATTAATTTTTGGCTGAGTAAAAACGTGACACTTGAAAATTTAAACATGTAAACCACACAATACAAGCAATAAACATCCTTTTCAGGTTCAGGAGAAACAGTACTATTGTTGATGTAGGTTAGAAGCGTTAGAGGTCTATTGTTGAATATGGAAGTCTCCATATATAACAATAGGCTCATAACGCTTCTAATTTTTTGCAAAAAAATTTTGCAATGAAACTGGAACTTCACGTTTGCTGCAGTGCAGTACACAAGGAGTTCCAATTTCACGAGTGATGTCAAACTACCGTAAAATATTTGTGCTCTAGAAATCTTGAAGTGATAGGGAATATCAGCCATCATGACGGCCATTGTTGGACGCTTCAAGGAATCACCAGAAGAAAGCCCTACCTTCATATCTGATTGCTATGTAAGAACCAAATGTAATAGAATATCATATGCAGTGATGGCATAATCATTAGCAAATTTATATTTTTCCTCTCTTATACGCTCTCAATATTAGGCTTGATACCAAAATATCATGACTGATATTGATTTTACTAGCTCCTTTGATATTGCGAGACTATTCACAAAGTTGAAGCTTAGAGTTGAATCGACGCAAAAATAATTCCGAGAAGGTATAATAAAGCTATCTCTTTTGACTTAGGACTACGTCTTTCGGGAAGGGTGCCAATTCAAGGAAATGCAACGAAAATTGGTAAGACTTTAAACGCTAATAACTTGCCAATAATCAATGGATTTTGATGACTTGTATGTCGATCGATTCCCCAGTGTAACAAGATTTGTGAGGTATGTCACACATTATAATTGTTAAATATTTAAATAGTTAACAATGAAGAAAAAATGAAATATTCAAATTTCCCATAAATTTTCTTCGACCGCAAGGTGCTCACCATAACACAGTCATCAGAAGATCACAGAGATCCCTAACGACACAAGCCAAAGCCGCACAATCATTCAACGTTGCACGTTGGTCGATTTGACCTTGGGCTTTTTCGCTGCAGCGTGGACTTCGTAGTATTCCTAGCAGCTCAATACATACACCTCTCACCAATGAAAAACAACCAGATGCAGACGAAAATCGGTCCAGGGAAATGGACATCCAGCTCGTCGGATTAACTGTGATCCGTCGATATCAGAAGAATTTGAACATTGCAATAAATAGGAATAGTTCAATTTATCAGTCACTCTTAAAAGTACAGTGAAAACAAGCTACCATGTTACGAGCCATGTTATCACACCCAACGGTTCGTAGGAGGATTTTTTTTGGGGTTTATTTTGGGTATATTTTTAGGAACTGTTTATCCCACAACATTCATGGCATCTTTTTGGACTATAATGGAGTGCAAATCAAAACATTTTTTCGACGAAGTAGTGTCAAGTTTTGAACGCTTATATTATAGTTTGACTGCAGTCGTCGTTTGACTGCCGAGTGTTCGTTGACTGCTGATAAACAGGAGTGTTCGTTGCGTTGTACACTGAAAACGAAACTAACTCAGTGATTAACTTTTACTCATTTGTGCGTCACTTTTACTCAACAATGAGAATATGTATTCGATTTTTATGAGGTTCTGAATCCAACCAAGTTTTACTAAGTATGAAATGCAAAATATGTACGTACACTGAAAATGTATTTTCGTTATTTCTCTGAAAACCGTTTCGTAAAAATGAATATCGTGCATACAACACATCTTTCATAAATGGTACGAAATATTCGTTTTTCCTGTCATCTGGCGCAATGTCAATATTACGCCTTATTCGTATAATATACAAATACATCTTCGTACAATCAAACCAACAACTCCGCTTATTGTCTCCTAAAGTGCTGATTGTGTGTTGGAGATGGGATATTTTTTTTTAGAAATATTGTCGGTTTGACCAATACATGCAAGCTACCACAATAAATCATCGCGGTGGTTTTATGTTAGAGAAAAAAAAATACATGCAAGCAGCAGAAAAAGCAAGAGAAATCGAAGTACCGCTCCATGAGTGCTTCTTATTTGCCTTTAGCTTTACCTCTTCTCATAGCACAGATAGAGCGATGGATAAAGCACAGATCTAACGATCGCAAGGTGCATGAGTCGAGTCCTGTCTGAAGTCTAATTTTATTTTTTTGTCCTTTATTCCTTCCAATGATGAAGTTATTTTTAACCATCCTCACTAACACACTCCACATTTTTCTGTTTCCACAACCAACACTTGTGGACCGCTGGTTGGGTGTAGCGATAGCGAGTGTGGCAGTTCTAACGAAACTAGCTTCATACAATGTACAAATCCATTTCGTTGCAGAAAACAACGAATAAATTCATAGAACAAACGAGCGATTTCGTTGTATAAACGAAATTTTATTTTCAGTGTAGGACCGAAATCATTGGTTGCTTTATTTTAAATCAATATCAAGATAAATGCACAAGAAATTCACTACACAGCTTAACGTAGTCTACGTCAAGCATACGGTAGTGTCTTGTATACAACCCTACCAATTTTGTTTGTTTGTTTTGGCTTGACAGTTTAAATTTTGTAATCAATCAAAGTGGTATTTGCCTCTCTTTATTCATTTTTGTTTTTTTTTTTCCCATCTCGATGAGTCTCATCTTCGTCCACTGGTCACCATAGTCGGTCGAATTAGCTCTGATGAGGCAACGAAACCTGGACAATGTACTCCTCGTTAGGTTACTACTACTAGAGTTAATTGAATTTAGTTGCACACAACGAACAACGAATTATCGGCTCCGTATAGCTATCATGATTAAGCTTTCCAGATAAACGAACTAGATAAAAAAAATTGGCCGATCTCATGTTTATGGGTTATAAATTGGACCTGAGAGGAACCGAAAAATTTGCAATGATTTTTTTTTTACATTTTCAAAATGAATAACCCTTGCCGCAGTGGCGCCGGTGGTGTAATGGTAAGCGTGATTACCTCTCACCCTAGCAGGCCTGGGTTCAATCCCAGTCGGTGCCGGCGGGATGTTCTGAGGCATAACATCTTTGCCGTTGGTCCCCGCTTCATGAGTTGATGGGTCGATATGTAGGGTCCAGATGTGGGAGCTGCCTCCCTGGCGTCGGTAGCAGTGGTGCTCAGCATGGCAAACAAGATCGACAAAAAACAAATCATGGGAAAAAAACCCTTGCCGCTGTAGAACATTTGTTCCGACAACCACAGTTCCAACTCAGGCTCAACGTAGGAAAAATCATGCCTTCACTAACTAGTCTCTGGAGATGCAAAACCACACCCGATTTGCGCTACCACGCGGGAACCGCAAAGTCATTTTCGTCGGTTCCGGTCGCTTCCGTGGGTCATCTAAAAGTCGAGGTTTGTGAGCCGATTCCAAGCTCTCGTCATGTGCGGAGCAGTATTTCAACTTTTATTTATCCACCGAGAAAAAAAAAAGTAAAACAGAACCGATTCACCTCCCGAAAAGGCCGAAATGGAATAATTCGTTATGAATAGTTCATTGTTTCCATGAATTTTAAATCGGTTGTTTAGTTTTTTTCCCCGGAACGCCATCCAACGGACGACCAGCAGTCGAATCCGAGCGAGTAAATGAATACGAAGAGAAAGCGAAAAGGGTTTTGACGTTTGAACCTCCGCCGATGGAAACCGACGATGGCGCACGTGGTCGAAAGTGTGAGCGAATGGACATCAGCTTTAGGTTTTCAAAGTTTAATCAAGGATTTTGATGGATTGTTGAATTATTGATGAAAGTTTTGTTGAGGATTTCCCTTCGTTCCGCTTTGTGCCACGTGCGACCGAATAACTACATGGCTTGATTCTGTTCGTTCCGTGAATTTCCTCCACGGGGAGTAATTAAAATGGGCAGCTTATGGTTTGTCAGGCTTTATGAAAAATGCATGGAACGTTAGCTTGGTAGAAAAGTTAGGGACATTTGTTGAACTATTAATAGGTGCTGTAGCAAAATCCTTCATGCAATAAAGCAAAAGAGACATTTTGTTGCAGGTTATCGATTTTTGCTTACCGATAGAAGATTACATAACCATGCACCAATATGTAACTCCGATCGAAACTTTTGCCATCAGCAGCTTCCTCATGTGTGTGTGTGTGTCATGTATGAGAAACGGCTGCATGATATCCGGGTGCGGGTCGATGAAGCTGTCACCTAGTGCAAAATGGAACGGTCGATATTTTGCTGTGCAGATAACAGAGCTGATATGACTATGAATGATGATGATTGAAGCAAGAAGCCGGAAAGCATTGGGATTAAGGTGTATGAGCTAGCATTCGATGTGTGGGGGGGAGATGGAGAATTGCTAAACTTTTCCGTCGGCAGATCCTCTGGGAACTGTCCACCTATGTGGAAATTGTTTGTTTCACCTTACCATTGCTAAATGATGCATGAATGTGCCCTTTTCCTCTACGAGGATATTCAAACAGTAGGACTAAGTGCTAGTGTTTGAAAAACAAAAGTAGCTCTATGTTGTGAATCATAACCTTTTCCATAGAATCCGTCCGCTAGCTGAGTGGTGGTTCCATTATCGGTTTGATTAACATTTCATTGACCTTATCAAACTTTATCAATTTTGTTTGTGAGGACCCTTTACAGCCCGAGTTGCTGGTTTTCCCCAAGAAACAATATAATTATCGTCAATTGCCGTCAATATTGTATTAATCATAGTAAGTTAATTTCCTGCGTGTTCTCCCAGAATCATAATCCACCGGAGTAAGTTTTGAAGAGGGATAGTTATGGTTGATAAACAAAGTTTAAATGGATACTTCCTCCCCTAGCGGACACACTAAAGGCCACTACATTGAGCGATCAAATATATAGCATAGCAAGGCAAATGCGACTGTTCAAATCGCCGGTGGCTATATAATGGCACTAGGCACCAAACCAGGAAACCTAAAATTGTATTAAAGATTTGCATAAAAAGTATACATAATTTGCTAAGGACCGCACGAAAAGAGTCTTTAATGTGGTCGTTGGTAGGTTTTTCAAATAATGTTGAATTGTTTATGTTATATACAAAAATTGTGATAACCTGAACTGCTAGTTCATTTGAATTCATGACTTAGTTTCCTTGAACGTGATCGAGTAAATAACATTTTCATGAATTATATCCCAAATCCATGAGCTTAGTTCACGCCTGTTCAGCGCGACCATGAATTTGGTAACGCTACAGAAAACACAAATAAAACCATGATTTCTCCAACCCAAAGATGGTGTTAGTTTGCATAGGCGACCCTTGAGTACCGAGAAAAGTCTTTCGGAAGTTTTCTTCGCAATAGCTAATGTGCTCTTTTCTGTTGTTGGTCGTGATTTGCTCGATTGGTTCCGCTATTTGACAGCTCAATTGGTTCCCGAGATTCTATCCGCCAAACAAGAGACAATGTTATATAAGAGACGCGCGGAGAGAATAAAACTAAATCTGGTTGCACGGCCAACTAATTTCTTTTTCTGCAAGGTTTGGCAACCCGCAATTTTGTGTTTACTTCAAGTGACTTTTAAATTAAGCGACTATCGTCTGCTTCAGCATCACGGTAAAATGATTACTTTTTTAACCGTATCGGTAGTATCGCTATTCAATTGAAGTATTTGAAGACTAAATTTTTGACAACTCTGAGTGAAACCAAATATACCACATTGTAGGGTATATTCTACAGAGCGTTGCACAAAATTATTCAATCTGCGATTGTAGCTTCCTATCATGTATGATTGAAAGCTCTCTTTTGAACTCTTTCACAAATTTTACTATCTTAAAAAATTACACAGGAAACGCCTTGATCTTTGTTACAGAGCCTGTGTAGATGTATTTCGTTGTGCTGGAGCAAATATTTCGTGAGAACATACGAGAATACAGCTGGTGAATAACAATAAAATTCCCTGTCCTATTTCACTTTTCATACGCAAATTTAATTATATTTTTTTTGTTCATTAATTTATTTGATAAGGCTCAACCGAATTAACTTAACAGAGCCGAGGATTCTTGGTCACTTTACAATACATCTTAAAACTATAGTCAAAAGGTACAACACAATTTATCTTCCGCTATCGACACGGTAAGAAAAAGTACCCAAAATTGAGTTCCTTTCACTCATCTCGTGGCTTCCGTGGGGCTAGGTAAAATTAAGTTAAAGAAGAAAACTCAATTTTGAGTAATCCTGATCATGAATCCACGTTGACCAAGTTGACAAAAAAATAATAAGACGGAGCAGACTGGAACCGAACCATGGACGTTGAGATTACGGGGCTCGTGTGTTGACCACTCGTCTATCAACGCTTGTGAAAATGAAATGGTTAAAGGCGCTTAAGAGCAACCTCAATGAAAATTAACTTATAATTGAGTTCATTTATTATTACTCAATAGTTGAGTAAATTTTAACCAACGCCGCTTTTCTGATTCACTCAACGGCGGACCTCAAATGATAGAACCCAACGTTGAGTTTTTTTTAACTTAATTTTGAGTATTTTTTTCTTACCGTGAAACAGCCTCCTCCATCAGAACTGGAGCCGCTTCCAGTGGTTTCATTGCATGGCATTTACGCCATCGCACTATGGGAAGTTCCCATACAAATAGGTGGCCAAAAATATGTCGATCTTTAAAACTGTTTTTGTGTTACCCTTGATGTGTGCGATAGCATTTAATAACTCATAACTCTTCAGTGAAATGGTTAAAATTAGGTTTAGTAGGGTAAAGTACGTCTTCATCAGTATTTATGAAAATATAATTTTTTTTCCTTGGATTTGTTTTCCGTCGATCTTGTTTTCCGTGCTGAGCACCAATGCCACCGACGCCAAGGAGCAGCTCCCACACCTGGACCCAAGGGCGTAGCCAGGTTTCAAGCTAGGGAGGGGCGAAAAAAAAATTACCATGGAAAATTTGGCCACTCGGATCGAGCTTTGTTACAGAGCGAGTTATTCATGGTAGTCGTAGCAACCATTTTGTTTGTATCGTTGGTTGCTTTATGTGTTTGGATTCGCTGACCCTTACATAAAAAAAAAACGCTAGAGTACATAATCGACTTATTTGTAATCCATCCGGTGTTTGATGAATGAAAACATAAAATTTTTAATTGGTGCTTTCTCGAGATAGAGCAAGTAAGTGCAGATGCAACCTTTGCTGAAAGTTAGCACTAGGATTGTACTTTATTCTCTTATGAACAGTTGAGCGAACCGAGGTGGACTTTTTTATTGCGACATGATTTAGTCTTGAAAAATCGTAATTTTTTGGTATTTTTTCATGTGACTATTCAAAAATTTGATCGATTTGTAATGTTGATAACGCCAATGGAAAGCTTAGATTTCAAGCTTTAAAATGGTATGTTTCAATATTTTTACATTACTGTATAGCATATGGGAAACATAAGATGAAAAATACGCTTGATTTTTATGATTTTCCGCTTTTTTCAACTTTGGTAGCATGTATCTTCCGTTAGCCACAATATTATGTTGAAATATTTTCAGCTTGTCTTAACTAGAGTATGTACTCTCAATTGGCATATCAATATGTGAAATTAAAAATAGTAAATTTTTATATTAATGGCCACCCTTCTCCCCATAGTGCATCGTGGGGCAAAGCGCTTCCATTGCAGCAATGGACGCAAAACGTGGTCAACACTCACACACTCATCACGAAACGGTTACTTTCCAAAGTCGACGACTCATCGACCGAAAGAACTGCTGATGAAGAACAATGAGGAGGACCACACAATGGTTGCTGCCGAGAAAACAGACGATTGCGTGGCACACATCGAGAGTGGCCTCTTATGTCGACAGCCGAGTGAACACTGATTATAATTATTTAAATCTCAACAGTTAATCAGCGTCTGGCTGAAAATCTTCTTAATAAATACAACAAACCTCAAAAATTAAATTAAACACCAATCTCAATATTTCCCACGCTTTTCTTCGTGAAACGCTCGTGTTTATTTACATTGCTCGATTGGAACCGCGTTTGACGGTTCGATTGGAACTTTTGGCTTCAGTCTTCGCGCGTCTCTTATTTAACATCGTAACCGCAAAATACCCAAATAATGACTATAAAAGACTGATATTGACTACAAAGTAAGCATTTACGAGGGAGACTGGGATTACCCATTAAATGAGTAAAAAAAATAACCCATTTATGAGTATTTGATACTCACAAATGAATACTTACTACTTATTTTTGTAGTTGTTACTCATAAATGTCTAAAATTTTCCCAGTTTCCCTCGAAAATGCTAACTTTGTAATCATTATTGGATATTTTGCGGTTACCGTTTACAGAGTGCTCGGGGCCGTCAAGAATATAGATACTATAGATTCCATAGATAAGCAGAGGAAAAGTTTAATGTAGCCAAACGAACTGTCAGTTAGTGTAGCCAAACGAGCATGACGTCATCATGGTGTTGTTTAAGGGAGAAGTATTGTAATATAATGAGCACAAAACGCTTTCCACGCTCCACATTCCGATTTATTTCGCGGACAACGGAAGAAAGAAAGATAAATGAAACCATTTATCGATACATTGTTGCAAAGATTTGCTTTGCACTTCATTTTGAGTTTTTACGCACGAAACAAAACAAAACTGCACAACGAAGAGCTCTATGTTGGCATGAACTTTTTTCACGGCTGCCAGTAAGATCATTTATTTTTCATGGTTGCCAAAACAACTTTTTGTGCCTCCGCTTATCTATGGAATCTATAGTATCTATAGTCAAGAATAGTGTGTTGATTAGAATGGTGGTCCGACCCAATGCCAGTGGCTGGGACGTGTCATCAAACTGGCCGTCAAACTGACATAATATGACATATTATGATTTTCTTGCTCCCGCCGCGTCTATAGAAGTCGAAGGTGGTGTTGATTTGTTGCTCGAAAAGTGTGTCCATTCTATCTGCTGGACAGATACCGGCTGCCAGTTTGAGATGTGGAAGAAACTTGGATTAAGTCTTCCTTTGTTTTCCTTCCACTCCATTAGAAATATTGAAAATTATTGTAATGTTGAATTTTTGAGAAACAGATTTACGGTATCAATCATAAATGCCGAAGCGCAATGACAGCGTAAGCGGAACGGTAGCGGCAGTGGAAAAGCCCGACCTGAGTAAGCCTACTTGTCGGATTGAAAACAATTAAGAACCAAATCGAAATCGGTTAGGCTTCTTGATGTTATTTGTGACAACTGTCAAACTTTCCGTTTCCGTCCTGCTTCCGTCCACAATGCGTTTTGGTCTTAACTCCTGAACATAAATCACGTTTACCAGAACTACATTAAAACGCTGTCCAGACTGGAGAGTTATAAAATGTTATAACGGTTGTCAAATAATTGCAACACAGAAACAACCATCAAACTACCGATTATAACATGTTATAACTCTGTAGTCTGAACGTACATAACCATGACTTTCAGAACAGAGTTCACGATTCTATGACTTTTGTTGCCTTTGCTGGTGCCCAGTACACCATAACGCAGGCGTTACGTTTGTTTTGTGGAACAATGTTCATGATTTCACGATTTTTTAAACATGGTGTACCTTTGTAAACGATTAATTGACTTGTTCTGAAATTCTTGACTTGAGGTCCACGAAATTTGGCACGGATTTTTTCACGTGTAGCTAAATTTGTTTCCCCAAATGCAATGCGGCTACACGCAAACTAAAAATGTATTACAGTGAATGTTAGTTCCGTCTCCTATCATCCTCTCTTCATGAACATCGCAGCGAATGTTAGAAGTAGACCTTGAAGACGATGCAATGATTTTTATTCTTTTTTTTTCACTCTGTGCCTTGTCTATGCTTTCACCTACACAAGAAAGCATTTGCCTTGATTTGTATGTATAACATGGTAGAACGACGCACACACTTGCCTCTATTCTCTCCAGTAGAAAAAGCAAACGAGTTTGCGAGGGAATGAGTGCTTCTTCTTTGCTTTTAGCCTATCCATATCCCAAAGCATGGAGAAAGCAGTGGAAAAAGCACAGGTATGATAAGCGCCACGTTCGTGGTTAGAGTTCCCAAGTCGGCAACCTTTTTTTTTCGACATTATTAATTCCACTCACTAATACACTCCACATTTTTCATTCTCCATTTTCTTGCATTGGACTGCAGCTCGGTATATCGCATCCTAGGTTCATGCGATATCCACTAACATCCTCTGGTGATGAATCTAACATAATTGTAAGCGAATCTTACATCCGGTTGGTGTAGAATATGATCTCGTGTAGGTATTAACGAAAATTCTCATTTTGGAATTACTTGCTTGTACGCTACAGTATATTGTAAGAACTGCCACTACATTTGTTGTAGGAAACATGCACAGAGGATGTCAGAGTTCACACTCACATTTGATGGTCATGCTATTTGACTATGCGATGGTTAACTCTACCGACCAATTTTTTGGCAATGTTCAGCTGTTGCCTCGTTGGACAGAGAGGTGTGAGCTTTTGTATTCTCTTTTGTTGTCCGGTATGATCGCGATCGCGCATGATCTATTGTTTGGTTAGTGTGATGCGCCAGACTTTTTCACGCACGAGTGCGATCCATTTATGGAAATAATGGATGCCGTGATCACTTTGCCTCACTTTGGTACTTTGCCTCACTTTGTCACTTTAATAAATAAATCTAATCTAATATTTGCTGATTGGGACTAATGAAAGTGCCAGTTACGCAGAATGGACTGTACCATGGGATGGATGGAAAATAACTATCCTTGTAGCACGGAGCCCGTGGAAAGGAGGTTGTTAACGCACATTCAAGCTTCTGTTAAAGGTCAGTACCGTGAATTGATCAACATTGCGGACGATCACTGTCAATACATACAAACGGATTCTGGACAAGTTCACATATTTACTATCGGATGCACGAACGGAAAACACGGGATGGATTACACTAATTTTGAAGGTTCTATTGTATACGAAACACCTATCATCTTGTGGTCAGGTATGTATAACATATATTTGGGACAATTACTACACGTTGGTTACAAATCAGCAAAGTGCTTAATATATATTAAAATGTGTTATGGTTTTATAGTCTCCTAGACTGCCCATTTTGAGTGGGAAAGCCGATTTTGGGTCGAAGTACAAGAAAATGAACATTAATGTTTATAACATTGGCGTAAACAGGGGTGTTCTTAAGAGAAGAGAAACAAAGTGAATGTAAAAGCGGTGCCATATTAATTAAAAGTGTATGAATCCACACCGGGGCCTCACTTAGCTCAGTCGGTAAAGGCACAGCTACAAATCAAGACCATGCTGGAGGTGGCTGGGTTCGATTCCCGGTCCGGTCTAGGAATTTTTTGGGTTGGAAAATTTCTCGACTTCCCTGGGCATAGAGTATTGTTGTACTTGCCACACAATTATACTAATGCAAAAATGGTACAGGCATCGACAGTTCTCAATTAATAACTGTGGAAGTGCATCCAGACCACTAAGTTGAGAGCACGCAATAAGCTAGCTAATATGCGATACGCAATAAGCTTAAAATGCGAGGAAGAAGAATCCACACCGATGAACATCGATCATGGGTTTATTTAGTAAGTGTCGCGGCCAAAAGCTACTTACTTCTCCGATTAGATAGAGTATTTCACTTTCTGGTTCAGACACTGTTGTTTGATGCTGGCAGCTACTTTTTCTCTGGTTAAGAAGAGAAATTTTCACTTCTAGATCAGAGGTTCTCTAGGAGCTATTTTGTTCTCCGGTTAAGGAGAGAAGTTTTCGCTGCTAGCCAGAAAGTTCTTTCGGATTCAAAAATGAAGAACCTACGAACTTAGTTTTATTTTTCATTCTGTACAAGGTGATCTTAAATCTATGTTTTACATTAGTGATCCATAATTATGTAAAATCATTTCCTGTCACTATGGAATTTTCCATGTCCCTCTCAATATCGAACTTCAAGCTAATTTCTGCTAGTTATAATCGAATTCCTACGCGGGCTTGAAAAGGACTAATCTGTGTTTTCGAGTTCTTATATACTGTCTCCTTTTCGGAACCGGGATTTCTCAATATGCTCATGAATTTATTGCTTTTTGTAACTCAGATCCGATATGGCTCTAAAAATAAGAATTCGAAAATTTTTAACGTTTAAACATTACATTATTATCCTTCGTGAAGGATGAACAAAGAAGGAAAACTAATCTTTATCTACATGCGCAGATATGTCACGTGTGGGCGTGTTTATCCTACTCGAGCGCATATGCATCCAAAGTAAATAGTGCAGTCAGATTATGTAATCGAGTTGTCATTGTTTTGCCCTACTTTTCATTTCTTTTTCTTGGCCTTGGTATCGACATCAGCTTAGACTTATGCAACTATGCGGGTTGGCTTATATACTTGATCCTAAATTAATTGCCTTGCGGTAACAGTAAGTTTGTTCCATTTGAAAAAAGTTCTTATTGATTTTAGCACGGTTCGATTTTGACAACCAATCCGCTAATTTTTGGCACGATTCGATTTTGGAACCGTACCGTACGTTTTAATTTTGTACTAATTTAGTACACAGTTTTGAAGTCATAGAGAATCATTTTGCATTTATCCATCAATTTAACATTGGCATTGTGTTATGTTACCTGACTCACAACAAATATACACGACCGGTGATATCGACTCAAAATTTAGTGGTTTTTCACTCAAAATCGCAAAAATGTACATCACTCATAGACTGTGTACAATTTTCCTCGAATTTTCTAAAAAATCTGCTCGAATATGATTACTCAGTCTACGAGTATACAAATACTCTCGCTTTTCATCATACTCGAAAAGTTTATCCTGAAAAGTCGAGGAAAACTTTACTCAATTTATGAGTAACCTAGGTTTTTGTGAAATTCAAATTTGAGTTGGTTTAATCAGTCGTATACGTTGTATCCACGGGATTGCATACCTCGTCTAATTTGACATAGCATGATGAACGCAAAATTAGACGAAATATGCGATTCTACACATACATCGTATATTCGTCACAAGTCAGATAACACTTGGGCTAGCATATCAAACAATTGAAGAGGATGACATTTCACTAAAGGTTTGGAGAACAGTGAGGACAATGTCCATATTTTTCAGAATTCAAAGGACAATGAGTCAGAGGGAAATAAAGGTTTTCTAGCCTTTGGAAAACCATGAAAACGGTACCCCTTCGCACATAAATAAGGGGGAAGGGCTGGCCTCAATCCAGACCTTCAGCCGTCCCAACCCAAAGAGTATAAGAAATAAATACCGAAGCAATCTGTTTTTGTATTGCATGGAGCAATTGCGATATTTTTCCAGATTGCCTAAAATCGATGACATCATATCAAGAAGACTGGCAACTTTGCCAAAATCTAAGCGACAGATACAATAGTGCTGCGCTTGAGTGAAGGTGGAAGCAATGCATAGAAAAATGAGCAAATACGCAAACCTTTGTTCTGAGGATGTAATCTTTGCTATCAAATTCGTTCGAATCATTTACTTTTGAGCGGCAGATGACGCGATTTTACTTGTCTCATAGCGTTCGTTTGAGAAAATGGAAGAGTTGCCAGTTTTCTTGATTTGTTGTAAACTCTGCTGTGATTTTGATTTTTTTTAGTTATTTGTCAATTCACGGTTTTAATCTTTCAGGCACTCTTTTGCTACACGCAAACGTCTCATATAAAGGTTGAATCTCTTCAGTCGTTTTGAAGATATATCTTTATTTTGAAAACATTTGAAATTCTGTGAAGAAGCGATTCTGATCTTCAGAATAATACTGAATAAACCTTTTCATTTTTCCAATACTTTGAACAGTATCCAGAGAACTTTATTGAAATCGTATAAAAAATCCATGGAAGTCATTCAAATGTTCCTGTAGAAGTACAGCTTGTTTAATTAAATTTTATTATTTCATATAAAGCTCCCTGAGCTTCTTCCCAATTTATTGAACATATCTCTGATCCTCTATGAAAATCTCTAAACTTGTAGAAATGTCTGCGAATTGCTGGAACGTTACGTCTAATTTTAGGAATTTTTATGGACTTCAACGATTTTTTATAGATTTGTTAGTTAGCACAAGCTAGCCGTGGTTCTATGAAGGCCCGTGAACTCCTTCATAATTGTTTGATCTTCCAAGAAGCTTTGCGAATTATTTCGATTTTTTATTTAAGTCACTCAACTTGTACAATGATCGCAGAACTACTATAAATGCTCTGCCCTTCTATGATGCTTTCCGAATTTTTAAGAATTTCTTTTATTTTCTGTTCCTTGAAGTTCTATAAAAAAATTGAAACAACTTAAATATTCTATTTTTTTAATGAAATGCTTAAGTCAAAAGAAGGTCCTGGAATGTCAATAGAGTTTCCTGCAACAAAACAAAGTTTCTTGAAGTTTCCCAAACTTGTACACGTCCCTCACAAAGTTTAACAAAATTGATGCTCTCCGAATTTATATTAGATTGCAAGCATTTCTACGATTTCACTTGAACATATCCAAAGCCACAAATGTTTAAGGGAATTCAATGAAGGTAAAGAAAAATTCCAAAAAATTAACGAGGTTCTTAAAATTTATACATGTTTGCACAAAGTTTGATGAAGTTCTACAAATTAATTTACATTTACATGAAGTTCAGTGAAGTTTTACGAAGCAAATTGAATTTTTCTGAACTTTTCCACTGATAGCTGAACTCCTATAAAATTGGTTGCACTTCTAGAAAATTTCCAGTTCCTGAAGCTTTAAATAGTGTTCGAAGCTGCTATTAAATTTCTGAAGATTTATGAGATTTCTCGAACTGTTCTAAAATTCCCTTACATTTTAAAAGTTTTCAAGGATTATTCGAAGTTCCCTGAAATCAATCTCTTATGGCATAGCTCCAACGAGTTTTCATTGATTTTTATGAAGGTCCCTGAACTTCTGTAAAATCTCAGCTTAAAAAATATGAAAAAGAGATTATAGATTATGGTTCATATTTTGTCAGCTAGGACCATGGCTCTCTCTAGGCCAACTGCACATATATCCCTATGCGCCTCTTTCCTATTTTTTTTTAAATCTAGCGCCCGGTTTCTTAACAATTTTTTTTAGAGGCGGTTGGAAATGCTGACATGAAGCTTAAGTGTGATAATTTATAAGCTAGAGAATGATTTTTATAAGAGGGTAGGTGGATAGTTCCGTTAGAGTACGGCAGTATGTAAATTGAATAGAAGTTGAAAATGAGCAAAGGGCCATTAATGAGACAGTAAAAAGTCAAACGCACATCTTTGGCCTAACCTGCACGATGTATTTTTTTTAAAGGATTCTCAATATTTCTTCACGTCTGTGATTTTAAATTTAATATTGCTCGGGATGTCTATTTTTGTCTAATGCCATAATTTGTTTCGCCTAATAACATTTAGATTTTAGAATTGGAGTTAAATTTGGAATTCCTTCGGAATCATCACATCTAGATTCCCTCAAATAGTTACCAGAATACTTCATCAGGATTTAGCAGAATTCACCTAAAATTCATGTTCGGATGGTTTTGATGTTTTGGAAGAATTTGCTTAGAATACCTCTATCTTAATTATTCTCAGAATTTTTCAGAGTACTCCTTAAAACTAAATAACCGTGAGATTCAACTCATTACTACGGCTACAGCCCTTTAATTTCTCTTCAGGATTTTTATGCTACGAATGTTTGTATCAGAAAACGTATATACTCATTAGAATCCCTTAGAAATTATCTAAAGATATAGATTATCTTGGAATTCTCATCACAATTCTCTTGATTGGGAATACCAAAATTCGTTTGTAATCATATAAAAATTTCCTTGTAATTGCTGTCAGATTACCCTTACCAAATTTACTTTCAATTTCTAAGAGTACCTCTGAAATTCTCTTCCAAATTTTTGATAGAATTCTCCTGGATAATGTCTATGGAATTTTCCTCAGAACTACCATGTAAATTAACCATACGTTTTCATCGGATTCTGTTTAGAATAAATTTGGTGTTTTCCAAGGAATTCCTAATTAATGCTTTCTAGAATTCTAGAGTTCACTACAGAATGCCCTTGCAAATATTTCATCAAAATTACGTGAAAATTTCTTTCTGTAAAACTATTCAAGAGCCGTGATGAATTTCCAGTGTTAAAAATTTTAGTTTACATTTCTAATATATTCAGAATGGTCGGTATTTATCATATTTATGGGTATTTAAAATTCTTCTGAAACCGGAAATCGACATCTTGGATTTCAAGATGACGTTCGACAACGATTTTCGGCCTCTAGATGTCATCCTGATTCCAAAAATACCCATATTGATGGTATTGAACAGTATTTCAAAGTTTTCTGAAACCAAAGCCACAATCTTGGATTTTAAAATGTCGTAGGATATCGGTGTCTAGACGTCACTCGGACTTCTAAAATTCCTATTTTGGGGATTTGACAGTATTTTTCCTTTATCTGAAACCGGAAGTCACCATCTGGGATTTTAGTATGGCGTCGGACAACGATTTTCGACACTTATGGCATATATTATCCAGATTCCAAAAATACCCATCAATTTGACAGTCTTTCGCATTTTTAAAGAAACCGGAAGCCGCCATCTTGAATTTCAAAATAGCGTCGGATATAAATTTCCGGATTCTAGACATCCCTGATTCCAAAAATACCCATATAGATGGGTTCACATTTGATTTCAAACATCCCTATTCTAAACATATATTGTGCGGAATCTATCCGGATACTACCCGGATAGAAAATCAATGGAATATCCGAATAATTTTAACTTGAAAAAAATAAATAAATGTAGATAGGAATAGACTTCGTTTATTTCCACCCACTGGATAAGTCTATCTAGATAATTATATTATCCATATATATCCGGATAATGTTGAAGCCTATCCAGAATAAGTTGCAAGAATTATCCAAGAGAAGTGGAAAGACATCAGATAAAAGTTGGCTAAAACTTTCCGGCAAGTCTGAAGACATTGACAATGGAAGCAAAAAGAATCTCGGAAGAAAATTCCAGTATGAGTTGGGATAAACCTTAAGGAAAGTCTGGAAAAACTTTCAGAGGGAGTCGAAAACAACTTCTGGAAAATCTCAACAGATAATTCCGGTGGAAGCTGGAAGAAACCTCCTGAGATAGATTGTGGAGCAATTAGAAGAAACTTCTAGGAGGAGCCAGAAAAATCTTCCGGAAGGATGTCAGAAGACAGACACTGCCTGGTGATACTTGAAAGAGTTCCGGAAAGTGCTGGAAGAAGCTTCAGGGTGAAATCTTCCAGAAAACGTTGGTAGAAAATTGGGAGGGAACCATCAAAGTGTGAATTAGTGTTAGTGCGCATTTGATTAGTATTGTCACATTAATGGCCCATCGCTCAATTTCAACTTCTGTTCAATTTTCAAACTACCGTACTCCAGTGGAACTATCAATCTGTCCTCTTCAGAACTTTATCTTGCGAATAAGTTATCGCACTAAAGCTTCATGTTGACCTTAGTGTAGCATTGCAAAAAATAGGAAAAATAGGAGAAACTTCCAAAAGATGTCGGAAGAAACTTCCGAGGGGAAGTCAAATAACTCTTTCTGGAAGTCGCAAGATGATTCCAGGGGAGGCCAGAGTTCTTCGTGTATCGTTTAATAGAAAGTAAAAAAGCATTCTGATACTGCTTGTTGCTATCTAATCACAGGATAAAGAAGTATTGTTTTCTAATTCCCGAACATTTCCGAGCAAAGTTATAAAAATTGAACTGTTTATATATTCCCTTGCTAGCCAGTTCGGGAAATAAATGATGTTCTCATCGGATATCGGATATCTTATACGTCCTGGAGGGCATCTTGGACATGCTCGGAATGATCATAGTGACCAATCTGGTAATAGATTTTATGTGGCCACCAATGATCGAGATTTTAAGAATAATGAAGTGAAGTGTATCGTTCGATAGATTTTGGCTCAATCCTAATGTTATCCTCACATGCGCTTTTTTGGAATATTACACTTCATTCTGAGGAGGAATATGTAGTTTACCGTGTGAAACCAAAATCTAACCAACAATTTTTCAGGTGTATAAATTATGGTCCAGCACGGTCCAGCAAATTTTATTTATTGTATTTTTTAAATAATTTAGTTGACAGAGCCAAGGATTCTCAAACAAAACTTCGTAAAACTATAGTCAAAGGGTACAACACATTAAACACTTTATCTTCCGCTATCCAATAAGCCTCCTCCATGAGAACAGGATCCGCTTGAAGTGATTTCATTGTATGGCAGTATCGCCAAACGGGAGACAGAGTGCATCCATTGCAGCAATGTACGCTAAACGTGGTCATCACTCACACACTCATCACGAAACGGTTGCTTTCTAAAGTCGAAAGAACTGCTGATGAAGAACAATGAGGAGGACCACACAATGGTTGCTGCCTAGTAAATCAGACAATCACCTGACACACATTGAGCTTCTGAGGACAGCCGAGTGAACACTGATTTATTAATTGTAAATCGATTCAATTGAGACCAACGCTAGTCATGGAGCGGTAAACTCCAAATAATAGACCAATTTCCCCATCTCACAAATGTGATCTGTTTTCCTCAATAAACTTATTATATGAGCAACTAAATTGACGCTATGTCAACCACAAACGCCCAACAACTGATGCGTTACCAGAACTTTTCTAAATGGTAAATGCTGTAATAAATCAAACTACACTTTAAAACATCCAACAATCTCAACCAAATCAGAAGCTGCAACACTGAATGCCTTTCACAAGGTAAATTATTCACTACAAACTATCTCTTTTCGGAAGCCCGGCTCCATCCGTCTATCGACATGCTTTGCTTTAATCATTCAACCCATCTCTCTTTAAAACTCTCTTCATTTACTTGCATATCGACGTGTTTGTGTCTAGCTCTAACATCCACCCGATGCCATGGTGGGAGCCAGCCTGCCGGCCAGTAACGTTCATGAAGTGGTCGGTTGTGTAACTTTCGGAACATAAATTACAATATTTTTAAATTCAATGTTTAAGCTTGCTCTTACCGAGGGCTCTTTCACTTGCCTAGATGGTCCGCCAGGTTCTTCAACGTCCTCCCGTGAATGTGTCTGTTGAAGCCATGTACTCATGACGGAACCATCACCGACCGGTTCGGTTCGGTTCGGTTCGGTTCAAGAGATGATTGGAGAGGACACTTCTCCGGGGTCCTTGGAAATTTCCTGCATAAAATTATAGAATTGAGCTGCTGCTGCGCTACTACGAAGAGGGAAGAAAGGACTGTTTATCATCTCTTCCTCTGAGAAAACCTTTCCTAGGTTTGCTATAAAATTGGCTATACCATCGATGATGCCCGGCTTACACTTATGCTGGTTTTCTGCTGACAAAAATCATCATCAGCATGAAGTAATGTGAGAACCAATACGTTGGTCAGTTTTCAAATTCAGGAGCGCCTGAAACTGGTGTGCTGATAAAAATCAGTGGCTGCAAACTGTTCCCATCATGCTGATGACCATTTCTGCTGGTTTCTGGCTAGTTAACCAGCACTAATGTAATCCGGGCATGATGGCCTGTTTATATATGTGCTTTTTCATAATGCTGATTATCCAAAATTGATGTAATCCGATCAAGTTTGTGCCAGAATTTGATGCGCCAATGATAATCAGCACCGAAAAACTGTTTACATCATGCTAATAACCAATGCAGCACCAGCCCGTACATCAGCACAAGTGTAAACACCCCATGAATAACGATGTCTATGCTGCTGCTGCTGCTGCTGATGATGATGGCGATGATTTTCCACAAAACCGTAATTCACACATATTGAATTTTATCCATTTTAATGGGTGTTCGATGCTGATGGTAGAAGTAGGGTACGGCATTATGCTGCCTCGATTACCTTGCCAGACGGGTTTCCTGGGATGTGATATTGTCTAACAACTCATTAAAAAGGATTTCCTCCGATAAATAACAACAAAGTAAACTCCGGCAGCGAGCGACGAGAAAGTGGAGAACCGCTTCAAGCACAAGGAAAACAGTCGGAACCGTCGTCATCGTCGTCGTCGATGGTGGGTGGTGTAAGTTATTCTATGCATGTCACTCAGTGAGAGGGGTGGTGGTGGGAAAGGAAAACACAAACGTTTACGGAAGGCAAAACTATGCTATTGTTTTACCAGCACATGGATACACTCTCATTCTGGACCTGGCCGATGTCTGGCTGGGTTTCTGGACAGAAGAATCAACCAAGTCGAGTCGAGAGAACTACAATTGCCGGTATTATTCTTGGCGGTAGCAGGGGCACTTGGAAGTGGGGGGCGTTTTGCTTCGAACAACTTTGGTCTGCAAGGAGCTGTATTCAAGTGGCTTTTCCGCCTTATGAAGCAACTACCAACAGCAGCAGCGTCAATTGCTTGGTTGAGCTTCGGTCATCGTTCGTCGGTTTGGATTGCAGATGTAACACAAAGAACGGAAGGATACACGCTGGTATGTCTGGTGGTTAGAGATGTTGTCGATGGAAGTGTGATGCCTTTCCAGGAGCTGCTTTAAGTGCTGTGGTTGGTTCTCTCCTTTAAAAACATCAGGCTCGGTTGCGTCTGGTCGCATCATAATTGAGTTTCATTTGCATGATGATAGTTCCTGTTTAAGAACTTCGGTAGAAGATTCCAATATGGAATTAATCTACATCGAATTTCCCGAACTGATTCTACCAGGAATCCAATCAAAATTATTCAAAAAAAAATATCTTCTGCCCACCGGGTGGGTCAACAATACACAAGACAACTGGCACGTGTCTTCCGCATTTGAAGTCACCAACACTCGCTTCACTAACACATCCACTTCAACCGGTCAAGCTGGCCCCAGCCGCAGCAGTGCTGGCTGATCATCATCATTCCCCGAAACGGACGAGGGTTAATCCTTAGGAGATTACATTTTATTTCCGTTGACAATGATATAGCGATGACGACGGCGGTGGGCGCGTGAGGGACCACGGAAGAAAGCGAATTTTCTACCCATTTTCAAATCGAACGCCCAAAATCGGATCACATGTGTCCCAGCGGCCGGGTCCGGTCGGCCGGTTAGGTCGTTATCCTCTCTGCGAGACAATTGGAACAAGGTAAAAATTCGATTTTTCATCACGTCCATTTCTTTTGAGAGGGGAGCCTGATCAGAAAGGATTTCAGGTTTCTTCGCTCGTTATTTTATTTCGATTCGAAGACCACAAGGGACCAACTTGTTTCCTTTTCAATCGTTTCTGTACAGGATAGGTCTCCAAAACGGAACCCGGAATGCTGCTGGCGGCTGTGCTGGAAATCGATTTGAACATAACTCTCAACGGATGGAAGGAGGATGCCACGGACGTGGTTAGTGGAGTGATCGAAAGTGGAATCAATTGGTTCTCAGTTCAAAATTGGGACGCTAAATGGCTTGTGTTCCATGAAAGGTACCGAACAATTCTTGAAAATATATGGAAATGGTTCCTATCTTCTGGGAGAGTTTTCAAGGTTCAACAGTTTCTTGGAACGATTTTCGCAGGTAGAAGAAGATTTGGTAAATTTGTTAAAAATTATTGATTCTCGGGAAGCTTATTTTCCTATGCAAATGTCTCAACTTGGTGTTCTAGATGCACTTTCACAGTTATTAATTGAGAGCTTTCTATGCCTACCAATGCGTGACTTTGTATATTGTGTGGCTAGTTCAACGTGCCTAGGGAAGTCGAGAAAATTTCCACCCCGATAGATTTTCTCGACTGAACCGTGAATTGAATCCACTACCTCCTGCTAGGTAATACTGTGCCTTTTAGACACAGATGCCCCTATAAATGAACATTGGCCGCACTTTATGGCAAAAGGTTATTTTAAATTTGAAATATTAAAAATTGAAAGACCATTCCATAACACAGGTGGCCTCAGGTTTGAGCCTATTCATAAGCAGAAAAGTTGGTTGTAGTGACCGCGCTTTCCCTTTCCTTCTGACAACCTCCAAAAAAACCCTCTTCTGTCTTCCTTCGAAAGATTTTAGTATTTCCCCTTACCTTACCTTACCAATCAGGCTAAGGCCTTGTTGTCCTCTGCTGTCCGAAGACGTCGTCTCCACTCTACATGATCCATGGCCACACTTCGCCAGCCTCGTAGCCTGCGAAGGGTCCACAGGTCGCCTTCTACTTGGTCGATCCACCTTGCCCGCTGCGTGCCTCTTCTTCTTGTTCCTGTTGGGTCGCTTTCTAGAACCATTTTCACTGGGTCGTCGTGCGGTATTCTTGCGACGTGCCCAGCCCACCGTAGTCACCCATTTTTTGCAATGTGGACGATGGATGGTTCTCCCAGCAGCTGGTGCAATTAGTGGTTCATTCGCCTCCTCCACGTTCCGTCATCCATCTGCACTCCACCGTAGATGGTACGCAACACCTTCTGTTCGAAAAGACCAAGGGCGCGTTTATCGTCCACGAGCATAGTCCAGGTCTCGTGGCCGTAGAAGACCACCGGTCTAATCAGCGTCTTGTAGACAGTCAACGATTCCCTGCCATAATGCGTCTTTGAATTACTCTGCTGGTATCATTTTCGGCGGTCATCAGTGAGCCCAAATACATGAACTCATCGATCACCTCGACAAGGTGGGAGGCTAACATTGTCTTCCCTTGAACCTCTTCCTTTCATGTATTTTATCTTTGAATCCGCCCAGCTTCAGCCTTCAGTCTGATGTACGTTTCCGCCATCATCTCAAAGTTGTCAATGTCATCGGCGAAGCCAAGAAGCTGGATGGACTTCCTGAAGATCGTGCCACTCGTGTCTATCCCAGGTCTTCTGATCACACCTTCTAACGCGATGTTGAATAGCAGACACGAAAGTCAATCACCTTACCGTAACCCCCGTCGAGATTCAAAGAGACTCGAGAGTGTCCCCGATACTCGAACAATCGTCGCCTTGACCAATCTCAACAGTTTATCTGGAAATCCGTACTCGTGCATAATCTGTCATAGCTGATCTCGATCGATTGCGTCGTATGCGGATTTGAAATCGATGAACAAATGATGTGTGGGCACGTTGTATTCGCGGCATTTCTGCGGAACCTGCCGAATCGCGAAAATTTGGTCCGTGGTAGCGCGGGCACCCATGAATCCCGCCTGGTATTGCCCCACGAACTCTCTTGCATATGGTGACAGACGGCGGCATAGAATTTGGGAGAGTACCTTGTAGGTGGCGCTCAGCAGTGTGATCGCGCGGTAGTTGCAGCAATCCAACTTGTCGCCCTTTTTGTAGATTGGGCATACGACACCTTCCATCCACTCTTCTGGTAATATCTCCTCCTCCCAAATCTGGACAATTACCCAATGCAGCGCTCTAGCCAGTGCTTCACCACCGTATTATAATAGCTCACTTGGTAGTTGATCTACACCAGTTGCTTTGTTGTTCTTCAGCCGACCGATCTGCTCCCCAACTTCTTGAAGATCAGGGGTCGGTAGACTGTCGTCTTCTGCGCGTGCTCCAAGGTCTGTTGCCATGTCACCTTCGTTTTCTGCTGCTTCACCGTTAAGGTGCTCGTCATAGTACTGCTTCCACCTCCCAATCACCTCACAATCGTTCGTGAGAAGGTTACCGTCCAAGTCCTTACACATATCGGCTTGCGGCACGTAGCCTTTGCGCAAACTATTTAGCTTCTCGTAGAACTTCCGTGTGTCGTTTGTGCGGAACAGATTTTCCTTCGCCTCACGATCTCCGTCTTCCTGCTGACGCTTCTTCCTTCGGAAAACCGAGTTTTGTCTGTTCCGCGCTTGTCTGTATCGTTCCACATTCAATCTTGTGTGGTGTTGCAGCCCGTGCTGCATTCTCTTATCGTCTATTAACAGTTTGCATTCGCCGTCAAACCAGTCATTTCTTCGTTCCGGGATTGCAGTACCTAGTGCCGCTGCAGCAGTATTACCTATGGCGGATCGGATATCCCTCCAGCCATCTTCAAGAGAAGCTGCGCCAAGCTGCTCTTCCGTGGGTAGTGCAACTTCCAGTTGCTGCGGGTAGTCCGGCGTCCCGTAGTTGCTCAATGTTGGGTCACGGCGTTCGACTTCGACGGGTGTTATGCACCGTCGAGAATTTTGAACGCATGCATACTGTAACTAGGTACTGGTCTGAATCTATGTTCGCACCGCGGTACCTTCGGACGTTGATAATGTCGGATAAGAATTTCCCGTCGATTGGAACGTGATCGATTTGGTTTTCTTGTGTTGGTCAGGTGATCTCCAGGTGGCTTTGTGGATATCCTTGCGGGGGAAAAAGGTACTTCGAACTACCATACCCCGAGAGGCTGCAAACTTCACGCATCGTTGGCCGTTGTCGTTCGATACGGCATGCAGGTTGTTTGGCTCGATTGCCGGTCTATACATTGCCTCCCGTCCTACCTGAGCGTTCATGTCGCCGATGACCATTTTGACGTCTCGTTGCGAACTGCCGTCGTACACCTGCTCCAGCTGTGCATAGAACGCTTCTTTCTCGTCGTCGGGTCTCCCTTCGTGTGGGCAGTGCACGTTGATGATACTGTAGTTGAAGAAACGGCCCTTAATCCTCAACTTGCACATCCTCGCGTTGATTGGCTGCCAACCAATCACGCGTTGGCGCATCTTACCCAGCACTACAAAGCCGGTTCCCAGCTCGTTGGTGGTGCCACAGCTCTGGTAGAAAGTAGCCGCTCGATGCCCGCTTTTCCATACCTTTTGTCCCGTCCAGCATAGTGCAGTGCTACGACTTCGAAGTTGCGTGGTTGAAGTTCGTCATCGATTAACCTATCGCAGCCCGGGAAGCCGAGCGGTTTGCAGTTCCATGTTCCGGGTTTTTAATCGTAGTCCTTATTTCGTCGCGTAAGTCTGTGCCGATTGTTCCGATCCGTATTTCTTTCTTCAGTATTTGCAACTTTATGTTTTTTTTCCAGGGCGGCTTGTTGGGCCTGCCCTTGGCGGGGGACCATCGTGCACAGCTCTGTTTAGAGTTTGGCACTAGGGCGGTGATCAGCCGCTCCTAACATAGAGAACAGACGCCGTTTTGAGCCGCACCTCCATGGTAAACAGACACTCGGGTTTGGTGAACCATTTCCTCTATCACCGTACTATGGTTACCGCGCCAGTGTTCGCTCTTCACTTTGCTATTGCCGGACTGACAACATTGCCCAGGCTACGCCACCCAGATTTCCCAGAAATGGTTTCTCGTGTGGTGTGATCGATTTTTAAGTTAATAGTATCACTAAGCATGCCTTTTCTAAAAACTAGCCTTTTCCCGGGAAGCCGGATCAGAATCCTGGGAATCGGGAATCAGGAATTCTGATTTTTGGTAAATTTTTCGGGATGTCCCGAGTAGGAAAAACTAATCTAGCAGATCAGACAACTGGACTTGTCTAAGGCTATGCGCATCATTTCACCGATAGGACAGAAAGAGCAAGGAAAAACATGCAGCTGTCGCTGAACCGTAGTATAAAATTGATAGGTAATTAATATGCAAAAAGAAGCTAAAATTGTTTTGTTCAGTAAAGCTCAATTTATTAACCCACCTGTCGATATTTGTTGACGTATTTTTCTTTTGTTCGAACCATTGCACTTTAAATACAGTAAAAATGGCCCCGTATACTCTAAATCATATTCAACATCGCGATATACTTCTGCAATCATCATTTAGCTTGATTCTAATCTTTAAAAAAGCACCCCAACCGACGGTCTGCTAGCAACAACATCCCCAATTCCACCGAAACCACCCACCATTTAGCCATTTATCGTACGCAGCAATAATTTATAAATCGATTTACCGCCAACCGGGCCAAACCCTTTTATCTTCGATGTGTACCGATGTAAATTTCTAATTCACCAAAACAAATACGTTCCACAAGCGACGACGCCGGTGACGCTTACATGAACCACATCCTCCTGGAGTTCTAAACTGTGTTTTGTTTGTCGGTAAAGCGATCGAACAAAAATCCACCCAAGTGAGTACATTTCCGTCCGCCGAGTTCCACCGAGTTCCGCTTGGATTCCCGTTTTTTCCTGACTTGTGTTTTTATATACCTACATCTATTTTTTTTTATTTCATTCGTTTCAAGCACACCATCCGAAGCTCTCATTTAAATTCCGATACCGATAAATTTTTAACCGAAGAACAGGCCGGCTCGAAACGCGCTGGTACGTGTGGCCCATGCAAACTCGGGGCGGGTAGGGCCGGTGAAATGGCATAAAATAAGGTAATACAGTAAGTAACCGATTTCAGCAACACACAATTTAAACTTTTTAGTTTTCACAAAATTTCAATACTTGCAAATCTGGTCATCTGATCACGTCCAAAGCTTCAAAATCAGTCGTTGTTTATAAGTGCAGAACACAAGCAAATTAAAAACATGCGAAAATTGGACCCACACTGTGGTTGGAACCGAAGGAACGACGGGGTAGGAACGGTGTAGGTTGCCGAAAAATAAAACCATACGGAAAAAAAGGACCAAAGGAAAAACGATGAAATGGAAATGGTGTGCTTTCACTTTCCTGGGAGGTTGGAGTATTGGCACGGTGGGAAATTTGACGGCAACTTCGAGGAATCGATCCAGGTTTAATAAACTCGAATTTTTCACTGGTGCATCCCTCCTTGCTGAAAAAGCCAAACCGGTCGGCGAGGTCCTTTGGTTCATGGATCGCAAAGCAAAAACACCAAGAACAGCGAACGAACGAAAAAGGGCAGGTACCCTCGTTCCGTTGCCATGCACTGAGGAAAGCGTCCGGGTTCAACCGAACTCACTGGCTTTACATGTACGTATGAGCGAGCTTGCAGCGTACACGCGAAAGAGTTGGAACATATGAAAATGTTCCGCCTTTTTTCGGGAAGCGAAACGGAAAGGATAAGGGGGTGGGTAGAAACACATACTCTGTCTTTCTTTGGGGCACGTACTTTACCGGGAACGAAATGAGCAATACTTTGACTGTCGTCTTCGTGGTTGTTGTTAAATAGCTCATTGGGTAGCAATATTTTTGCAAACGTCCTAGATCAATAAATTTTGCAACTTCCTCGGCGAATTAAGACTGAGAAGGATGTAAGCATGGCATGGAAGTAAACGACATTATGGGCAAGTGTGTATTTAGCATAAAATGGTTCCTATGTAGCATTTGTGAGTGACCTGGTTGAAAGGTTGCTTCGGTACTAAAGGACACCCAAGAGCTCAACATAAGAGGGTACCGAAATGGAAAATAGTTGTATTTACGTAATTGTAGGGTAATGTGAATGGCGCAATCGGCTAACAAAGAGCCTCTTGAAAGCATTCCGACTTCAAACAGCAGTGGAGATACTTCTGAGAATACAACCTTTATCCCACCAAACATGTCAGTAGGAATTTTATTCTCCTTTATCTCGCAAATTTGTTCTACATCAAATCCAACGTCAACCAATCATCCCACATTGCAGAAAAGCCTTCATTGAATCGATATCCATTTGTCGGCCTGACACGTTTTCACCAGCCGGCCGCTCCAAGGAAGCGGCGTATTAAAGTAATATACCTAGTCGGTAATAATCGTTCGAATTATTGCTCTTCAAATGTACCCCCAGGTTAGCGATAAAATCAAATGTTATCCATAACACGCTCTTTCTACGTCGCTCTTTCTCTAACGCAGTCTTCAGCAAACCCAGCTTGACCCTCCTTTGACCTAATTCGATTTGCTTCATAGCCTATCCTCCCTAAAATAATAGTAAAGGTTGTAATTCCTATCAGTAGGATTGCTTCCTGGGAAAAGGAATACGGAAGAAGGAAGCAATTTTCTATCTTTACAAACCACACGCAGTCTGGTTTTGTGTAGATGTTCCAATCCATCGACAATCGTGCTATTCGTTAGCGTAAACCTTGCACACAATGTTGGACCCCATCACAGTTTTCATTAAAATAAAAATCTTAAAATGCGGGGTTACTGCGGGGTTGTGTGGAAACTTTATATAACAACCGGGGTTACTTTACCCTGCCGGAGTCAAAGTGAGTTAGTATTTAGTATCTCACTAAATTTATCACCAAAACATATCGCCTACTTTCTAAAAAACTGCGTTTACTGCACTTGAGAAGGAGAAGCGTATTTTAATCTAATCATTAGTTGAATACGATTTTCAATATAATTTAGGCTAATTATCTCTTATCCGGCTTCAGATAGATTAGACAGTTAACTTATTAACGCTCTAATCAAATATCAGTTTCATTATTGGTTACTGTCCAGGAACTTTAGTTGAAACGTTATGTCTTCGTCTTTAAGTGACGAACCAGCCACTGGCTGAAAGTCACTCTAATAAGGACAACAACAAAATGTCTCCGCAAATATTGCTTTCTGTACTAATCAGTTGAAAATGGTTAACAATTTAGTTCGGAATTGACTCACTGGGTGGTCAGACTGGTCCTCAAAAATATTTCAGTTGAAATTAAAAAAAATAAATAATCTAAAGCTTAACCTAACGTGCCAGATTCCATAATGATCAGCTGATCGGATTGCCTCCGGATTCTCCGAAACTCCAGCATCTGGCGTGTGTGCCTGCCAGTGTGGCGAACGTTTTATCAACGTCCAACAATGCCATGGCAGATGTTTCAGATACAGACTTGTTCCGTCTGAGAATGTTTGTTGTTCGAGTCAGCTGGTAAACAGTCAAGTGACCTTTACGGAAGCAAAACTGCTCTTCGAGCAATAAGCTGTTTTCCTCGGCAGATGCCAGGAGTCGATAGTAGATTGCACTTTCGAACAGCTTGGATAACCCCGAGTGAAGGCTGATGGGTTGGTAGCTTGAAGGAGAGGATGGATCTTTCCCAGGTTTCCGGATGGGGATGACTTTGGCTCACTTCCAGCACGAGGGAAAGTAGCCAAGTCACTGATTAAAAATCTGGAATTCAGTAAGATTCAGAAGTTGGTTGAAACCTGGAGCCTTCATATTTTTAGATGATTTGGTATTAGCCAACACAGTTCATCAGCCGTAATCTCGGATTCCACAGGAAAGTTGTTGGGAATCAGATGGAGGTTGGTTGCATTTACCGCAACTGCAGTATCAAATGGACTAGGCATGTTCAGTCCGAGATTATGCGAGCTGACGAAGTGTTGACATATAGCACCAGCCTTCTCTTCAGGGGTTATCAGATGGGTGACTGAATCATTGGGTTTATTCAATGGCACAAGTGGTGGAATGGGTCTTGGCTTATTTTTTAAGGATTTTGGTTAGCTTTCAGAAGGGCTTAGCAGAATCTGGGAGAGTGTTCATCTTGTTACTAAAGTTCCCATTTCAGAGGTTCACCATCATGGCTCGGCTAATTTTTGTTAGACAATTGCAATGGGTCTTCAAGGCAGGCAGTCTATTGCGTTGGTACTGCGGTATGGTATTACGGAGTCTAATAAAGTTTTTAGTGGGACTATCAAGGTTCAGAGTATTGCTCACCTGTCGAGATACTGGCACGTGCTTTCCTTTCTTGTTTTTCAAATATTTTAAATGTTAATTGAACTACACAGGCAGTTTGTTGTTTTGAGTTCGCCTTCTTCTTTTTATTGGTACGGCTTCGGACATGATCATTTTAATTTTAACAAGTGTTATATTTCAACAGATGGCTCTATTTCACTGGTAGTGAAATCGTTTGGCGTATTTTAGAAGATTTTGACGCTTTCGACGTTTTTACGGCATTGTATTCGTCAATTTAATTGTTGAACTGCTTCGACATTTATGCATGTTCCCTTAGTTAAAAGAACAAACTTTAGTGGGAAAGTACTAGTCTCATCATCAGCTGAGAACGGTGTTTCAAACACGAAAATGATGTCCATGATGGTTAGAAATATTTTCATCACATAATGCTGCTCGAACGGGTTGGAAATTGAACTTGCTATTGTTTCACATTCAGAACCTGTTGTCATGATCTGTAATGTTTTACCAAAATCTCAGCTTGTGGAAGTCTATTTTTTTAAACACAATTTCAAAATACGTTTATCCTTATTCAAGTGATGCAAGATTCAATTGTAGGGGAGTTTTCGCTTTTTAGTAGTTTTAAAACAAGTTTATTGAATAGCATAGCATAGCATATGCAATTGTACAAATCGTGGTTGGCTATATAATGGTCAACTAATACGTTTTGCATAAAATATCGTATGTTGACGCAGAAAAAGTTGAAGGTTGTGTCCAAAGCACGACAGCATTGTTGACGTAGAGCTGAGAGATTATTTTGCTGTTCCATTCAATCTATCTATATAGGGGAAACGCTCCTATAGTTGCGGTACGTTAGAAGCGTTAGGTTCATATAGTTGTGCATGGAGACTCAGCACACAACTATAGGAACCTAACGCTTCTAACGTACCGCAACTATAGGAGCGTTTACCCTACATAAAAATGAATTTCTGTCTGCCTGTCTGTCAGTCTGACCCTTACAGACTCGGAAACTACTGAATTAATCGGCGTGAAAATTTGTCTGCAGAGGTTTTTGGGGCAGGAAAAGTTTCTTATGATGGTTTGAAACCCCTCCCCCTTCTGTAAGGGGGGGCTCCCATACAAATGAAACAGACATTTCTGCATAACTCGAGAACTAATTAAGCAAATGGAACCAAATTTGGCACGTATAATTTGGTATAAGGAGATGGTTATAGGGGGTAGCCCCTTAGATAAAAGGGGGGCTACGTACAATATAATTTGCTTTTTTTTTAGCAGCATTAGCATTAGCATTATTGACCGCCCACGGTTGCTACTCTGTAATTACCACATCAGCTGCAATTACACAGAGAACCAACAGATGATGTTTGGGACTAACATTCATCCTCAATGTGTAAAAACTGAAGATCTAATATTTAGCAATACCAGCGCCGGCCGTGTCCGAATGCAGGTCCAATAGGGATGGGAAGGAATGTGTTGACGTGATACTCGCTGTGAAGGAAACCGAGAAATCCTCTGCGCTTCCACGAAAAATCACTGGGATGTTGGATGTGGGGAAAGGTTTGCAGCAGCAGGGATCGTTTTTGGTACACAAACACAAAAACGTACGCATGCACACGCACACACACGCACTCGTGAGTATAAATAGAATATAAAATGATACTTAATTGAACTTTAACTTTATTTTAACTTAACTTTAACATAACTTCAACTTAACTTTAACTTAGCTTTAACTTAACTTTAACTTAACTTTAACTTAACTTTAACTTAACTTCAACTTAACTTTAACTTAACTTTGACTTAACTTTAACCTAACTTCAACTTATCTTTAACTTAACTTTAATTTTACTTTAACTTTGCTTTAATTTTACATTAACTTTACTTTAACTTCTGTAGGCCAGTTCATCTCTAAGCTGAAAAAGTGAATATTTATAATACAAATGCAAAATTCAATAATATAAATAAAATATTATAATATAATCCTAGAGATGTTTATAATTTGCTTTTTTTTATCGGTGCATAAACTCAAGCTAATATTATCAATCGCGAGCAAGGGCACACTCAGCTAGTAGTATATAAATGACAAAATAAATGGATTATAAATTTCATTCATTCACTAGAAATTATCTTAATAAACCGCTCACAAGTCAATACTCTCGGAATTTCTTTGAAGTTCTCATAAGAACTATCTCTACATTTTTCTCGGAGTTTATTTAGAATATTAATAAGAAATTAACCTGTAATCCTGTTTACAATCGTCATTTTATTTCACATAGAACCACATAATAATTCTACACTCCATTGGAATTTGTATCTTACATACCTTATAATCTCTACAATTAATTCTAAAATTTCCTCTAGATTCGTTTGGAATTTTCATAGAAATAAAGTTAAAGTATCCGGAAAATCGAGTAGTTGAGAAAATTTTTATTTTCCAAAAAGAGGACGAAGTATATTTTTCCCCAGTTCATCATCGAAATTCACGGACTTTTCGCGCTGTTTTAGAATTTCCTTCTTCTTCCCGATTTCCCAGTTCAACCTGTGTCCAGTATACTATTGGTCTTATCCTTCTGAATTACATTACTAGAGATAGCAATCTCCTATCTAGTCAAAACACAGAAAACGAAACTAACTCAGAGTTAGTTAGTAACCTACGTAAAAGTGAATAAGATTCGTTTTCAGTGAGTGTAGACTGCATGGTGGGTGAATTCTAACTAAGTGTCCAATCATGCGATATGTATTGTCAATTCGAATAACTTCACTGAATACAGAAACCTGCTTTCTGGCCATGCTGTCAAGTTAAAACATGGAACTTGATGCAAATTGCACACTGAGCTTGATTATCCAGTATCCGATTTCTAGCCGAGATGACAAGATAAATACATTGAAAACGATGATTATTCAATGAATCAGTCTCTTTTACTGATTTATATGGAGATTTCGTGAGTCGCTGCGGGTCGGTCATCTATGCCAAGCGTGTCATCCTCACTCCAAACGACATACAGCTCGACAGCCTCATCTGTGTTGAACACCCAGCTCAGAATTACTCAACCATCACTACAAAACGGTCCTTTTCAGGGCCACCAAAAAATTGTTAAAGAGTTTTATTTGGACATTGGTCAAGGTCATCAGTTCCCGCAAGAAGCTAGCTATCGAGGCTCAACCTGTCTATAGAAGGTGTGGAATTGTAGGCCTGAATATATTGGTGCAATTAATTTTTCCTCGACTTTCATTCTGCACGCTTCGTTTCTTTTGTTAAATCAATCACCCTTGTAGTGACGTCGAAAAGATTGTTTCAATCGGTGCTTACATATGAAATTTAATGTGGATTATAGAATTTTTTGTATGTTACCAAAATTTATGAATGGTATGCCACTAAATGTTGAAATAATGTATTGATTATTGAATTATCACACTGTATATCATGAAAAAGCAGCCTGTTAGTGGGTTTTTGCCTGTTTTCAAGTAAGGATATATGATAAAAACAAATCGCCAGCTGATATTTCCTGGCGACTTAACAAATAAATAAAATCAAACAAAATCATCATGCAGAACTAGCTAGGATTTGTTTTACTTCATATTTCACAAAATTGCTATCGAATGTTAAGACATCGTCTCCCGCAAAGTTTACATTTTTCCCTCTTCCAACACATACATCACAGCTAGATAGATCTCCACAGGATCTATGGAATCCACGCAATTTCAAAAAACCAAAATGCACAGCATTACGAAAAGAGGTCAGGTTTCGACCAATAGCAGATAGATTTTAATTCTAAGCAAGCCAAACGATTGGAAATTTATCAACCAATCTGCTAAAATGAACACTTAGTTAATTTTCAATAGGTCACTATTGAAAAATACCAAATGTCCAACTGTTGCAATGGTGATCAGAATCCGTCTCCTGGTCTCTATATAAGGTGTGGAATTGTAGGCCCGAATGTATTGGTGAGATTAATCATCGTTCGACCATTTTCTAGAACACGCTGGTAGGAAGTGTTAAAAATCCATATAAAATTTGAGAGAAGTGGGAATAATTCGCTTTGCGTGTATATTCAGTCCCAAGAAAGCCAATAAAATTAAATTTGTGAGAAAATTAGCTCTCACGAGTTCAATCTCTCGAAGTTCCTCCTTTTTTACATATTCTGCACAAACGATACTTTCCACCCCGCCCCATTCATATAATTCGGAAGGAAATCCTGTGAGGGGTGAATTGAATACACTTTAATACAAAAATGCACAAAACTTAATAATTCATATGTAACAAAAAAATCAAAATACACCTTTTAAAGTCGGGTAGATGAATCGAAAATACTCAAGTTGACAGTCCCTTGGATTCCCTTCATTAATTTTATTTTTGAAATAAATACTACAAATTTGATACGCTCACAAATAAAAAACGGAAATAGTTTAGATAATTGATGATTGATCAATTAAAAGAACTAAATATTCACATTTGTTCCATCCACTAGTGGTCCTACGTCAAGCTTCCGTTCGTGCCCCTAGGCACAGACCTTTCTACTTTTTTAATCGTAGGTTACTCATGCGTTGAATAACCTACACTTTCAGAAAAGAAATCATACGAATGAGTAAAAGTGACTCACAACTGAGTAAACTTATTCACCCTCTGAGTTAGTTTCGTTTTCAGTGTGCAACGCAACGAACATCCCTGTTTATCATTCGGCAGCCGAACGATGACTGCTGTCGAACTTTCTACGTTTCGCTTACCTAAGCATTTGGATTATCATTCTATGCCCCTCCTTTTTTCTGTATTTAGCTGATGTATGATGTAGGTGAAGGCTACGATGTCCACGCTGCAGCGTACAAGTTCTAAGTCGACCCGTCCAACGCGCAACACTGCATGATTAAGCGGGTTCAGCTTGTGTTGTTAGGGACCAACTTTCTGATGGCTGTGATAGGGATGAGCACCTTGCAATCGATGAAAATGTATGAGAAATTTGAATATTTCCATATTTCTTATTTTTTTTGCTATTTAAATATTTAACATTTGTATCGACACACAAATAATTAAAATCCATTGATTATTGGACGAGTTATTGTCATTTAAAGCCTAACAAATTTTCGTTGTATTTCCTTGGATTGGTACCCTTCCCGAAAGACGTAGTCCTACGTAAAAAAAAACACTTGTGATTGATGATTTTCCTCACACAAAAATAAAATCTCAAAAAAAAAAGCATCGCATTATACACCTGGCCACATCCTTACAATTGTAGGGGAAGGGAGTGAAAGTTAATCCAACATCTACTTAAGAAGGTGCAGGGAACCCATACTACCTTCATAGATATCACAGAAAAGGAAGAGTTGTGTTAGTGGGAGGGTGAATGATTATGAAACTCTATTCGTCAATATAAAGCATTTGATAAGTCATATATATGGAATCAGGGTGGCAAGTTAACCAGAAGAACCGGGAAAACCAGGAAAATATCGGGAAAAAACCGGGAAATTTTAAGCAAAATCATGAAAAAAATAATTTACAGATGTATGTCGGTTTTCTAAGATTCTACATGACATCTGCTGCTGCAGTTGAACTTTTCCTGAAAAATGTTCAAAACGAGAAAACCCTCCTAATTTTCCGACAGAAGTAAGGATAATGTACGTAGAAAATCCTTCGAACAATGGAGTCTTGCTGCCACGCTGGAACAGGGATTTTTTTTTTATACACGCAAACCAAAAATCTATTACAATGAATGTTAGTTTCGTTTCCTATCATCCTATGTTCATGAACATCGCAACGAATGTTAGAAATTGACCATGCAGGCGAAGTAATGGTTTTTTGTCTTTTTTTACTTCGTGTTCCATCTACGCTTTCGACTATACCAGCAAGTTTGTAGAACGTCGTACATTGTAGAACATTGTAGAACGACGCACACACTTGTCTCGCATCTCTCCAGCAGAAAAAGCATACGAAGTCGAGCATTTTTATTTCGGGTTCAATCTACGCTTTCGACTATACCAGCAAGCTTGTAGAACGACGCACACACTTATCTCGAATCTCTCCAGCAGAAAAAGCATACGAAGTCGAGCATTTTTATTTCGGGTTCAATCTACGCTTTCGACTATACCAGCAAGCTTGTAGAACGACGCACACACTTATCTCGAATCTCTCCAGCAGAAAAAGCATACGAAGTCGAGCATGCGAGAAAATGAGCGCTTCATGTTTGCTTTTAGGCTGACCATATTAAGAAGCATGAAGAGAGCAGTGGAGAAAGCACAGGTCTGATAGTCGCAACGTACGTGGTTCGAGTCCAGTCGCCAACTTTTTTTTCTATTTTTTTCGACATAATTAATTTCACTCACTAATACAACTCCACATTTTTCGGTCTCCAATTTTCTTACATCGGACCGCAGCTAGGTATATCGCATCCTCGGTTCATGCGGTCTCCACTTACATCCTCTGATGATGAATCCCACATAATTGTAAGCGAATCTTACATCCACCGGTTGGGTGTAACTAAGTAGTGCTTGATGATCAACCAGACATAAGAAAGTCTTGTGGCTCAGCGCATTGTACATAATGCTGGAGGCGTCATTACTTGACGAGCAGATGAAACATCTTAACCCTAAAATGAACGGCGCCGGTGGTGTAGTGGTAAGCGTGATTACCTCTCACCCCAGAAGGCCTGGGTTCAAACCCAGTCGGCGCCGCCGGGATGTTCTGAGGCATAACATCTCTGATCACGCCTTCCTTCGGATGGGAAGTAAAGCCGTTGGTCCCCGGTTCATGAGTTGATGGGTCGATAGGTAGGGTCCAGGTGTGGGAGCTGCCTTCCTGGCACGTCGGTAGCATTGGTGCTCAGCACGGAAAACAAGATCGACGGAAAAAGAAGGTGTGTTTTCAAGCACACCTGGCCATATACTTAATGGATTAATTATTTTACTTTTGTTTTTCAACCCAGTTTAGTATGCATACGAAGTATATAATTTGAAGGATTTTACTAAATACATATATAATATAGGTAAGACGTTTACCGGCGCCTTAGGTATTGTGGTAAGCGTGACTGCTTTCTCACCCCAATTTCAATCCCAGCCGAGGTCGGTGGGATTTTTTCTGAGGCATAAAAATCTCTGATCACGTCTTCCTTCGGAAGGGAAGTAAAGCCGTTGTTCCCAGCCCATGTGTGTTTGAATGGGTGCGATATCCTACGCAGGTGTGGAAGCTGCCTTCCTGCACATTCGATTGCCGTCAATGGATGCAATACTGACAGATTTAAAGCTTTGTTAAAAATCCAGGAATTTTTATAGAAGAAACCAGGAAAACCGGGGAAAAACCAGGAATTTAAAATCAGAAATGGCCGAATGGCCTAATGACTTTGCAGCGTCATGTTTTCGGAAATGCTTTGTTAAATTTTCCTTGGATCACCACAATCACTGATAATACTCTTATACAGCCATTCCATAGCAACACGATATAGTGGTTCTCAGAATTTCTAAACAATTGGCAGTTTTGTTCCTAATCGAAAAATATTAGACTCGTATTTTTTTTTTCTCATTAGGGTGACCATTTTTCTGTTAGGGTTGTCAAAAAAACAACCCTAACAGAAAAATGGTCACCCTAATGTTGGAGTTTTGTATTGAAGAATTTTGATTGTATTTGTTTTTTATGGTTTTCATGGTTTGTGGGCGTAACACGTTTTTATAATTTTATTTTTTTGAAAATTTAGGCTTTTCTTCACAACATATCAAAAAATCAGAAGAAGTGAAATAATCAGTAAGGAAACAAAAGCTCTGTTAATCCAAAGATATTCTGTACAGCCAGTGTTTTATAAAAGATGAATTTTAAGTGTTCTTGTTGTTGTTTGTGGGTTTCAAATGCTTTAAAGAGGAATCTTACCCAAGCTCTTCAAGTTCATGCGGTGAAGAAAAAAGTGAAATTAGATGGCAGTTCCTTCATATGCAGAAATTGCTACCTCAAACTATATAAACCCGCACCCGAAGAGCCCGCCCATCAGGAGTTCAACAACCAAGGTGAATATAGTATTTAAAAAATTTATTTACATTGGTAAACATGAGTCAAACGAGCATGACGTCACATTATAGCATTCTGAAAACTTTGTAACGTCAGGCTCGAATGTAGTGTAGTGTTTACAGTAATGTCAAATATGTTTTTTTAACTTTCATTCAGCAACTCAAGGAAAAGTTTCTAGAAACTCATGATAATAATGAGAAGTATCGCATTCTCACGACTTTACCTAGAAGCTGGTCAGCATATAAAATAACGAAGGAATTCGGCATTTCTCAATATATAGCGGATTGGACCAAAACACTACAGGAGGACAAGCGGATAATGACGACACCAGGAAGAAAGCTGAGCAGGGCGTCTTTAGCAGAAGAAACTTTATCACTCGTGCGTGATTTCTATACCAGTGACGAAATAAACCGAGCCTGTCTAGGAACACGCGACTATGTTATTACAAAAAAATGTTGATGGTAAGGTTAATATACAACGAAGATTAGTATTGTGAAATTTGCAAGAAGCATGGGCAATTTCTAAAAGCGATTCAAAAATGCACTATGGCTTTTTTTCAGACGCAGATTATAAAGCGATGGAAAGAAAACTTAAAATCCGTTATAATCGTGTCAAATTTCCGGAACACAGTCATATCAAAGTTTTAGGCCAGAAAATGAAAATTATATTATTGTGAAACGATTCTCGTTCTCGTCTACAAATAAAAAAAATAAAATAATAATAATTTATAATTATAATTTTATTTAAAACTAGCCATGTGCATAGTTGGAAACCATAAGATTGTCTTATCAAAGCATTGATTCTAGTCCAAATATGGACAAGATATGGAGTTCCAAACAGTCCGTGAAAGATGTACTACCCAAATTTAATATCAATATATTCTATTTGAATTCCTATGCTATGAATCACTGTAGTAATTATTATTTACACATAACGCAAAAGCAATCAATAAATTTGATTCAATTTTCTATGAATGTCATGGTAGTCTAGGATCAGAAATATAAATAAGTAAGTAATGTAACCATGTTACATTCGATATGTATCAATAGAGACGCAGGGTAATCTAGTCGTATTGGAGTAATGAGCGAACTTTATAAACATGATAATTTCAAAAAATCGTAACTCAAAAACGAAGACAAATACATTGCTGATTTTTTTATATGTTGTGTAGAAAAGCCTAAATTTAAAAAAAAATAAAAACGTGTTACGCCCATTGTCTACAAACCATGAAAACCATAAAAAAAAACAAATACAATCAAAATTCTTCGATACAAAACTCCAATATTTAAAAAAAAATTATTTTTTTTTTCTGAAAAATAATTTTAATAACCTTTCATTTGATATTTTGATCATTCATATCGGTTCAATGGTTTAAAAGTTATGATTTTAAAAAAAAAATGCCATTTTTGGAAAAAAAAAAATATTATTTTTTGACCACCCTAACAGGAAAATGGTCACCCTTATGAGAAAATAAAAAAAAAAACGGGTCTAATATTTTTCGATAAGGAACAAAACTGCCAATTGTTACAAAATTCTGAGAACCACTATATAGTTTTGCTATGGAATGGCTGTATAGCTAGCTTTAAAACCATTTCAATTGAACTGCCTAAATTTTAACGAATAGTTCAGTGAAGGTGGTGATAATTCTAAGTGTGTTTATTTATGACTGGCCACCCTACACATTTGGCTAGTGGAACCATAGGAAAACACATAAGTTTTCCAATTTGCTGAGTGTCCAAATGTTTTTTTGTATCAGCACTCTACCGTAACAGAATCGTTTAGTGAACAGGAAAAATCTTAAACATATCATAATGGGAAAAATCAAAGCTTAGATTCCCCCACCGACAAGGCAGCACTCTATTATACTCGAAGCAGCCGGTACGGGAAGCGGTTCCAACATACTTTCACTTTGTATAACAATAACGATAATTCCCGTAGAATGTCGAGTAAATTCTTCCTTTCAGCTCAAATCTCACACAAAACATACTCCATCCACCGGGAGAGTGCTCTGCCATTCGTCAACAATGGACCGGAGGACTTGTCGCCACGTATCCACTGACTCTTTGCTGTGGGAACTTTGCGCTTCCGTGGCCTCTCGCCGTTGTCGTCGTCGGCACAACAATGGAGGTGGAAATTCCTATCATGTGGAACACTAGGTCCAAGATCCTCCCTCGCCCCGACCCCTCCTTGGTTCCGGAAATATACATCTTTTAGATCGGATGAATAAACACTCGTTCGTGATGTCTCGCCCAAGCCACCCCATTGTCATTCATAATGCCCTGAATGATGGAATTGTCGGAATATTATCTACCATTATTATTCTTTTGTCAGAGTGCGACTGCTGCGTGCTCTGCTCTCCGTCCGCCCACTTCATTGAAAGAAAGGTCTCGGAAGTCATCGAATTTGCTGACACCACTTGTAATAGAAACATTCTCGGGAGCGACCTCCCTTCCTTGAAATGCCGTTTTTGGGCTCCCATCATCCCTCGTCAAACAGGAAGAGGATCTCCACCGTCATCGTCGTCGCCGTTCTTCCAACGGCAATGGCCTCGAGGACGCAATGAAGAGGGACAAATTCGTTCGGGAGGCACCGTAGATAACGATGAATCTTGTAAAATTTCACTGTTAAAACCGCGAAAGTCGTTGTTCAGTTTGTTGTCAAACGGTGTGCTGTAAATAACGCGTTTTACACTCATTAGTGTGAGGGGCCAGTGTTCCGGAAGTCAAACCGGGAGATGCTCTCTTTTTTGAAGATTTCATTCACCGCCGTGGGCGTGGAGTGGAATTTAAGATTCCTGGAAGGTGGCTCATTATCTGAGTGAAGTTTACTTACACTCTGGGCATTGTTTGGTGGCTTTTTGAAAAGTCGTTCCAAGAATGCTGCTCTTGACGAAACGCGTCGAACAATGCTTGATTGAAGAGTGATGAAACATTCTCCGTCTGCCAACTTAGGTTTCATGTTTATTGCATATTTCTTTTGTATTATCTCTCGTTAAACATCCATAAGCTTCTGTGGGAAATTAGGCTCAACGAAAACTTCCCCATCGAAAATATGACATAACAATGTCGCTCACCGACGGAAGCCACCGAAAATCAAAGAGTTATAAAAGCCCAAAAATGTTAAATCTACCCATCCCATGCATCCCAAAGGCAAAAAAAAAAGTACCACAAGAGAAGTTTTGAGTGCGTAATCATTCCGCACAGCCAGCGGAAGTTTCACACTTCCCGGACCCCCATCAAGGAGGGGAAAGGCTGCAACAAAATGTTCTCGAAAGCTTCTTCTGCCGAGGATTATAACTTTTATTTCGCAAAACTCATTCTTCCCATATCCCCACACACACCCAGCATCATCCTTTCCGATGCTTTCATCCAAAGAGGTGTGAACGAACAGCAAAAAGCCAGCGGCAACATGAACATTTTCTGCTTTCGAATCGCAAATAAACATAACATATGAGAGTTTTCCGTTTTTTGTGCAACTTCCTCCTCCCGGTTCTGAGTTTTTCTTTTTTTTTTAACCAGTCGTTTATTCAGCGAGAAGAAGAAATCTCAACACTGAAGAATCCTTACCGGGGCTCGCTGGGATGATGCTGCTGTTGGCTCGTTCTTCCGCTTTTATTGCAATTATATGGCCTCCGAGAGTGAACGATGAACAAAAACACAACACATCCGCGAATGGGTCTCTCTGTGGAGGCTGTGTGGTTCTCGAAAGTCTGTTCGCGAATTATATCTGCCATTTTTTTCCCATCCCGTTGTTGAGCTGCTTCTAAGCTGTTAAAAAGTTATATTCAGTCGCGATTTATGGTGCACTTAAGATGCGCAAGAAAGGCAACACGAAGATGAACAAGAAGCCATGCAAGGTGATGAAGCATGAAGCTGACAAGTATTGCTCTTTCCTTTTCTGACGGTTGGCCGGAAGTTGCAGGGCTGAGGAGATGAGAAATTTAGATGTGCATCAAAAGAGGTATAAGTTTGTTTCAGTGGAAAAGCTTTAATATTTAATTTTATGCGCTTCATGATGATATTTTTTCGTCCCTTAATCTGCTGTGGAAAATAATAAAAATAAAAGGAGTCGTTCATCAGTTTCAACATTTATTTTTCATTGCGTCTTGAACTCACAATTTAAACAACTCCAAGAGATCGTTTTTTTTCTTATTCAGATTTTTCGAAAAAAAAATTATGCCTCATTGTGTGAATTTCCTAAAATTCTAAAGATTCTAATACTACACACATTTTTCAAAAGTATCAGATTCCGTATAAATTAAATATCTCGAATTGTGTGATCATCGATATTTTCTATAATATCGAACGTCGAAAAATGTTGGAAAATGTGATTTTTTGTTATAGAATCAAGCGTGTTTCTCCTTCTCACAAGTTCCAGACCTAAAGGTTGAACACGAATGAACCCGGACACATTAAAACGCTGTAATTAAGGCATTTTGACGAAGGGCTACGTCTGTAATTTCTATATAGGAGTACACTTTGTGAAACCCGAAAATGGAAAATGTAACGAAATTATGAAAGATTTTGAACGTTCATAACTCAACTGTCCCTGGATCAATTTCAATAACTTTTATCACCAATTGATCAGAAATATTTCTACGTATCGATAGCTATGCTTCCGACTATTAAAAAGGGTTAAATGTCAATCAGTGTCCCAACGCGTAGAAATAACTAACAAATCCACCAATTACGAACATGCACATGCTGCTTCCTCAACACAGTCATCAGAGAGTCGTTAGTAGACGAAACGAGTCGAAGTGGCATTCGCTTCCGATTTTGGGCGTGTGCGAATAGAGAAGATGCAATTGCGTAATATTTTGCACCCTCATCGCCATATTCAGAACCACACGCCCCCAGCGACCACACAAAATGCTCCCCAGAGTTGTAATCTTGTAACCAAACTTGGAAGCAGGGGTGCAAGTGATTTTGATCGATTCCATAGGACTATGCTCGAGGAGGACCTGCAAGCACTCGGAGTTTTTGAGCGACGTGTGCTAAGGACGGTCTTCGGCTGTGAGCAGGAGAACGGTGAGTGACGGCGAAAAATGAACCACGAGCTCGCTGCACTCTACGGTGAACCCAGCATCCAGAAGGTGGCCAAAGCCGGAAGGATGCGGTGGGCAGAGCATGTTGCAAGAATGCCGGACAACAACCCTGCAAAGTTAGTGTTCGCTACTGATCCGGTTGGCACAAGAAGGCGTAGAGCGCAGAGAGCACGATGGGCTGAGGCAAGAAGGCAGCTCCCACACCTGGACCCTACCTATCGACCCATCAACTCATGAACCGGGGACGAACGGCTTTACTTCCCTTCCGAAGGAAGGCGTGATCAGAGATGTTATGCCTCAGAACATCCCGGCGGCGCCGACTGGGATTGAACCCAGGCCTGCTGGGGTGAGAGGCAATCACGCTTACAACTACACTACTGGCGCCGCTAGGCAGGCTATTTGTCCGTGTGGAAAACGGAGCAAGCCTTTCGTAACAACTACAACCGTAAATGGCCAAGTCTACATGAAAGAGTGCCTGAAGATACGACTGCTTTCGTTTCTGAAATTACACAACGTTCCTACAATTTTTTGGCCGGACCCAGCCTCTTGTCGCTACTCCAAGGACGTTATGGAGTGGCACAAAACGAATGGGTCAATTTCATGCCGAAGGATCTCAATCAACTTACAAAAAATTTCATCTAACCAACTGATCAACAAAACTCACTGAATTGCACTTACCCCAGGTTTAATGTTAAGGCCTCTCGTTCTCCTTCAGCTTGCGACCTTCTGCAAGCCAAAGTACGTAACACTAGTAACAACCTTGTTCTAGTTTTTTTTTTACTCTCTCTTTTCTCAAAACCCAAACGTGATGTGCAGATTAAATAGTCTAAAACAGCTTCGCCTTTTGCACAAGCCTGAAAGCTCTAATGCAGCAAGAGATGTAGTATATGAGACTACCTGGTCGAGTGGACCGCAGTGTCCGAAAAAAAATAAATAAATATAAAACAGAGTGGAAAAACGAATAAAAACCGGAAAAGCAAAGTGAGAAAAATGGCTTTTAATTAATTTCTATTTGTTCAAATTAGTTTGCTTCCGGAGGATGGTTTGTTTGCCGGCGGGAATGATACCTCGCCCAAGCCGACAGCCGAAAGCCGACAGTAGATACGGCACACTAAGGTGTCAGTGGGCCAGGAATGTGTCTCTTAATTCGTGCGCTCTACAGCTGCTGGATAATGAGGCTACCGTTCCGATTCTGGATGACACCACTGTGAAAGCCACAGCTCAGTCAGCTTCGGGGAAAATACTGGACGACCTTCTGCGGAAAAGTGGCATGATTTTCCGTAATGCAATGAACATTCCATTGTAAATGTTCGAAAATTTTCAAACTACATCGCACTTCCACTCCAACGAGAGTGTCCCATTTAATTGAGAGGAAGATTTGGATCAGGTGACCTAGCTTGCTTTCGACCCGGCCAGTAGGTGCTATTTATCTACTGAGGCTTTCAGGCTTCTTTACCGTTTTTGCTGCTCCTGGTCTGGAAGCAAGGAGCTATAGCTATGTATATTTGTGTCTGATTTAAAGGTGATTCTTCGGTAGGATGACAGCTCGTTTTGCATGAAAATCAGATCCGTTGTCCATGGGACCGGACTTGGTTTTGTGACCTCTTTCTGTGTGCTCATTACAGAGGGAATGAGAGAGGCAGGATTGTGACCACTGATGGGGAAAGGGACGTGGGTTGTGTGTATCTATCTCTTCTAACACTTAATCTTACAAGCGATTTAACGGCTCTATTGCTTTGGGGGGTCGGTAAATGGTAGAAGTGTCCCCCGAAATGAGACTCGTTATTTATGGCCGATTTGTGTTTTCGTGTTCTGTGTCCGGTTCGGTGGGCGAGCGGCGACGAAGGTTGGGTCCTTTTGGATAAGCATGATAATTATCGTCGTTTTTAGATGGGATTAGGTGATCAACCGAAAATTATCACCTGGGAAATGGGCCTTGTTAGGTCATTATGGAAGCCGTTTGGAGAAACTTTAATTGAGTTGTTGAATTGCTTTTGAAAGTTGTAATATATATAGGCATTACCACTGATGGGGAATAAAGCGTTTTTATAACAACGAGCAACATTTGGAAAGTTTACGTGCTTGAATTCGGGCATGATTTCCGATACCACTGTTGAATCTAATACAGGTGAATTATTTTGGTATCTTGGACAACATTAGTCCACCATCTAATACTAATCTCAAATCTTAATTCTTTTTCAATAACATGTCGGACTCGATTATCCGCAGTCGACCCTCTGCACGTAGATCATTGATTTCTCAAAAACAATAACAAAATCATTTAAATTAACATAAGATCAGTTCCAGGCATAATAGCGAGCATCATGCATATACAGATTTGAATTTTTCACAAAAGTTGTACCTAATATCAAAAGCTTCATACATTATTTCACGGAATTCTGTTAAAGAAAAAAGTTAGAGGCAAATTAATGTAAATGAATGCACGAAATGAATGTAAATGATTTGCCATACCTGCTCATAACCAATAGATTGGGAATTGTCTTCTCTATCCAATGGCAGTATTACCAACCGGTAGAAACTAACGATTTTAAATTGGCTCACTACTTGACTCGCCTATTGGTCCTAAGCAAATCGATTAATGTACCCCATTCTAGTCAAAATTCTAGTACTACACAATGTTTGTTTTGATTAGCTATGAAAGTTTGACAGATAAAATGAGGGGCTCGTGGATTTTCCTATATTTCGAGGGGTGCATCGATTAGCTTGGGACCGAAGATAGTACCAGATCTCAGATTTTTTTTTCACTGGATGTTAGTGTTGATCCTAACAATCAAATCTGTGATGGTTTCAAAATAATTAATTTTGGGTTTTTTAGAAATTGTGTTTTGAAGATTACAAAACCGATTATGAAGGCATATATGGACAATTTACCATACAAAACTATTACGAATCGAACACATGCAGTTAAATAAGGTTTACAAGTTGAATTAATCCAAATGGCATTAACAAAGTTCTCTTTGTAAGTAAGATCCATATTTAGTATGTCGACTTTACGCAAAATCTATTAATAGTTGTTGGGAGCACAACATCCTATTTAGTAGTAGTAAAAAAGAAAGAAATGAGCAGAACAGTTCGTGACAGCCACGTAATCATAGTAGACATTGTGTCTTGTTTTGAGTGTTTTTTTTATAGATAAATCGTGTAGAAAATCTGTAATAATTAAAAAACCTCATGAAGAAAGTAGAGAGTTTACTTGTTGTGCTTCAAAAAAGCAACTCTGAAAAAAAAAAATCATGCCACTTTAGTAGCGACGATCGTTCAAAGATTTTTACCAGTTCAATAAAGAAGATAGTAGGTATCCGAAAGTTTTGTGTCCCCTACCCAACAGGTGGCGAAGGTGGAATTTACCACCAAAACATCCTGAGGGATGGAAATTTTGCTTGGATTCCAAAAAAAATAAATTGAGATGTTTGACTCAACGGCGAAATCAAAAATAAATTCTGGCAACCATAACGAATTTGTTTGAAAATCTTTTAAACGATAATGTCGCTAATACAGGAATGAAACTCACATGAGATCAACTACTCTTGCCCAGTGAGATTAGGTAGTGAGAGCTTACTACAGAATTGCTAGAGCTTCATTGCAGTTCCCATATTTTGTTTAAGGAAACATTTTGGAAGGTTCAGCAACTTTCTAGGAAATTCTGCGCACTATAGGGAACTGTAATGAATTTTAGGAAAGTTTTGCAAACATTAAATAAGTTCCTCTAAAGAAACAGAGAAATTCAGCAACTTTCAGAGCAGTTCATTGAACTTCAGGGAAGTTCTACAAACTTCAGGGGAGTTCAACAAACTTCAGGAAAAATTGACAAACTTGAAAGATGTCCATCGAGCATCAGAGGAGAAGTTCTATAAACTTCAGGAAAAATCTGCCAACTACTGGGACGGTTTGTGAGCTTCAGGGGGGTTCAATGTCATCCTGGTTAGTTCTACGAACTTCAAGAGAGTTCTGTGAACTATAGCAACATTATATGAATTAAATGATGCTCTGCAAAAGTTCTTTAAACGTGAGGAAATTTTTGCAAACCTAACGATGGTCTGTGCACCACAGGGAATATTTAATAACATTAAGAAAGTACTGTGAACTTTATGAAATATCTGATAATTTCAGGGAAAAAACAATGCCAAACTTAGAGACGTTCAAAGAACATTAGGAGAGTTTGAAGAATTTCATCGAAGTTCAACGAAATGGAAAAACTTATCAACAGGGATTTGAATTTGAAATGTAAATTCTATAAGAGGTAACATTGGGTGTTGGTGGAACAACTCCACCTCCATGTGTTAGAAAAAAGGTATAACAGAGAGAATTTCTTGCGATACATCTTCCTCTTTTAAGCTCTCTTGTGAAATGTGATCGAAGGCAGGTTTTGCAATGCAAAACTCTTTTTTTATATCTTTATATTTTTCCTTACAAGTGTTTCTTTTTGCCTTTCATTTGATATTTTTATTTTTGAAATCAGCCTAGTGGTTCAAAAGTTTTGAAAAAAGCCATTTAAATAAAAAAAAAGATTTTTTGGACCACCCTAACGTTGAAATGGTCACCAAATTACAAAATTATCTTTTTTACCATATTCTGAGAAACACTATAATGTTTTGCTATGGAATGGCTGGATATTAGTAAACTTAGAGACTAAACCATTGTTTAATTATGTTTTAAATTGAAACATTATGAGATCATGGCAAAGCTACGATATTTTACGGTACTGAAGAAGGAATCTTACTGTATCATTGAAACTTAGTATTTTGACTACTTTAATCCCCTTTTGAATTATTTCCAGCTGAATTTTTTTCGATCCGTAACAATTTTGTATCGTCAATAGCCCTTATACGCCTTTGTAAACGGCTAAGTATATGTACTTCAAAACACTTTTTCTCAAAGAGCCCAAGTGAAATATTTTAAAACCTTCACAGATTTGAATGTTAGGATCAAAACTAACTTCCTGTGAAGAAAAAACTGAGGTACATGAAAGTAACAAAAAAAGTGCCTTCAGACATAGCGTGTGGTATTACTTTGTGTGGCGATGGAAGCGAAAATAGTCGACTACGGATAATTTAGTAAGACCTGCATTGGCTTTTCAGTCACACGATGGATCATAACGCTACTCTGTTTTATGTCAGACGTTTCGGCCTTTGGACTTCTTCAGGGCATCTACACATTTATTTAAGTATTACATATTTGACATTTGGGACCTCCCTTAGCTCAGTCGGTAAAGGTGCAGCTACAAAGCAAGGCCATTTTTCAGGTGGCTGGGTTGAATTCCCGATCAGGTCTAGGAATTCATCGAATTAAAAATGTCTCAACCTCCCTGAGAATAGAGTATGATTGAACTTGTCACACAATTATACTAATATAGAAATGGTACAGTTCTAAGCCTAATTTATAAGCTCTCAACTAACAACTGTGGAAGTGCATCTAGAACAGTGCTGCCATCGGAAATTTAGAGCTGGCAACTCACTGATTTTTCAGATATGCTCACACCTTCCACCTCAAATCCATGCGCTCCCTTTCAGGAGCACCCATAATTGAAATTAATTTACCCTGCGGTATGGGTAAAGTTTGTCTGCAATCAGCTCGCCGTACCACTATTTGAGACGTAATCAACAACAAGATTTGAATCCGGACCCGCACCTTAATAAGCCAATCTCCTATTCGCTGTTCAATCTCACCATGCTCGTTCCACTGTCTTCGTCCACAAACATGAATCGGGAAGCGATAATAACTAAATCCTTATAGCGGTTAGCTCCATCTAGGATAATATGCCAATTATGCCGTATTATCCTCAATTTCAATTTTCGGATTTCACTTTAATACGCTTATATGCCCTTTTCACATGTTGTTCTTGACATAGGGTCAGGTGGGGCAAGAGTGCCACGTCCTATAATTTTGAATATAAACATGTTTTCAATGCTGATTCACCCATGAAACTATGAATGGTGTTCCTATGCAGCATTATAGAAAGTTCTGTCCAAAATATAGTATTACAAAAATAAAAATAAAAAAACATTTTGTGCTGATGTGTTAAAAATCGAAATTACTTGTAATACTAAGACATCATAAAATAATGATTTTATTTTATTATTATTATCACTAATAATGAATAATTTAAGCACCAATAACAAAGAAAAGATGAATATTCCCTATAATTGGTCATAAATAATTTTCCTAAAAATGAGCCTCACACGGGGCAAGGGTGCCACCCCTTTATTAATAAATAAAATTATAAAAAAATGTAGATGAATTTTTTTCATTGCCCATTTAAGTCTTCGGTAAGCTTGTTTTCACCAAATTTCACAAAACCAGCTACATAAAATAGCAACAACAATAGTTTTCATTTGATTTCATTGGTAAACATAGTTCATTTGTTATGTATTGAATAATATTGTAAAATTCAAAGGTTAAATTGAGTAAACAATAACAGCTGTTTCAAGCATGATTAATAATCAAAAGGCTTTGTTTATAAACAAGTATTAATAGATTTCACTCCAATTTATGACAGAATAAAACACCCTTATATATAGAACGTACAATTGTTAAGGTGGCACTCTTGCCCCACCCGACCCTATGCTCTCACATACGCATACGCATAAGCAACATAAACAATGTAAACGTTTCAAAAGGGCGAAATTTCTATTTAGAATATTTTACCGATACTTCAGGACGATCAGGCATTATTCTGAAGATCTAGAACCGTCTAACAATTCAAATCATGACTTTCAAATATTCTATCATAATACCAGGTTGCTCAGAAAATATTCAAAAGACCATTAGGAGTCTAAATATCCTAATAATCTCTGTATAACTTTCCAATTCTTCAGAATGATCACCCAACAAACATTGAAAGCTGAATAATAGCTTATTCAGGAAAATATGCTTCTTCAGGTAAAATATAGCTTATCAGCATTTATGTTGCTCAAATTGTTTGTTGGGCAGGCATTATACTGAAGATCTAGAACTGCTAAACAATTCAAATCATGTCGCTCAAATATTAGTTCAGCCGGCGCCGGTGGTGTAGTGGTAAGCGTGACTGCTTTCTCTCCCCAATGGGTCTGGGTTCAATCCCAGTCGAGGTCGGTGGGATTTTTCTGAGGCATAAAAATCTTTGGTCACGTCTTCCTTCGGAAGGGAAGTAAAGCCGTTGGTCCCGGCCCATGTGTGTTGATGATTGGGTGCGATATCCTACGCAGGTGTAGAAGCTGCCTTCCTGCACATTCGATTGCCGTCAATGGATGGCAATCGATGTCCGTCGGTGATTGGCACTAGATTGCGGAACAGAGACCGACGTTAAATAAAGGAAAAAATATTAGTTCATGAATAGCAGGCTGCTCAGAAACTATTCCCTCCCCTTGGCTAGTTGCCAAGTTGCCTTGTTGCTGGTGGGCGGGCTTAATTTCATGCTTTATAGTGGAGTGTTGGAGCCGGTAGGTTTATGGCCGGCGTTGCTGACTCATGCCGCGATAGAAAGGCGCCATGAGTGGGCGATGAGCTTCCCCTCTCTGATGAACCACTGCATGAGAAAACCAAAGATCTAGTCTAGCAGTGGTAGTATCACACTTGTTACTCCTCTGTTTGAGAGCCGCGTTGTAGTACGCTTACGTATAGGCACTGACATGGGTGCAATACTGGCGGGTTTTGCCGCAAATCACTCGAATTTTATTTATTTTTACGCAGATAGATTTATTTGGGTTTGCAAGGGAATTATACTATTGAAATATTTCAGAAAGTGTCCAACAGTGCTCCTTATACTTGCGTGACAAGCTTTCATTGTTGTTTTCATTGAGGTATTACCCAAGGAACAATGTCAAACACCATTTGTGTATATGGTATTGTAACTAATCTTATGTGTGCTTTATTTTGATTTGGGATAAGTGTTTAAACTATGGCTCGGGATTTCCACTGTGGTGTGCTTCTATTGTGACATATCCATGCGTATTTTTGTGGAAAGACATAGTGGATGCATGTGAGCATAGTTGGAGCATATACCCTATATAATTTAAAAACTCAAATTGATCCACCGGGCAGGTGTATAGAACCTTTGTTACCCAGTATAATCTCGTTTTTGATATTATCCATAGATATATGTACGAGCCCTTATGGATATTTTTTATATTTTCTCAGTTTCTGCACTGCTCAATTGCTGCAAACAAAACACCAATTGCTAGTTTGAATTTGAGTCCAAAACATAAATCATAGCCTAATGACTTTTTTCTTAATCTGCTTTATTGTGCTCTACATACTTTAAGAACAATCTTATTATATACAATCTTATTATATTCCAACAATATTTAACGAACCAATAAAGCTAAATAATCAATCAGCCCGATTCTCTTCATTGATTTTCTCTTTCGCGAATAACCCGACTGCAAATGAATTTCCCATTCAGTGTGTTGATTCAGGCGCAAGCTAACTATAGTCGCTATATTTATAGTCTGGTGGATAGAATTTCGATCTATCAAAGAGCGGAACCAATTCAATATATTGTAGACCAACAATTGAAATGGTACTATCAAGTTTTATAAACAAAACTTTGATTATGCTTTCATCATCGGATAGGGGAAATTTGAGTTAGTTTGCGTAGGCGAGGCTTAAGTCACGAGAAAACGGCTTCCGAAAGTTTTGTTCGTAATAGCTGATGTGCCTTTTTCTGTTGTTGGTCGTGAATTGACAGCTTAATTGGTCAAACGACTATTTGACAGCTCAATTGGTTCCCGAGATTCTCTCCGCCAGGCTTTGAATATAGCGACTAAAAAGCTATCTTATGTTGAACTGTCCTGTAGGCTTAGCGAGAAATTCGTTTATGTTGCCGTGGTAAATCAACGAGAGAGGCCGAGCATAGGCCCTTTTCAAATGTTCCGTAAGAATACAGAATAAAATTCAAAAACATGTTGCACCATAGCCTGTGGCACCTCCAACAGCTACGCTAACGGGACTGATCGGTTAGAGTTTCCAATTTTGTTTCACGATGTAGCAATTCCAATAGCGATTTTTAAAAATGGGTGTGATGTATAGACCAAGGTTCAAAGCGCCAGTTACCCCCCAGGAAATAAATCACAAAAAGTTTTTTTTCAGAATACCAGAAAATGGTAACACTAAAGATTAGATTTTCTCGGTCTATTGGTACTACTACTAGACTGTGTTAAATTTTCGTAAATTTTCCTTATTTTCCAGCAGATTATTGAGGTTTTTATTTAGGTTGATCTCATCGGTCGTGCACAAATTTAAAGAGACAACATCTGACTGGTCTTATAGAACTTCTCGACGTGTAATCGGTGGACACTACTGTACAATTTAAATCTAACGAGTGCGAGCAAGAGGGAAACACATTAGTGGGAAAATACACCGTCGATAGAGAAAGACGATTCAGCATCGAAAAGGTCTATTGGAATACGTAGGGTAGGATGGTTCAAAACGCACCCCTGGCGTGAAATGTCCCTGCACTGTTTTTCATAGTTTTCCGATTGTCAATTCGTGAATTATCAACATTGCTAGTTCAGTGCTTGAACTAACATTCTGGCACATGATATTTCCAGAATTAGTAATGGATAAGCAACGAAAAACTGCACGGGGCCATTTTAACCCAGGAGTGCATTATGGGCTATTCTCCCCTACATTCCACGATTTTGCGTCCGATTTTTTCTTTTGATCATCACACCCAAACTAAACATAAAACCTTCTTCTGACTTTAAAAAAAAAAAAAAAAAACGGTGGTCAACCGACATGCACGTATCAACCATATTGATCGAATAAGCCATCTCGAAAAAATCTTGCCTAGATTAAATTAGGAATCGATTGGGCTTTATAGATTGGGAATGTTTTATACAGGTGAGATAGCTTGTGTGGATGGCTATCGGGCGCAGACGGCAGGACGTGTGAAAATCGATTCTAATACCTATGTTACGCTAGTAACAAAGGTAATAAGGCGGAATCTCGAACACCAAACGTCAGATAGGTATGAAATTTTTCCTGCAGGTAGATATGGATGAGTTCTTCCCGAGCAGGAGAAAATAGCTATTGAATACCTAATTATGATCTGATACCAAAATTTGGTATTGACCAGCATGACATAAGAGGTAAAATACCAAAGAATAATACCAAAATATTACATGCAAAATACTTTGTGAATACCGAAAATTGATATTTGGATACCAAAAGAATACCTGGGAGGTATTGTTTTGGTATTGCATTATCATAATTTGGTATTGGAATGATATTGTGGAAACATTTTTTTGGTATTATTTTTTGGTATTTTACCTCTTATGTCTGGCTCATCCATACCAATTTAAGGTATCGAGATATTCGTTCCTGCTCGGGTTTCCACTGCTGCAAATTTCACGTTGATGGGATGTACCGTTGATTTGTAAAAAATCGTTAGCTAAAATCATTCTATCCTGTAAATCTCCGGGACCGGAAGTCAGATCGGTTTGAATTTTTTTCCTCAAGTAGATATGGATAAGGTTTTTCTACTGTTAAAGAAATCATGTTGATAAAGTGTACCGTTGGTTTTTAAAAAATCGTTCACTAAAATCATTCTGGCCTATATATCTCCGAAACCGGAAGTCAGATCGAGAAAAAATTCAATAGCGATCAATGGCGCAATGGGGCCTATCAAACGAGATATCAACCATATTGATCGCATGAGACATCTCGAAAAAAAGCTTGCCTAGATGAAACGCGTCCACAGACGCACATACAGACATCAGCAAATTTCACCTTGCCGGGTCAATTTTTGATGTTTAATTTGATTTTACGATGTCGTAATCAAACTGTCGAGCCAGATCGCGCCGAGTTCTATCGATTGAGAATGTTTTATACAGGTGAGATAGCTTGTGTGGATGGCTATCGGGCGCAGACGGCAGGACGTGTGAAAATCGATTCTAATACCTATGTTACGCTAGTAACAAAGGTAAAACCAGCTAGGAAACTAACTTCAAAGTGAAGCATTTTAGTCACTTGAAGGTGTCACTTGGGTCGAACTAAGATATAATAAATACCCAGACAACCAGAATGCACGTATATGCAAAGTTGTTTTCGTGATAAAAAAAAACATATACACAAACAAAAAATTCGTATATAATGCAAAAAAATAGCTTATACGTACACAAGTGGAGGCCATATACGTGCATATTTTAATTTAATTTTAAACGAGTTGATTTTGAAACAATGTCTTATTTAGTACTCAGGGCAAACCAAGAGAAGAACAGACGAATTGACACTTACCCGATCGTAGATAGCCTCACAAAGGTAGATTTCTTCTTTGGCATATCCAAATTCAATTTAACCAAAAGTATTTGAAGTGCACATATTTATTAATAAAAAAACTAATTTGGAATAGGTTTGAAAAGTTCTTATTTAAAGCAATTCACTTTGTAAAATTTAATTGAAACGCTCGGTGGCTAGCATGCTGCGTTGCGGCCGATGGTCGGATGAGCGCCGTCGAGGTCGGAGGATCCAGCCGGACTGGCGATCAGCAGATCGACCACAATAGTGGGCAAATCACGAGGGAGAGACTGATAGTGGTTACTCACGTACCTTATCGTGCGATACGCCGATCGCTTCGCAGGGTGTTTGTAGTGGTATGGGTTGCGAACTACCAACTGGGGTCGGGTCGCGTGTTAACGGATGAACGTTATGTTGACGGCAATTAGCCGATCGCGTTCGGACTGATGATTTGCGGCTGCTCACTAGCAAGGCCGCGCCTGGAAATCGAACGAAGATTCGTTCACAAGTCTTCTCATCCGCGCAGGATGGCATTCACCGACTACACGGGACCGTATGTTAACGGACGGTCTACTTTCACTCGAGATCACCAGATTTTCTTCTGTGCGCACTAGAGTGGAATTTTATAGGTAGGGAAAGGAACTAACTAAATCGGGCACGTGTCGAACGGTTCGATCATTAACGTCCCCAGGCAATCCGATCAAAACCACCACACAAAAGGTCCAAAGGACACCACTCTACCTCTTTCACCTCCTAGTAAATGTGTCAGTGATAAGTCACAGTCTCACCACCTAAAGTTTTTGCCGCACTTAAACTGCCCGATGTAACTTTTTCGGAGATGATTCTCCAATCAATAGCACTCGAGTAAAAAAACCGCGTAGTCGAACTTACTGGTGATTTTTCCAAGAATCAAAAGAGACTCTCTCACTGAGTGGAATGCCTTATATACCGTCGGCTCTCCTGTCGCTGATCCCCGCTCTCTCTCTCTCTCTCGGTAATCGCCCACTTCCTGTTGATGCCAGAGTTGTAGACGCCATGTTTCGTGCAGATGATAACGCCATTCGTGCTCCCGAGATTTAGCAGGATTTGTGTTGACGGTTGCTTAAAACTAGATTTCCCTATCTAAGTTTTTTTTTATAATTCTTGTTTGGGAGTAATCTAGTCGCGCCTTCGATTAGTATCCTAGCTATTAACAGAAATTAAAGGACGTTTAGTTGTAGCATACACCGCTATCTTTTATTTATCAATTCATTTAATTTCTGTTGGGTTTTAATACCATTTCAATGAGTTCAATGTCATTTGAGGAAAAACAATGTTTATCATAGATAGGTTGTGCCCTGGTTTTATTTATATATTATTTTTACTGCACCTATTTCCTAGTGAGATCACTCCCCTTCCATAGCTTCTCATTCATTTCTAACAAAGCTACGTTTCTAGCGATTGAAAACGCGCCCTAACGCCTGACAGTGCCATTACGCGCAATGGATGAAAAACCATGGGACTCATTTAGGTAAAGACGGAATGTTGATTGAAAGTTTTGAATACAAACAAATCATTTAACTTCGGACTATCCAAGAACGAGTTGTAACCCATTGGTTACAATACTCCCCGGGTCAAAGGGAAAAAAATCGATTTTTTTTTTGTCAAATATTTAGATAGGATTATTCCAATGTTCTCAATAAAGAATTAGCATATAGAGACAAAACATACGAACGAATGTAATAACCTGTAATTGCTTCTATTCCAGTCAGAAAAATTTGTCGAGACTTCCTTGCTCGTCAAATCAAACCTCCACTTTCCTGCATTTGATAGAGACCAAACAAATTGGGAGAACGCCTCTATGCTACTCTAGCTATATATGAGCAAAACAAAACAAAACTGCTCTTTTTTTCTAAAAGATTTTCTAATAGTTTAGAAATTCTAATCAACACATTCATTCCCGCACTCACTCCATTCCACTCATTCTCTTGTTGAGGCCTCTAAACATTTAATCTCTTTCACCCTATTCACGATCACTCTTTTCTTTCACACTGCTGATTATATCTTAACCATCCTATGCCTATACCCATACCCAATGAATATACCTAATTGCACGCATATTATCTACTCAGGTCGACCTATCTGTAAACGATTTATCCAAAACCGGGTGAACTCCGCGTCCGGAGACTTTACTAGTGATTTCCCATGCATGCATGATATGAGAACTACCTACGAAATCTCTGTGGTGGGGAATAAAACTGACGTGTGTTTCGGGACTTAAGGAGTATCATCTATTCCGCAGTTGACGGGTTACCCGCAAACGCGTTGGTTGTAAATCTATTGGCTTTTACCTAACATGGATTTGACCAGATTTGATTCTGGACATAGAATTTGTTTCCAAAGGATATTCCGTGTTTGCCTTAGAGGACGGAGTTTTCAGGCATGATTCCACGATTTTCTAAAACTACGGACTATTTACGAAATCTAATGATAAACTTTATCCTACGAAATAAATTAACAGGGAGTGATTCGACGAGATGGTTACCTGACCTTTAGTGACCTTCATAGTATCAGTGCGAGTGTGATGATCCGCTCAAGCAAAGATCGGTCAAATTGTGTTGCTTTCTAGAATTTGTGGACTGGTGCTACTATTATGAGTTTGTTCATCCTGGTTTCAGGTGAACTGCGGGCCAGATACCTAAGGATTTTCCCTGTAAATCCTCTAAGTCGTAGGAAGATGATCCAATCTTGGTTTTAATTTTGCATGGCAAATACTGTGAGCCATATTTGGCGTTATAGTGGTCTATAGCGCTGGAAAGTCGTATATTTTTGCGATACACCAACTGCCCGGGCTGAAAGGCCTTTGGAAATCGTCGGTGTCGCAGATTATAGTGCTTTCGACAGGTTTCGTTGGCCTTAGCCAAATTTGACTTAACTTTGGCGTAAATGTCACCAAAATGGTTAGATTTTTGCTCTTCCAATTGATCGGATGGGGGGATCTCTTGGTGTCTAACCCGCCTGTGATCTGCACCATGAAGAAACATTTCATGGCCGTGCGTCACGTAAAACGGAGTGAAATTGCTAGAACTGTGAACACTAGTATTTAAAATGGTTTCAACTTCGATCAGTCGTGTGTCCCACAGTCGTTGATTGCTTCTAGCGTATGTTCTTATGGCCGCATTCACTGTCCGGTTAACCCGTTCCACCGGGTTGGCCTGAGAGTGATACCGTGAATTTAGCCAATGTTGGAATCCAAATTTTTCCAACAAACCCTTAAATTCCCGAGACAAAAAACTAGCACCATTGTCGGTGATAATAATTTCCGGCGTTGAATTGCGATAAAACCAAAGATCTTTTAAAGTGGAGCAGAGGCTGGAACATTCAATGCGGCGCAGGGGTTGAAGTAAGACCCATTTGCTAAAAAGATCGGAAACTACTAAAAGATATTGATTTCCCTTTTTACTGCGGGGCAGTGGACCCACGAAGTCCGCAGAAATAATCTGCCAAGGATGTTCTGACACCCGCATTTCCCCCATAGGCGGAGTCACAGGAACGGACGGCCCTTTGACTTCTTTGCATGTTCCACATTCTTGAACATGTTGCTTAATATCTTGGGCCATTTTTGGCCAGTAGAATCGTTGGCGAACTCTGGCTAGAGTTTTTTCATAGCCAAGGTGCATGGCGTCATCGTGATTAGCCTGCAAAATTTCTAATCGACATTCGGGTGGAGGCACTGTTTTCCACTCGTATCGCCTGTCACAGAGAGAATTTTCAGCGGACACGAATTTTAAAAGTTGACCGTCCGTGACTCTGAAGTTCACATAACCGTCGGGGTTTTCGAGAACTTTCCGACGTAGGGAAGTATACCACAAAGAGTCCGTGGCATTTGAAATAGCAGCAACACTCCGTGATAATGCATCCGCGACTACGTTATCCTTTCCTTTGCGGTGGATGATTGTCATATCGTATTGCTGCAAATTCAAACTCCACCGGCTACACCGTGATCCTACTCTCCAGGACGTAGTCAGAATGTGTGTGAGGGCAGATGAATCTGTCACTAAGGAAAAGTGACTACATTCTATCTAACCACGAAATGCCTCAATAGCCAGTAATGCAGCCAATGCTTCTTTTTCCGCAGGATGATAGTTGCGCTGTGGGGTTGTCAATTTATGTGAAAAATAGGAAATCACCCTTTCCAGACCATTGTGGTTCTGAGTAAGTACCGCGGCGACAGCAACATCAGAAGCATCGGTCTGTAAAACAAACTCTTGACTAAAATCTGGGCTACAGAGAACAGGCGCAGTGATGAGGCACTCCTTCACGACATTGAATGCCAGCTCTGCATTTTCGGACCATTGGATTGCTTTATTTTTAGTTTTAAGCAACTCAGTTAGGGGTGCGACAACTCCACTAAAATCAGGGATAAAGCGTCTGTAATAGTTCGTCATCCCTAGAAACCTTCTTAATTTAGTTATAGTCACAGGGCGTTCGTATTCCACTATTGGACGAACTTTTACAGGGTTGGGTTTGGGCAGGGTTTTAAATTACAATCACAAGTGCAGGTACTTGTTAAAGCATGGGTTATGATTGATTAGGTGAATTAGATATATCAATTATTTATTAAATTAGACTGATGAGATATCCTAATCATCAAACGAAATTAAATAAGAAAATTCAAACCATTCCTAGTTGCAGTCGACTTCTAATTAAAATCTTAATGTTAAAATAAAGCACAATTATTCGTTTAATCACACGGCATCCTTTTACTAACAACTCAATTCCAAGCAGCACTTGTTACATATCTCTATGAAAAAAAAACTCTCCCAAACTACAAACAAAAAAATACACTCCAGCAAATAACACACTCTGTCATCTGTCTTACAAATGAAACACATAATTATGTCAGATGATATGAATTAATTGCTTCTTGTCTTCGTGTCCAACCGAGCAAAGTTCTAACCAGTGAGGGCGGCGGTGGTGGCAGACTCACTCGCTTTCTACGCTAGAGGCAATCGCGTCTGGCTGCAGCTGGTGGTGCTTTATTTTCCCCGGCAGCCCCAGAAGCTTTCATTCTCTTTCTGTGCCAGTAGTTCACTGTCTTATCAGAATCGCACATTTTTCCACGCGCGCACTCACTCACTTGGGACTGTGCACTCACTTCTATTACTTCCCAGCAAAAAAAAAAACGTTGAAAAAAAATAGAACACTAGAACAGCTCCTCAGAGTGATAGCCTGGTCAGTTCTGCCACCGAAATGCTGTTGGGGCGGAGGAGAAATTATGATTCCCGGTCTTGCGAAAAGAATGCAAAAATATTGCACTCTGGAAACGCGCATTGCACCGAGACTGCAAGTCACTCTTAGGAAGATACATTTAATTAAAGCTAATTTATGGTAGTACTTTGGGAGGAGCGGAAAAAAGTGTGTTCATCTTACTTTCGTAGCACGGGCTAGAGAACATGCCGCCGCGTTCGACTGCAAGCGTGTACAATGTAATAATTAATAATTTAGATAAAAAAGTTTCCGAAACCTGTCATTTGTATAAAACTAACCGCTTCGCTTTGGTTTCCTTTCAGATGTTCGTCGGGTTTGTGCGGTCGCGGTGAACCGAAGCGAGGCGAAACGGTGAATCTAGGAGCGTGATAGTGTGATTTGTGCGTGTGTGACTAGGGAAAAAGAAATACGTAATCGGACCAAATTTTGCAACTGCTCGACACAATGAAGGTCACGACAGATCGAAGAATTCGCGGGTTGGTGCGGTGCTTCCAGTGCCTGCTGGTGGCATGGTGCTGTGATCTGGGCCTCGGAGTGGAGTGGGACCACATGGTGGACTTTGATCACAACTACCGACTGCTGTGGACAGCCAACAGTCAGGATATAATGTTCGAGATGCAAGTCCGGACGCATGGATACGCGGGATTGGGATTCTCTCGCGATGGAACGCTCGCTGATTCGGATATCGTCATCGGATGGAATGAGCAGGGCAATGTGCATTTTCAGGTAAGTTTGGGTTGGATTTTGATGAAAGAAGTCGATACCAGCAAGATACTTCCGCTATATTTTATGATGAAATAAGAAAAACTAGTCCTTTAAACTGACCTCAGTCTAAAGTCAAAGGTCGAATTTAAACTTTCCCAACAAACAATTTTAGCTGCAGACTAGCTTATACAGGCAAATATTAGCTGTATAAGCCAATTTTTGGCTGTATAAGCTAATCTGCAGCTAAAATTGTTAGTTGGGTTGTATGCTAATATTTCGGCAGGCATTTGATGGATTTTTGAATTTCATTTACCAATTGAATTTCACATTTAATTAATCTTGGCAAGTTTTTCACTGAGATCCAGCAAAATAAAATGCGGAGCTGCTCGGTGGTGCCCATCTCGGCAAAAAAAAATCTAAGTGTGTAGTTTTCATCATCCATAAGTAATTGACTGATGCTCGCTCCACAGTGTTCAAACAGTTTAAAATCGGGTCTTGATTAGCCTCCGAAAGTTTGAACTCATTTAGAAAAAAACCTGAGTTGGCACAAACCATTTGAAGTTTATATGGCAATTACTATGGAAAACCAAACTTTTTGTTCATTGTCTTCTAGCCTTTTCCATATTGTTCTGTTAACAAGTTCTATTGGGAATTTTTATCAGCTACAACTTTGTACAAAATCGTTTTTCAGCCAATCGTCAAATTAAATAGTTATTATTTGTTTAAGAGATTGAAAATCTTATGGCAAGATTAAGCAACTGTATTGTGGGCAACACTGTATTCTGCAGTATGACATAGTAGCTATGATTGTTGCCCTCTATTCTACACGTCATAAACACAAATGTTGCCTGCTGAACAGTTGATTGAGCATAATCATAAGACATCAGTAACTTGAATAATTAATACACTGAAATCTTTTATTACACGTTTTTATTTTACGCGGTTTTTTTACACGGTTTTTCGCGATTTACACGGTACGTTTTAAACGATTTCTCTACAACGATACAACCTATTGACTTGATTCCAATCACATTATCCGTTCCAAGCTATAGGTAATCAAATGGCATACTTAAAAAAAAAAATCACAATTTTTGGTGTCAATACAGAAATTTTTAAAATATGTCTATATAGACCATAACATGCTATAATTACAAATGGCATCAAATTCGGTTTTTAAAAACATTTAAACTTGTGAAAAATCAAAATCTCGTAGTTTTTTTACACGTTTTTTTTTTACACGGTACGTATCCCCCGTGTAAAAAAAGACCTGAGAGTAATTTGTGTTCCTTACATTTGATCGAACAACAGTGTTGTAGCTAAGAAAATTTTCAACAAACACAGTTATCATTTTCGTAAGTAGAGTGAACTGGTGAACTTTTAGATAGATATGAACCGAAATTTTGATTTCCCCATAGTAATTCCCATATAAACTTCAAATGGTTTATGCCAAGTCAGTTTCTTACTAAATGAGTTCAAATTTTGGGAGGATTATCAGGACCCAATTTGGAACCGAACTGTGGAGCGAAAATTTCAAATTTTGCATCAGTCTAATAAGTATAAGCCCACCGGCCTTGGTCAGCAGGTTGGCCTACAGCTTTCGAGAACGGGTTCTAGCTAAGGTATTCTGCTTGAGTGATCGATTTGGTTGCCTACTGGCACGCTGCACTGTACTACGGGCGGCATCATACTTTTACTCACATCGCGATTGGACATACCTGGGTTGCTTCTGATGGACCTCGCGACCTTTCCATGGAGCTGACGGTTGGCAGTTCCACTCTGGCGTTTACTTTGAGGCTTCCGATTCGTCGTCAAGGTTTCTCTGTACGTTTTGAGCGCACGCCATACGGTTTTTATAGGAAAATTCAACACTTTAGCTAGCTTGGACGCAGACTACGACGGATTTTCCAGGTGACTGTGCTCGATTTTTTTTCTACGCTCCTCTTGGATAGTGACTGTCTCCAAAACAAAAGCGTTTTATGAATTGAAAAAAAAACCACTGGTTTTGTTATTGTTGTTGTCTACAAATGGACGTCAAAAACTTCCGAAGACGTCCGCTAGGAGCGCTGTAATTAGCAAAATAGTTTGTTCTATTACTAAGTTGGCCATGCACAATGGTGCGACTCCATAAAAAGTCTGGCCAAGCAAATAATTCTCTAAATAAAAATAAAAATCATGGGGTAATTCTAGGGTAATTTAGGGACGCTGAATCCAAATGTAATAAGTTTTGCATTATAACTTGTATTTTTTACGTTATAAACGATTTTTAATTTTTATACGTTGTAACTGTGAATAAAGGTCATGAAACAAGTCATACAATGAAAATTTTTGTTTTTTAACAATGCTTAGGAAACATTTTTTTTATATTTTCCTAACATATTCCTATCAATAAAGTTTTTATAGTTGAAGATGCTAATTTCAAATAACAGACTGTAGTGGTAATTTTTATACGATAGATGGAGTAGATGAAAGCATAGAGTTGATAGTTCCGTTAGAGTACGGCAGTGTGAAGATTGCATATAGATATTAGAATAGCGAGCTAGAACAACTTTTAAGAAAGGTACAAATCGGTAAAAAAAAAAAAGTTTTTATATAAATTAAACAAATTAAAAATCAAAATTTGTTAAATTTGTAATTTCCTTCTTCTTAAACCTCTTCCTCATCATCAGCATCATCATATTCTTCTTCTTTTCTACTTCTTCACCATCATCGTCATCATAATCATCATCATCATCATCTTCTGGAACCTTATCGCTTGAGTCAGTCTTTGTCTTCGTCAGAAATTTAACTTCCTCTGATAGACTTTTAAAATTATGTTTTTCCTTCTCATAATAAGAGTTAACCATTATATCGGTGTTACTAAGATGGCGATTAATAATATGCCAATTTGTGTTTTCATGCTTGTCTTTCCGAGTGAAATACTCTGTAGTGTTTTTAATGACGTTGTTACATTTTTCTTGATCCTCCTCCGTCATTCTTCCAATCGGAAATATCACCGCCTGAACAATGCTATGCCCGTGAATCGGAATTCTGTGCATCGACGACGGCATGTTAAACCACGCGTTTAACTCTACGTAGCGCTTCGCGGTATCAACACAGTAAATTTTGAATTTAGCTGGGTCTATTTGCTGGGAACAAGAAATTGCAATGAGAATGCCTTTTAATAAACTCCAAGTCTACTCCTGTGATTTAGGAGCTGATTTCAGGATTGGCAAAAAAACTACAAGCTGTATTGCCGTCATTGCTGTTGCCAAATCCTCCTGGCTCCGTTTTGTCGACAATCAGACCCATTTTGCGTTTGAAGTTTACCTGAATTCCTTTCTTGTTCGTCTCGAACTGCATTTCAAAACCAGATTTTCTCCAGCGTCTGAAGCTCAGTTGATATGCATTATAAAATGCTCTTCCTTACCATGTTGCAATCGGGGTTCAATAGTACTTTCTAGCAGCAGCAGTAACCTTTCAGTGGTTTTATTTAGAATCGACTGGAGATCAATCTTCACATTGAATTATGCGTCAAAAAATGCGTTTTGTGGGGGATAACATTCCTTTTTTGCTCTTTGTACTTGGTAGTACGAATAATAAAACCATTGTATATTGCATACAAACTCCATACTTTAAACTTAATACCTGTTTTTTACTGATTCCCTAATAATGTTGTAACTATATCTCGTCAGTTTTGCAATCACTAAAATGGACAACGGCTTCTCAGGTGTGAATTGAGTGTTTTGGTTGTTGAGATCAATAGCCTGTATAATTAAACTTTCTGATTTATAATTGTGGTCGGCACGCAAACTCATTTCCGAAGCAAAGCTTGATTGATTTGAAAAATATTTTGCTCTAATTTCCTCAGTACGGCGCCGCTTCGATCGATCACTGCATTATTCAAAAGTTTGTCCAGATTTTCCTAGCCGCCGAGGAGCATCAGATGGTGGTATTGCATATTCCTCTTACCAATCTAAATGTTCCTTGTCAAAGCGGTCACGCTTCCGTTGGGATTGTAGAAATTTTCTGTTGAATGCTTTCCAAAAAATCTCAAACTCTTTATTATTCGCATTAGAAGGAAAGCACTTCTCCGCGGCTGCTTTGATCTTTTCTAGCGATTCATGATATTTCATGTTTCGTAAATTTGTTCTCTTTTTTAGTCCGTTTAATTTAGATTAAATGAAACAAAACGATTTTTAAAACGGTATTGAAAAGATACTACGAAATGTTAGATCACTATTTCACAAAAAAAAAACTTATTGTCACGGTACGGATCGCAGTGGTTAGACAGTTAGACAGTGGTTATTCGGGGTTCATCGCAATTAATTTGTTCTCAAAACGGCAACTTACTTGTATTTAAATTATCCGTATCACTGATTTGGATTCCATAATTAATTTCGATGATAACTGATATAACAATAACTTTAAACCGAGTAAACATAATTGTAAAATATATAGGTAAACTGATGCCGATATCTTCTTGCTGCTGCTGCTACTTGGTTTGGAGAGAGATGAAGTGGTATTTCCTTTTACTAAAGACTCTCTGCCTTATCTCTGTTTGTTGAAAAACACAAAGAATAATGCAGACTGAATCGGGCCTTTGCAGATCAGTTTTGGTGCCAATTGAATAATCTCTATGTTTCGATGCTGTGTTCAAGTTCTTAGGAGAAGATAACCTTAGCCTAATGGGTCTTACACTAAATGCGTTATACATTTTTTATGATTTTCAAACCCCGTCCTTACATTTTTAGTAACAAATCCGAAAAAAATATGACGCTTGAGAAAATCTTGGAACTCTCTGTGCTTCCATAAACCATAACGTAATTAGTGTATGGCCCCTAACAACAGAAAATGGTTGATGAATGATGTATAGATAAGGCAAAATTGGCTGTTTTTATGCACTAAAAATTAGTAATTAACTAATCTTCTGATCGTGATTTAAATTTAAAAATTAAGTCTGCGTAAGATCAGGCTATGCTCATTCAAAACCTTACATTATACTACCTTTTGCAACTGGTGTCAACCATGGCAAACCCTGGCTTCATAACTTTAAAGCTTCATTTTTATGAAAAAATCATTTTTTTTTTTTTTTTAAATCAAATAAAGATTTAGGCCTACTGTAATAAGATTCTACAAAATTTAATTCAACAAATTTGTTCTGCATTGTTTTTAAAACAACTTTTTCTCAGACGTCATTACAATCCAAGCTATGGTTAAACCACCAGTTGATTGAGTAAAAATCAATTTTTGTCGAAAAAATGCGACAAAAATGCGAGACAATCAACTTCAAAAAACCACAAAAAAAAAATTCAAATTTTCAAATTTGAACGGGTTAATAGTATAGAATGATAGAAAATATAGAATAAAGAGGAAATGCAAATTTTCCAATTTTATTTAATGGCCAGCGATACCCCACTGTGCCATGGTTTATGGAAATTTATTCAACCAATTTCAAAATATGTTATCGATTTGGTATTATAGCCTTGTGCTGACAACTGAAATATGAGTTGGAGGCGAACCAGCCCAAGGCTGAAAGCCTCCTTAATAAAGCTAAATAATAATAATAATAATATGAAAAGCGATTGAAAGCACAATAGTTTCTCTTACCATGCGGATAATATTTAGAGTTTTAAACAAACCTTGCATCCTTAAACTGATACCAAAAATAATCAGGGCTGGTAAGTAAATGAGTAATGCGATAGCTCCTGAAAACGAAATTATATCTGGAATAACAAGACACGTTGTTCAGATGATCTCAGACTGTTATTTTGCTTTTCTCGGGATGTGCCTTCGGATCACGTGTGCTTTGCTGCTCATTATCTTCTGAATATTTCTGAAACAATTAATTACATGACTAATAGCCGATAACTTTAGAAAAGTAATTCATTTGGACAGTTAACGGGAACGTGTATAATTTTGAAAGATTACCCGAGCAAAGTCTGAGATCAAATTGAAATCTAAATTTGATGTTGTGATTTCGCTGATAATGATTACTCAGGTTGTTGTCGTTTTGGTCGTTTTAACGGTTAAAATATCAAAATTGAGAGCAAACATATCTTCCTGTGACATCACATAGAAAACTATTTCTGCTATCAGTGAGAGCAAACTGAAAACCAAATTTGCTATCCATTTTTCTTGTTGATAACAAAACAAGTATTCAATTTGATGTTATGCTAAGGCAATGAAAACAAACCCGTAACAACATATTTTTAAAGAGCAAATGTACAGCAAAATGAAATCTAAATTTGGTATCAAATTTGTCAATGTGTAAACTGAAATTAAATTATGATTTCAGTTTGATGTTGATATCAAAACTTGATTTCAATTTGCTGTCATTTTGATGCTGGACTTTGCTCGGGTAGTCTCATTAACAGTTTATGCATGTAACTTGAATTATGCTATAGCATCGCTCTTGATAAGTGTACATTTTTAAATATTGGTTATTTGAATGTTTGTCTCCAACTTCAATGCTTTTTTAAAACTGTTCGATTTTTTTTTAATTTGATTCATGTGTTCGCCATTAAGTCACAGGGGAATGAGTAGCAAAATTAAGAATATTGATATTATGACAGCATTAATTCGAGAATTTCCTCAGCTACCCTTCACTTTTGTCACATTCTCAATATTGGCGTAGCTAATGGGGGTGCCAAGAGAACCAGGCCCCCTACAGAATTACCTAGCCCTTCCCCTCCCCAGAATTGCAGGTGTTTTTTTACTCACCGGTATTTTGTCAAGCTTCCCGAGCAACGTCCAGCATCAAAATGACAGCAAATTGAAATCAAGTTTTGATATCAACATCAAACTGAAATCATAATTTGATTTCAGTTTACGCAATGGACAAATTTAATGCCAAATTTTGTTTTCATTTTGCTGTACATTTGCTATTCAAAAATATGTTGTTACGGGTTTGTTTTCATTGTCTTAGCATAACTTAAAATTGAATACATGTTTTGTAATCAACAGGAATTAATTAATTTCAAATTTAGTTTTCAGTTTGCTTTCACTGAAAGCAGAAATAGTTTTCAATGTGATGTCACAGGAAGATTTATTTGCTCTCAATTTTGATATTTTAACCGTTAAAACGGCCAAAACGACAGCAACCTGAGTAATCATTATCAGCGAAATCACAACATCAAATTTAGATTTCAATTTGATCTCAGACTTTGCTCGGGTTGTCAAGTTCGATGTTACTATTTAACAGCGATTAATAAAATTGGACCACAAACATCGATTTTTTTAAAAAGTCCTTTATGTTGACTAAGGTTACGCGATGTAATGCCAGCCCAGCCCATCACTTGGACCTATCAAGCCAATAACTAAGTTATTCAGCAATAATACACAATACCCAAGTACCAATACAAGCTGAACATTAAGAACATAAGCTGATTATTGGTTGATTTAAGGTGTACAAAGCTGATTAACATCAGGCTGAATATAAAGTTGATTAGTAGTGCATGAAGTGAATTGTATCCCCATAATCCAACCTTAATAGGTTAGCTGATCCAAAGATTGAACAAGCCTTATTTAAGCTTAACACAACTCCAAAAATCAGCAATGAGTTACACTTATTTTGATAGCTTGATTTGTTAAATGTCGTCAGTGTCTGTGTCACTCGTTGCATCTCCGGCATTTTAGTTCTACTACCTTTCTGATTACAGGCAGTGGCAGCAGTAGAGTCAAGAAAAAGGAGATTTTTAGTAATAGCTCCAGGTAGAAGTGGTCTGCGAGGACGTTGGAAGTAGTAACATTTGTACTTCTGTGTTCTGACTGTTCACCACTGTATATTGTACTGAATTTTCAGACTGCATTCCAAAAATATTACTCAATTATGGCACTAAAAAAGCATCCAAATGACCATCAAAATAAATCGCTTGCTTGTGCCCACATTGTGTTGAGTGCACTTGAAAATGAGAGGAATATTTAACTGTCACCAGTTGTTGCTTACAATTCTGCATTGCTGTATAATACTCTTTCGGGTGCTGTTATTCAAATTAAATTTGATGTACTTCAAGTTAATGATCATACTTTTTTCCACACATATGCCTAAATCGTCAAGTAGGTATGGTTGACGCCTATGAATCAGTGACTGCCGGTTCGAATCCCGAAATGCAAAGGTAATTTTTAAACTTATTCTTTTAACATTCGGAATGTTACGAATTGTGCAGTGACATATGTCTCGCGCATTTTCCCAAGTCCTAAATGTATGATATTTTTTTCTGTGTGCACTTTACCATGTTTCAAAGTCGGAATTTTATAAAATTATAAAATTTAAACTCCTGGAATTCCATTTTGGTTCCTATGTCTAAGATTTAAGAAATTATGAAATACTCAAAACCTAAAAATCAAAATCATGAAATTACCTAACTTTGAGAATTTTTATAAGTTTGAGATGCTTAAATTTATGAGATCCAAACTCTAAGTGATTTCACTGCAAAGAACAAACGATCATTCAAAATCAGTAAGCATTTAAGGTTTCCCCAATTGAGGTCCCAATCGTTGTTATGAAATAAATTTAATCAAATCTATTGTTTGATTTGATGAGGGTAATTATTTCGAGTATTTGACAGCTCGCAACTAGTGTATTGAAGGAACTGTCTTGAGGATTCTCGGTTTTTTCAGTCTACCAAAGCAGCAAAAACGTTGTATTGCATCAAGTTGAGTCACCAACAGACTCCAATAATTATTTCACTATTTAGAGGACTGCCTTGTGAACTACACAAGTGAGTGATACCAAGCAAAAATAAGCAACCATCTGTCTACCCAAGCCTATTGTTTCCACTAAATTACACCAAATCAAAAAATCCGTTGAATTCAATATCAATAAAAGCTTTCCAAACCATTTGAACCACTCCGGTTCCATTTGTAGGATTAGTCCATCCACCATCGAACAATCATCGCCCGACCCTCATCCGTTACCGATTCCAACAAAATCCCACCTTTTGCCACGGGACTCACCGTCCACCAAAGTTCAAGGTACTCTTCACCATCAAACTCAAACACGTACCAGTGCCAAATCCGATTAGTCGAGAAATTGAAAATACTCATCTATCTCTCCCGCACTAAATTGAATCACTAATTCAAAAACAATCAACGATCGCGACCGGCCGGCTGGGGAGCGATATCACTCGCCCGTCCGAATTCATCGCACAGAGGTTGGCCGTCTTTCATTTCCGCCAATTTCGATCAAACATAATCAATTTTCCAAACAAAACAGCACAACATTTCAGTTTGATTTAATTTTCAGTTTTCGTTATCACTTGTTTCGCTCTCAAACCTAACCAGAACGACCGAACGGACGGTGGAAAATCACGCCGCCGCCTGCCAGACAATGAATAGTTCTCCGGAATCAGGAACATCAGAAACAACCAAATAAGCAGATACCTACCCTGCCGTGTGCCGTGCCGTGCCATTATGCCACAACAACAACGGCTCACACATTTCAAGGCTTTCACGGAGATCCACGGAAAAGCGCATTAATTATGCCAAACAACGTTGGGTCTGAAGGCTTCGTAAACAGAAATTTCAACGGTCGCCGCCGCCACCGCCGCCGCCGGTGTGTGCATTCGCGAAAAAGCAGCAACATTTCCGGGTGGCCATCGGGTGCCACTCCGATGTATTCAATTCACTGTGTGTTGTGGGCACCTCGGTACCAGCAGGGCACTATTGCTAATTATCTGAGTGCTTGAAATGCTGGGAAAATGATGTTCCTAGGCTTCTGGAATGGACATTCGAGCTGCATTGCACTTGGCAATGGTAAAGTTGGCATCACTGCCCAGCACAGCGGATATTCAACAACCTGACAGTGCAGCCACACCAAACCACCCATGTGCCAGCCGGAGAGGTGTCAGCTCTAGAAAAATATATAAATAGCAAAGACAAGCCTTCCGCAAACAACCAGGAACCATTCGAAAAGCGAAAGAAAAGCGTTCCGAGAGGGCGTCATATCACGCACCATTAAAATGTAAAACATACAACAGAGACCATAAAGCGAGCGCTCGGAGCCCATGATCCTCGGCTGGCTGGTTGGTCTGCATGCATGCAGCAAGCGCAGGTTGGATGGTGGTTGAAGGATTTCCGTGCCAAGTTTCCGGCCCTAGCTCCCGACGGCATTTGAGTATGAATTAGGAAAATGAAGTTGTGAAACAGGGTAGCAAAAGCCTAATGAATTTAAACAGCAAGTTGCTCCGGTCGTTGGTGAAGGTGGTGCTATTTCCAAGGGAGGGAGTTGAGAGCGAGGGCTGCATGTTTTGGGGATGGGGTACAAATGTGTCATATTTTTGGTTTAAATTTTGCACTTGCATTCCGTGTGCGGTCTCTGAGGTGTGACGTTCTCTCTGGTTTGTGGGTGATGTATTGTGATGCATTGTATCAAGGCTGGATCATACGGAAAAGGTTTGTTTTTGACATGGGGAATGTTGCTCAAGCAACAGCAGCTGTCAGAATGTTGTGTATATGTTCGGATGAGTGGGTAAGAGGTGCATTGCACAGTATGGGAGATAAGAGAAAATCAATTATGTCCAATAGTTACAACCAGTAATCAAGAATTCGATTGTTCAAAGAAGGCATTTTGCCTCTGGTACAATTTTTATCTTAAAATAGTTGTTAATTTATTGTGAACTCAATTAAAACCGTTCATTCCCGTACACTTAACTGATGTTCTACTACCAAGAGAGTAAGCTATTTTGTCTCTCACACAATAAAGTGTATGCGATACTGATCTTTTTCCAAAGATGGTACTGATTTCTTGGTAGAAATCGGTGAAATTAAGTGTGAGAGGAAAGAGGAAATCAATTATTTCCAATAATTAACCAATGGAAATGGTTTCTGTGCTTATTGGCCTCAGATGTCACTACTGTTATTTGCTTTCCGTTAGTTGTTAGCAGAGGACAGTGCAGTCAACAAACCTAGAAATACCACTCGCAGACCGCAGATCTATGAGATGAAGTGAAAAATTGAGATCCGCTGCAATTTTGAAATCCAAGATGGCGGAACAAAATCCAATATGGCGGCCCCTGGACAGGGAATACGTATCTAAATCAATGCAATATGGGTATCTGCGCAATGGGCTTGATAAGTGGAAGTGGAAAATTGACATCCGCCGCCATTTTGGGATCCAAGATGGCGGACCAAAATCCAAAATGGTGGCCTCTGGATAGGGAATATGCATCTAAATCCATGCAATATGGGTATCTGCAAAGAGGGATCGATGAGTGGAAGTGGAAAATTGACATCCGCCGCCATTTTGGGATCCAAGATGGCGGACCAAAATCCAATATGGCGGCCCACGGACAGGGAATATTCTTCTAAACTTATGCAATATGCGTATCTACGGAATGGGCTCGATGAGTGGAAGTGGAAAATTGACATCCGCCGCCATTTTGGAATCCAAGATGGCGGACCAAAATCCAATATGGCGGCCTCTGGATAGGGAATATGCATCTAAATCCATGCAATATGGTTATCTGCGCAATAGGCTTGATAAGTGGAAGTGAAAAATTGACATCCGCCGCCATTTTGGAATCCAAGATGGCGGACCAAAATCCAATATGGTGGCCTGTGGACAGGGAATATGCATCTAAATCCATGCAATATGGGGATCTGCGGATTCCGTAGATACCCATATTGCATGGGTTTAGATGAATATTCCCTGTCCGGGGCGGCCATATTGGATTTTGGTTCGCCATCTTGAATTCCATAATGGCGGTGGATGTCGGATTTTTACTTTGACTTTTATTCCAATCTATTGATTTTCGGTTTGGTTTCTGTGACCGCGAAATCAGCTAAGGTTAAAATCAGCCTTGATTTTCTACTGTGTGATTTTGCTACTCTCAAGATCAGCTAAGATAATATCAGCCTTGATTTTCTGCTGAGAGATTTTGCTACTCTCAAGATCGGCTAAGATAAAATCCGCCGTGATTTTCTGTTTGTGATTTTGCTGATCTCAAGATCAGCAGTGATTTTGGACCGTTCCTGATTTTGGATTTTCTTGATTTTTTTCCATCACTGCATAGAAGTATGATTGGACTTACCACACAATTATACCAATGCAAAAATGGTACAAGCATCGAAAGCTCTCAATTAATAACTGTGGAAGTGCATCTAGAGCACTAAGTTGAGAGCATGCAATAAGCTAATATGCGATATCTTATCTTTATTAGGGAGGCTTTCAGCCTTGGGCTGGTTCGCCTTAATATGCGATATGCAATAAGCTTGAAATGCGAAGAAGAAGAAGAAGTATATTTACGGCACATTCATTACACACTTAGAAATAACTGTGTTAATAACGTGTAAACGGAATCCATCTTTGACATAAAAGATGAGACGTAAGCGAATGTATCATGTAATATCAAGTGCACCGAGACTGAAAAGTTCGTTGCTCGACAAAAAGTACGTTTGATTGAGCTATATTTCGTGTCTGTTATGTCTCAACTTTATGTCAAAATTGACACTCGTATATGTCACTCTCAAAACACCTAAATTTACATGAATTTTTTTAAGTGTGTACCACCTCAGGTCTGTTTTTACACGGGCGATATGTACTCAGTAAGCCTCATTGGATAAGCTACGACTCGGGAACTTTCATACATAACGTAGTAGTTGAGGAGGGAGAGGGGTTTCAGAAGTTATGACCCACCATGTATTAGGTATAGCATAACACGATACGAGGGGGAAGGGGGGTTAATTGACCAAAAAAATTCTACGTCATTTATGGATGGCCCTTATTTTACTTCCAAGGCTGTGTCCCAATGGGCGAGTTAAATTTAATTCGTGGTGACTGAGCTAAGGGAGGCCCAAGATGAAGACTAACTAACTCATTTTTTCCTTGTTTCAAGATCATCCTCAGTGGACAAAGCCGAGTCTTGTCACTATCAACAAGGCATAAAAAGTAACAAGGACTAAGATGTGTTCCTTGGATTACTGAAAAATCTTGTTCCCCTAGTTTGCAGTAGTCAGGACTAGGAATCGGTGGTAGATCTTACATCCCGTAATGTACCACGAAAAGGTGATCCACCCACGTTACGGGACATGACCCTGCTATACGAGCGTGGTTAATTCGGACCGACTAGAAGTTAAATTTTGGTAACCGTGGCTGAGTTCTGTTTGAAAACCGATAAATTTCCGGGATTTTTGAACATAGAAAATAGCTTTCGAAATATCACGTTTAACCACGAGTTAAACATAACTCGGGAGTGGATCATATCATTTGAGCAGTTTAAGTTTACGTTTCCTACCACTCGAACTTTACCGTGGAACAATATTTTGATATATTTTCTTCTAGACCCTTGAGGAAAAAGGGTCTTATTTATCGTAAGCTTTAAAAATCTTATATGCATTACTGAATTTTCTTAAAATCGCTGGTAGAAGGTCGTCCCAAAAGTGCTCGACAATATGATTAATTGGGACACAGCCCAAGAAGTATTTCTCGATTATTTTTTCGAAAGGACGTATCAGATATTGTAAACAAAGCATTTGATCGTCGATTTGGTGTAGCTGTTAGCTGACCCACGCATGCTTACACTACCATCAGATAGGGGAAATTTCCCCTACCTGATATAGTGGTGTTAGTATGCGTGGACGAGCTACCAGTTATGCCAAATCAACGATAAAATACGTTGTTTACAAAAGCTTTCGAAAAAGTAATCGAGATTTGTAGAACGCGGGATCTTTATCATTCAGGCAAGGAGGTGGATCCACTTCGGAGCGTTTGCATTATCAAGGCGACGGCGCTGCCAGCAGCCAGTTATCTCGACGGGAACGACGCGCAAACTCGAACTGATACTGCCGCTGATGCTACCTGCTTACCCGCCGTCCGAAGTAAAAATTAGTTGGGGCTCAAAATCAGCGCTGTTTTATAACTTTTCAGATTAAACCAGCACGATGTCCAACAAAATGGTACTCGATTATGACGACTGGGTTTGTACATTTCTCAACAGTTTTTTTTTAAATGGAAAAATGAAAAAGCGTTTATTGTAGCAGATTATGAGAGTGACTTCCTATCGGTTGGTGTATTTTGATTTTAATTTCATCTATAAATGACAAAGTTATAAGCGTTCAAAACCTTAAACCTTTTCGTGACGGTCGCAATTTTAGATTTTCGATTTACCCCCAGTACCTTCCCGTAAGACGTAGTCTACGTCAAACAACTGTCACACATTCTATAATATGGGTATTTTCGGAACGGTGACGACGTAAGAGTTTGGTAGATTTCACCCGGATGTTTTCCCGTCTTTTATCAGGAGCTTAGTTCCTACTGATCCTGTCAACTTGTTGTAGTAAGTAGAGTTAGTGTGGACTAAAAAAATTGTAGAATTGGGTGAGTGTAAGGCGTACAGTTAAACAATTCCACAGGTCTTTATCATATTCCTCATATTATTGGGAAACAAGTGTGTGAGTCTTATGCTATGAATCATAACAGAATACTACTTATTCGAATTGTGACGCATTTGGTACCGTTCCGATTCAAATTTCGGACACTTTCATTTTTAATTAAATATTACATCCAGTTAGAAACAAAGTAATAATGTTAGATGATCGTGGAGGGCACTAGTCAAAAAAAATTAAAATTTACAAGACATGTGGATCATATTCGACAGAGATAATCAACTTTTAAAAGTGTCCGAAATTCGAGTTTAAGTGTCCGAAATTTGAATCGGCACGGTATCTACGTGACTCACATGGTGAGATCATTAGCTTTTCACATCACAGTTCAATGTTCCACAATATTCTACTTTATCGACCTCTGCTTTACCGACTTCTGCTCTGGTTCTGCTTCTTCTGTCTACCGGAGGACATTTAGCTTATTCATATGCTTCAGATTTGGAATTCGATCCTGAACCGTTTTGGTGTGAGCTGCACCGTTGTCGTTCGATCTCACTGGACCACGGTTGTTCTTATATATTAGGCTGGTGGATAAGGATGATGCAATTTACTTCACATTGAATTGCAAAACACTTCAAATCCATCTGTTTTGAACAGTGTGATTCAATGTGCAATACACTTGTACTGATAGTGAAAGATGTTCACCTTTTCAAAATTAGTTAGAAATCAACGCGTACAACATTTTGAGCTAAGCCGGCGCCAGTGGTGTAGTGGTAAGCGTGACCGCTTTCTCACCCCAATGGGTCTGGGTGGGATTTTTCTGAGGCATAAAAATCTCTGGTCACGTCTTCCTTCGGAAGGGAAGTAAAGCCGTTGGTCCCGGCCCATGTGTGTTGAATGGGTGCGATATCCTACGCAGGTGTGGAAGCTGCCTTCCTGCACATTCGATTGCCGTTAATGGACGGCAATCGATGTCCGTCGGTGATTGGCACTAGATTGCGGAACAGAGACCGACGTTAAATAAAGGGAAAAAAAAACATTTTGCGCCAAGCTAAAATGAAGTATGGACAGTAGGCCGCGCTTGAAGGCTGGCGTGTTTTTCTTTTGTCGCGTATTTTTCGTCAACGAATTAAACTTTTTTTTTGCTTTGAATTTGTTAATTTGTGTGCTGAAATTTAGTTTCAAGTGTTTATAAAGTTATCATTTAGTGATATGTCGTGTTTTTCCTGTGTTGAGGCGTCCAGTTTGGAAGCCAAATTGGATTTAAAAAAAGAGAAGAATATAGCAAGTGAAAAATAGAAGCATGCAGTGACAAAAGAAAGAAGCAAGAAAAAAAAGGTCTGCCTTAAGAGATTCGGTTGACCTGGAATTTAACCTCCAAAATCTATGTCGCAGCTTCATTTCCATTGTTTGGTGTCGGTTTCATTGCCTTCCGGGCGCACGGTTCTCCGAGTTCGGATGCCACACTAGTGCTATTGAGTGGCGTGTAGTGCTATTGAGAGATTTGTCACCGTGGACGAGTTTTAACCTGGTCCAGTTGGTGAATTAGCCCAGGAAAGTGCTGATAATGTGTCCGTCTCGAGTTTTGATGGTGATTCTGTGGCAGACGTTGCCGTGAATCAGCAAGCTTTCCGCTTGCAAAAGTGTTCGGCTGCTGGTCTCTTGCCGGTGTCGGAGATTGCGACTAATCTGAAAAATGCCGTGCTGAATACGCCCAAGACTGGACGGAGTGTAACTGGTGGCTTCGAACGGTTCCTGGGGAAAGCACTAGATGCAAACATCCTCCCAGGCATGGCAGTGCAAGAAAATTTGTGTTCAGAACTACGGAACTCATGCATTGGAGGATAAAATGGTGAGACCAGTCCAAATACTATTTACAATTAAAAAAACATAAACTAAATACGTGCCAGGATTAAAAAAAAAAACATTTTGAAGCTGGAAGTGTGTGTGTAATACTAATATCCAATTGATAGAGGTAAATCATAGATGCGGGGCTATTGTAAGTGAAAGTAGCATCGGAATGGGCCTGAATCTCCAGACACTCTGAAATGGGTTGCTGGATCTGCAATAGAGCTATCACTTTCTAACTCCCAGACTAAAGCTGTCTGCAATGAACATAAATGCGACATTGTAGAGAGAGTTTTTCCATAATAACACTGCCGGCTAGAGGGCGTTAGAGGGAAGTGTATACACAAGTGATTGTGAATTTGATAAATCAAGTGTTAAAACACTTCGATCAGATATGTAGGCTTTTTCAGTGTATTAGACCGTATGTAAACGGAATCTTTTTGGTTCGGGAACGTTGATAAGCTAGAAGGTATACATATGAGGTACCTAAGCTCGTTGAAAGCATTTTAAGAGACGAATGACCACTTGGTTAAAGTTCCTCACAAAAACAAAAACAACAACATCATTTACGGCATTCTTGTGACCAACTTTGGAGACAACAGACGACCAGCAAAAGGGACAACAGCAGTAGTGGAACAACACGGTGGAGCAACAGATTTGTGGAACCGTGACCAACGCTGCAAACCTCGGTCTAGACATGACATCTGTATTATTTTTCTTAGATTTTCCCCGGAAATGTGTTCCATTTTTCAACAGAGATTGTTTTTTCGCTGGATATATCTTCAACTTTCCAAAAATGCTTATTACAATATCCCACGGAAATTTCTTCGGACTTCCCCCGGAAACATAAAGCATTCATTCCTAGAAATGGAAGAAATTTTGGATTTGGATGGCTTTTAAAACAACAAAAATATCTGTTTCCCGAGAAACCGAACCAAATTCCCGGAAACGCGATGATTGTTAAATTTCTCGAAAATGGTTTCCCGGATATCTCGAATAAGAAACACTAAAGTAAGAATCATGAACCACAGTTTATTTTACAACAGCGCTCCTAGTGGTCAGTTCTGGAATATTTTGACAGCAGTTTGTTTTGATTTTTTTTTTAAAGCTGTGCCAGTTGAAAGACGAGAGACGAACCGATAACGAGATGCCGCAAGTTTACGTCCGATGATTAAAGTACTCTATAGTTTCAGTACAATTTTCTTTGACTAGAAATCGTGAATCCGTAAATGTTGACTCCCTGTTGTTTCATTTTCCTAAACAATGGTGGCCAAGCTGTGATAAACTGTTTCCATTCCAATAATTATTCATAAAACCATCCCACTCACGTAACCCGCCACATTTTGCTTTTCACACCGATCACCACCGGGCAGGCTCCAACGCTAACCATTCGTCCCTCAACCGCAATTTTCCAAATCATTAACCAATTCCAACCAGTCAGCTCGCTAGTTTTTCCATAAATTTTCCCACGCTTTCAAAAATAAGCTCAACTACGGGGAGGGGAGGTGTACGCGGGTGGATCCAAACTGCACAAAATGTGTTTCAAAACTCGGTCAACAGTTGCATTCGCAGTTGCATGCTTCTGTGGCTCCGTGCACCAGCAGTTCTTTATTCAGTCTCCCTCATCGCGACACCACCACGGAAAACAACGTCGCGAATTGTGGCGCTAATTCCGCACATCCTACACAGCAAAAAAATAATTTTGATATCACATCAAAGTGGATGCACTACAATCATGTCGAAAATTTCATGTAATTTTTATGACCACATAAATAAACAAATGCAGTAAAAGCAGCGTAATGTCAGTTCATGCATTGTATTAATGATAATTTTGTCCTTTTTAGCAAGTAATATTACACCATATTTTCGACATGATTGTAGTGCATCCACTTTGACGTGATATCAAAATTATTTTTTTGCTGTGTACTATGGCGGGTGTCGTTTTGCTCTGGTTTTCCGCCACAGCGTCAGAGGAGTGTTGATATGAATGTAGCTTTCAGCACAATTGCTCCGGGGAAAATTGATTTCACTCTTTCTCTCTCTTCGATGCATTGTGCTGGAGTCCTCCTACACAGAAGGTCGTTAGGCTCCGCAATCGTGTTTGACATCTACCACTGCATTCAATGACGGGCGTTTATCGATTTATAGATATGTGAATGGATGGGCATTTGGTAGACAATTTTCTGCGTGAGGAACACCGGATCATCGTTCGATTGGTTCTGTGTGAAAATGTACGATGCGGAATTGCAGCAGTTCGTGACAAGAGGGTGTTGGGAGGTTGTATTCGTTTGGCCTCATTTGCCACTTCTTGCATTCACGATGGTAAGTATTCGAGTTTTGGTCGGAAAACACATGTTCGGTACTCAATTATATGATAATTTATAACTGTCATCAGCTGAATAGCTGCTGTATGTCGAGTGACATCTCTGTGGGCAGTCTATCTTTCGAAGGGATTAAAGACGAAACTCTGTTGAACATAAATTAAATATTCTAGAAGACAAGAAGTTAATTTTAGAAATGAAAGTACACTCAGAGTAACGTCAACATCAATCTCCATTCAATCGCCACACCACGCTTCCGGGCTGTCACAACCCGTAATAATGGTTATCGCAGAGTAATTATCGTTATCTCATCCCACATTTGACTGCTGTGTGGCAGTGAGAATGTGCACCATTGTATGACATGCTTCCTATATTGTCAACGAATCGTCCACGTGTCTGGATCTCCTCGCACCTTTAGGCTAGAGGGACCTGCAGCCGGCAGACATTTGTCGAAGGACATCCCATCACACCGAAAAGCCCCGGGATCAACGGAATGACGACCAACCTTCATCGCATCGTCAGGCAAACAATTATCGTATTTCGGAACAATTCGACCTTTCTGTGCAGCCCGTGTACCCGGGAGAATCTTCCTGTTACAATAATGATGACAGAAGGATAACGGTTTGGTTGAAATGAGGATGGCTTGATATTCAGGAAAAAGGACCAACGACGAACGGGAACTAGGGGACCCTGGACCAACCAACCGGCTGGCCAACCTTGGTTGTTGTGGATGTTGATGATGATGATGCATTGAGATACGTGAACGGTAATAATTGCAGAAACGGTCGCAAAAATCACATAATGAGCGTTTATGGGTCTTTTGTTGGCGGAAATGTGCGTGCCTATATGGCGGCGGTGGGGACCGTGTGAGCAAATGGCGAATGGTTGCGAAGGACAGGGAACGTTGCCATCGTGACAGCTGGGTAATGAGCGGGATATGCTGAATGACTCTTCATACCTTTGCTCGGTCGGAAGCTGGTGGTGATGTTACGGCTGAATTCCAAACGAGAACTAATGGCGGTTTCCATTATCTATTGGCATGAATGGTTTGCGGTCAGGATGTGGGCTTTTCATATCGAATTAGGTCGTCTCATTTGTTACATTTTGAAATTATCGTTTTCAATCTGAAAACGGGGACACATGCTCTGGGGATGGAAAATAGATTATAATTCTATAGCGAATCAACAGTATCAAGGCACATTGGGAGTGTCTTAGTTTATCAGATAATAACATTTTTACTGTTAAAAATTAATTGGAGAACTTGTGGAGTAGCCCTAAAAAGAATAATCATGCGATTCTCTCTGGTAGGACTTTTCCAAATTTATATCCAGATGAAACTTGGAATCACTCTATTTTTTCTCTTTATTACCGTGATTTTTAGCCGTAGGCTAGTTCAACACATGGTACAGCAGATGGTCAGGCTAGATCCTGCCTGAAAAAAAGATTTCAATTTGACATAAACGTGACGTATAATTATCTCTGATTACCATGCTTGGCATACACAGTAGGATGGGTCATCATGATCATTTTTTCAGAACAATGTTTTTTTGGTTCCATTTGGGGTCCCAAACAACTGTGTAAAATTTGGGGACGATTGGTTGTAACCCAGCTTTCCGCATTGCATTTGAAATTTGTGTGGAAATAAGCATGGGAAAACCTACTTTTTTGCATCTTTATTACTAGAGACCACAATTTTGCACAAACCACGCAACTAAGTACGTAAAAGTATAGTCCAGGAAGTGCCTAACAACTTTGCTAAAAAATGTATTGTACTAGAATGCCCCTGAAAAAAGTTATAGCTGTTCAAAGATCAATGTTTCGAATGAAATGCCAAAAATCCCTTTTTTCTGCCAACACTGCCAGTGTACCAATGAAAGTCAGACTCCAAATTCGAAGTTAATTATTTTATCGATTTGGTATGTTTAGATGAATTATTCAAACTGCAATAACTTCAGTGTTTCTGATCTTGTCAAGTTGGTATGTTCAGATGTATTCAAAAACATGTGCTCCATTTAATAAGCGTAGTTAGATATGGAAGCCCCCCCCCCCTGTATGCTTCCCGGCGCTCACTTATATCAATGAAAGTAAAGATAAAGACTAAAATAACTTCGGAGTTTCCCATCTCTTCAGTTGGTCGGATGGGTTATTCATTTGCTTAATCTCATAAGTGCAGTTGTAAAGCGAGTACTACCATTCTCTTCCCTAATCTTTTGGTGCAATAAACAATGTTAGATACATTCACACAAATGCCATTGGATTGTAATGATTATATTTCATTTGAAAATATTCTACGATTTCTCAGGGTACTCTTTTCGATGCTCTTCTATCCTTAGAAGCAAATATTGCTGTTGAACTAGGTCTCGGGTAGATTTCTTGATAAGTCAGAAATTAGCTTCACCCCTCATTCATCCATGTCATTGACAACCATCAAGGAAGCAACTCGTTGTATCGCTTTGAAATAATCTGTATCATTACTCCACTCGTTTGCCGGTTTTTGCATGAAGCCGGTCGAAATTTCGAAAAGGAATCAGCACTGTTAGAAGTGACGTTTGGCTTGGGAGCCCAACTGAAATTTAGCCCAACAAGCGAAATCCGACTGTACCTGTGTCTGAGACGAAATTGGTGAAGACAGTTTTCGTTTTCTCTTGTTTTTGGTTTTTGACGTACGACTACTTCTGTATTTTCTATATGCAGGTGGCCCGAATTGCAGTTTCATATTTCACATAAAAGCTTTGTATAGAAATTTAAAATCTCCAAGCTGCTAATAATTCAAACATTTCCTCACTAACAAATGAACCGACAAGTGGATGTTAATTATATAGACTACAACAATTTTCGTTTTAAAATCTACATACAGTAAGCCCTCCCCCCAGCCCGCTGTCTAGCAACACTTATGAGATTTAGCAAATGTTTTTGAATAATTCATCCTGAACATACCAAATCGATAAAATAAGAAACTCCGAAGTTATTTCAAACTGAAACTATTGAGGATGGTGTATATTATTAACCTACCCCCCCCCCCCCCCCCCTCACCAACTACACAAATGCGATAGAGCAATTGTTTTTGAATAATTCATTTGAACATACCAAATCGGTAAGATAAGAAACTCCGATATTATTTCAGTTTGGAATCTGAATTCCATTGGTACACTGGCAGTGTTGGCAGAAAAAGGGATTTTTGGTGTTTAATTCAAACCACAAATATTTGAATATTTATATTTTTTTAGAAACATTCAGCACCTTACTTTCTTTGGCAAATTTGTTAGGTATTTTCTGGACTATATTTGTACATAATTAGTTGCACGGTTCATGCAAAATTGTGGTCTCCAGGGATAAAAATGCAAATAAGTTGGTTTTGCCATACTAATTTCCATACATATTTCAAACGCAATGCGGAAAGCCCCAAATTTTGCACAGTTGTTTGGGACTCCAAATGGAACCAAAAAAGGGTTGTTCTCGATTGGTGCGGTAAAGTTTGCGTTTTCCATATAACGATGACCCACTCTAATACACAGTTTTGGTCACGAACTGCTCATTTACTAATAACTTTGCACACAGTTGACGAAACATAGTTCTTCTTGAAGCAGTCTATAGACTTTAAGCTTATTGTAGATACGTGAAAAAAAAAATGATTTTAATTCTAGTAATAAACTGTATTTGTTTTTGCGTTGCAAAAATCAAGTGAGAAATGCTCGCTGCACATCTCGGACTTTAAGCGTAAAAGTTCATTGGTGTTGATTTAAATGTTAAGATTTACCTACTCTTTGCATGTCTATAGAAAACTATGCCAAGTATGCTGATTACCCAACGAATGAGACAGACAACATTTTAAAAACTTAATGTAAAGTGAGGATTAGATCGGGCTTGTGGTGAGGACAGGGTGCGCAAACAAGGTAGAGCTCCACCGTTGGAAACAATGCCCGGTCCGGTGGAGAAACCCCGACGGCAGAAAAAATAGAATCTTGAGGAACACACGATCAGTGCAGCCACTGAGGGGGGGCTAGATTTGATCATACAAGTGAGCTTCGTTCAGAAAGGCGATCAGCGCAGCCAACATCGAGGGGTCGTAACCAAGCAGATTACTGACGTTCTCCGGGAGTCCATGTTGTTCGCGTAGCTTCTGGAACTCCGGGCAGACACACAGCACGTGTTCCATTGAGATGGGGATGATGCAAATTGAAAAGACCTTGCGGAAAGGTGTCCTCGCATGTCCGGTCCGGAGTCTTGAGATGACCCGCTTGATCTTTCTCAGGAAAGTGGTCCGCGACTGGAACCAGTCCTGCTGCCAGGCTTCCATAATGGTATTCACAATCCAACGCCTGACGTCTAGGAGGGGTACGTTCCTGGTGTAGCGGGAACGGGATGCACCAGATCCCGCCAGTCTGTCCACAGCCTCGTTTCCGGGAACACCGCAGTGTCCGGGAATCCACGTAGAGGGTTAAAGTTGGGGCATACCGTGTAATGGCTTGTATCCAGGGGTGGCTCGGGGCTTGGCTTCCAGCGCTTGGATGACGCTGTGTGAGTCAGATAACACGAAGATCGGATGATCTGCCGGAGTGATGGCTGCGTCTAGAATAGCTGTGGCTTCAGTGGAAAAGACGGAACACTCCTCCGGTAGACTTTGACTCGTTGCAGTGTTCGGTCCTGCCACTCCGAGTCCAACTCCAGCCCTCAACCGCGATCCGTCCGTAAAGCGATGAACGTGCCTCGGATAAACCGACCCGAGCAGCTCTGCAACAGAACGTCTCAAAGCTACAGAGTTATCTCCGGCTTGGAATCCACTCTTAATCCGCTTATTTATGTTGACGACGTTTGATCGCCAACTCTTTTCTCCATGCCAGTGGACCCTGGCCACCGGGGGGAGGTCACGGTTGGCTGCAGTGCGGAGGGATCTGTTTCACTCGTTGAGGAGAAAGACCCTTTCGTTCCCGGATGTCTTAGCAGCGAGGACAGCGGCTTTCGTAGCAATGAAATCAATCTACAATGAGGCGATGAAAATGGTATCTGCGATTATTGGCCTTCAGATGTCACTACTTTTGTTTGTGGCGACATATGTCGGAAATCACGCACAACCTGCTTTCTGTAAGTTATTAACAGAGAACAGTGCTGTCAAAAATCCCACAAATTCCTTTCACAGACTACAAAACAGACTGGAAATATATTTGTACCAAACATGTTTGTACCTCTATATATGCATTTAGATCTGGGCGTCTCACTTTGAGAATGCCCGTTGAATACAAACTTGCCTAGTGCCTGAAGGCAGGTCATGGTTATTAGAGTGATGCAAAATTTGAAATTTTCGCTCCACAATACTTAAATGATTCCAAATCGGATCCTGACTAACCTCTCAAAATTTAAACCCATTTGCAGAAAATTTTCCCAGCTACAACTTTTCCGAAGACTACTTTTTGATTAAATGCAAGGATCGAAAGTTATCAATGGTTCAATGCGCTGATGTCTTATGATCATGCTTAATCAACTGCTCAGCAGGCAACATTGGAGTTTCTGGGGCATTGAATAGGACACACAAATCATGGCTACTATGTCACACTGCAAAATACAGTGTTGCCTACAGAGCAGCTGCTTGATCATGTCATAAGTTTACCAATCTCTTAAATAATTAATAACTTTTTCCTGTCTCGTTTTAAATAGAAACGATCTTCAGCAAAGTTGTAGCTGAGAAAATTTTCTGTAAGAATTGATATCGAACTATTGCGCAGCTCAATATGGAAAAAGACTAGAAGGCAATGAACAAAAAGTTGAGATTTCCCATAGTAATTTACATGTAAACTTCAAATGGGTTGTGCGAAGTATGTTTCTAACCAAATGAGTTGTAACTTTGGGATGCTAATCAGGACCCGGTTTGAAACCATTTAAGCACTGTGGAGAGTCACGATCATAAAACGTGGTAAAAAATGTACTTGACGGTCGATTGTTCGATCGGAGATTGATTACCTTTGTTGACATACTCACATCTGCTGTGCGAGGGATCGGCAGCATAGCAGGGGGTCCGGACTGGGTGTGGCTGCCAAATTAAATGGATAAAGGTGAACATTGTGTTTCTCCACACTCCTCCACAATGATCAGCCGCTTCACAGGTACTTCCAAGCCCAAACATATCACAGAACATCTGGTGCATCGATCGGACAGTAGCCTAGAGTAATGCGGGGCAAAAGTACGCACTTAACTTTGTTAGTAAGTTAACTATTGAACGAAACCATGCGACCAAGTTACCACGTATTGCCTAAATGTCTTACCTTTCAAACATAGTACTGGAAATTACCAAAATATTTGTGTAATATGTGAACTGAAACAGTTTTTAAAAATAGTCAAATGCGTACTTTTGCCCCGTAGGGTGGGCAAAGGTACGCATTGTACGGGGCAAAAGTACGCATTGAACAAATAATGTATTTGTCGCAAATAATGGTTGTAACAAATAGTTTCTTGAGTACCGTACCTCCCCTCTGGTCAACCAGGATTAGGGAGCATCCAAAAACTACGTTTTCTTTTTAGGGGCAGAAGCGTGAGGGAGGTTGGGTGATGAGAGTTGTAGTTTGTTGGTTTCCATAAAGGTTCATATAAAACATATTAAGGTTCCATTATTCCGAGATCCAGCCCAACCTGCCGCTACGAAATGCCATCCCGGACTCTTTGCTAAGCTGTTTCGAGCATCTGGGAAGTGCATTTCTGCCGACTGGTTTTTCGCTTGTAGTTCCTGTACGAAAACATAACCATTTCAATGCGACATCCTGTCCGTACTTTTGCCCCGCACCTGCTGCGTACTTCTGCCCCACATGCAGTTTTATCAATGATTCGATTTATCACAAATTTATGAAACTGTTTGAACGGAATGACTGCACCTCTCAAACAATCATAGAGTAAAGATATTTTTAGCATTTTTATAACCATTTTTTTTCTAAACTTTAAATGGTCAAAACATAATCCCCAAAATGTTGAAAATTAGATCAAAACTGCACAAAACACAAATTACCTCATAACTTCACGCCACTACGTTCAAATCACTTGTGTACAATATTTGCTACATTGGGGCCTCCCTTAGCTCAGTCGGTAAAGGCGCAGCTACAAAGCAAGAACATGCTGGAGGTGGCTGGGTTCGATTCCCGGTCCGGTCTATACCAATGCAAAAATGGTACAGGCATCGAAAGCTCTCAATTAATAACTGTGGAAGTGCATTTAGAACACTAAGTTGAGAGCACGCAATAAGCTAATATGCGGTATGCAATAAGCTTGAAATGCGAAGAAGAAGAAGAAGATTTGCTACATTGCATGAAATGTCTCAGAGCTTTACATGATACATAATGTAAACTTATATGATATGTGACGCTCCATTTATGTGCATCATACTGAACAGAAATTTACACTACTTTTTTGAACTGTGTACTTAATCTATTTCTTCTCAAACAGATCCTTTGTGAAGTTCTCCTTCGTATCGATATGCTTCGAGCGTTGGTCTTCACGAACGCTATGCAACCCTGGTTGTCTTCGTGCATCACCGTTGAACTCTTCTACTCCTCTTCGAAGTTGCGTAGAAGCTACCTCAATCATACGGTCTCTTGACAGGCTTCGCTGAGTACGACGTACTCCGCCCAGAGAGTGACGGAAGTCTTGCGGCTGCTGGCCCAAGAGATTATTTCACCTACATACGAAAACACGAATCCGGATGTCGATTTTTGGCTGCCGACGTCTCCGGCCCAATCGGAATCAGCACAGCCGATCAGCGCTTGGTCTGGTTCCCCTCCTAGTTTGTAGACTGTAAGCTGCCGTCGTCTTCAAGTATCGGAGCAGTCGTTTCGCGGCGTTCCAATATACTTCTGCGCTGAACTTGCGTCCGAGGATTGCAGTGCAGGCTGCAATGTCTTAACAAGCATTGACAGCAATGTATAAGACTCCGATATTTCGTTGGATCTTCGAAAGATTCGCCTGAATCGTCCGTTTTCAAGAACCCAGGCTCTATGGGTGACTGTGTTGCCTTGGCATGCTCCATCCCAAATTTTGCAAACCAGATTCTCGATGTAACTCTGTAACCGAATCCTGTAGACTCCACCAACTCGCTGCATCTGCATTCCGAGAAAGTGATGAACCTCACCAAGACTTGTGAGTTCGAACTCTTCCTTCAGAGGATCGAATAGTCGTTTGACTTCTCCTTCGTCCGTTGATCCAATCAACTTGTCGTCCACATAGACAAGCAGAAACACTCGAATTGTGCCCACGCTGCCGCAGTCCGTAAATACTTCGCTTGAGCCTGCAAACATACTCCTCCTTTCCGGGTACTGCACATCCAGTGGGCTGGCGTATTAGAATCTCCTCATCCAATAACGAGTAGAGATACGCGGTCTTCACGTCGAGATGACGGACGACCATATTCTGTTTTGATGTCACTGCAAGAAACGTTCGCATCGTGGCCTGCGTGTAATCGGAGCGAATACCTGGTCGAAATCGATCCCATGCTGTTGTTTGTACCCCTGGGCGACTAGTCTGGCTTTGTATTTCACGACTTCATCCTGCTCGTTGCGTTTGACCTTGAACACCCGCTTTAACCCCACTATCTTGCATCCAAGGGGAGGTGGAACATACTCCCAGATCCCATTGCGTCGATGAGAGGCAAGCTCATCCTCTATCGCGCTCCGCCATTCGGGTACCTTAACAGCTTCCCTGAAGTATGAAGGTTCTTCTACTGCACATGCCGCGACACCTACATAGTCATCAAAACGCTTTGGCACTGCTCCACGGTTCTGCCAACTCGATCAGCTTCCTAGAACCCCTCACTATCAGCTGACTCCGCATCGCTTTCGTCATTTTTCTCCTTGAAAGGCAGCAGCTTGATTTCATCCTCGTCGTGCTCCTCAGGACCGCTGGATGCAAGACACTCAATTGAAATCGTCCCATTGCGAAGCTCGATGAACCTGGCGTCTCGGCTCACAGTTATCCGATCCGTCTCACGGTCTAAGAAGCGGTAGCTTTCGCGTCTTGCCTTGCATTTTTCCTCGCTTCGCCTCTGGAATGTGTACGAAATCCTCGCTGCCAAACACTTTCCGGTGACCTACTTCGAGCTTACGATTCCACCCCAGCTCGTATGGCGTTTGCTGGACGGATCTGGACGGTAGACGGTTCTGCAAATAGGTTGCGGTAAGCGTCGCCTCACCCCAGAAGCGCTTCTTAAGGCCTGAGTCGAGTAGCATACAGGTGGTCATCTCGGTGATTGACCTGTTTTCACGCTCAGCCACGCCATTCTGTTGTGGCGAATAAGGAGTGGTGAATTGTTGTTTGATCTCTGAGAAGTTTCGCAGCTGATTCTCCGCCTCCATCAGAGTAGATGACCTTTGGCTTCCGGCCGTGCAGAGTTTTCACCCATCAGACATACTCCTTGATGCTCTCAGCTGCTTCCCACTTGTTCTTCAGGAGGTATGTCACCGTAAATGGAATGTAGTCATGATGTTCATGACATATCGGTTGCCGCTCGGGGTGGCGGTTTTTATAGTGCCACACAGGTCGGTGTGCAGGAAAGAGATACCTAGCTAATTTCCCCTCTATCCAACATTCACATGTAATTCTCAAACCCCAATCGCTTGCCTTTCATACCTAGTGCAAGGTTCTCCTTCATAGCAGCCCAATCACTGTTGCCGAAGCGTCGATGCCACTGGTGCTGGCAGTTCTCCGGATGCTGTGCGGTGGTTACCTTGATCAAAGTCTCCGCAAGCCTCAGACTGTACAGGCCTCCGTAACGACTACCAGTCGCCTCAACGACACCCTTTGGAACCACGATCCTACACTGTTCGTCGTTGAAACTCCCGGTCAGTTTCTTCTGTGCCAGCTTAGCAACCGAAATCAAACTAGTCGACGGACCGTGCACAAACTTCACTTCACTTATGTGTATCTTCATTATATCGTCTTCACCGTCTACACCGTAGAGAACACCACAGCCTTCACCTTGGATCTGCGTTTTCTTCCCATCCGCCAAGGTTATCCATCAACCAGCGAACTACTTCACTTCTCTTCTTCTCTTTTGTATCTCGGTGCACTTTCTCTGTCTTTCTTCGACGGCAACAGTTTTCTACAGTTGCACCGGATATGGCTGGACTTCTTACAGAAGTGTCGCACTCGCTTCTCGATTATTTTGAAATGTTGATTGAATGTAGCATTTGCCACAGAGGGTTGATGTAGATGGTGGGGTCTAGATTAAACGCTGCCAAGGAATATGCTGTTGGACAATGAACAAGTTCTGCGCCAAGTCAGAATCTTGCTATACTTTCCCTTGTTGGGGCCAACTTCCAGGTCCACTTGAGAGCGGCAGTAAGCACCGTTCAATTTGTGATCGCACTGGGGCCATTTAAAGTCACTGTAAACGTGTCTCGTAACAACAACAACAACAACAACGGAGGGGAAACGAAACATTTTATCACCGCCATGGGTGCGTTATTGAAAGCGACAGTCATCTTCCCTCCTGAAGAAATGAAATTTTACTGCTCGAAAGCCCAGTGATCCCTCAATTGCTGGGGCTTAGCTGGTATTGGAAATGTGCTAAATTCTAATCGAGAACGAGTTTGTTCCAAGCGATGAAGTTTAAACGCCTCCAAGGGGCATAAAGCTAAAGAATCTCCATGCTTCACAGCATCATACCATCATCCTATTACAACTAACGGCTCGAAGTCCCCCTCTACTCGCTCTCTGAAATAGGTTATGGATCATGTTTTAAGGTTCAGAAACGAGAACCAACTACAGTGCACCCCGGATGAGGAGGGAGAGTGAGGGAGATCTGCATATCTCGTAATCTGATTAAAATTTAAGCATAATTTGAACAAAGTTGGATGCTTGGGTTAGGAACAACTTTGCACTTTGGCAGCGCTGAGGCTGACCGGGTGAAAGTATGTCTGGCAATGCAAACATGAGTATGTTTGGTGTTGTGTTATTACCCTTCTGGCTGGTTGCGGCAGGCTCAGTCTGGTTGGAAAGTAATCCTCGTCGTTTTTCGGTGAAGATGATGAAGGGAAAAACCCGTCGGAGGAGAACTAATGTTTCAGACAGCTGCCACACGGCTCCAACTCGAATCGCTGCCTGGCCTGGAAGGAATCGCGTTGTTTTGTATGTTTCCAAGCGGTTTGCGGGAGATGAATTTTATCAGATCTTGGTAAGGGGAGCAGAAGAAAGAGAGATTGCTGCTAGGCGGGTTGTCGGATTGTGTTATGTTTATGATTACGTTATAAATTACGTAAGTAAACAAATTTAGCAAGCACACACACTAAAAATTTCCTGGAGGGGTTTCTCGACAGCGCCGGGATTGAACTGCTCTCTCGACGATGAGAAAGCGGAAGGACGAAGTTGTTGCTACTCGGAAAGATTGCTGGCAATAAAAGCAAGAAGTTGTATTTTAGTTGTGAAATTTAGGGTTTCCGCTTTCCGCTGAGGCGAGCATTGAGCTGTAGGTATATACTAGTCGGTGAAGGTATTCGGGAAGAGTTGGGTGAATTATGAAACAATTCAAGCAGAATGTTTGATGATTTAATGAAGCGAATTTATTTCGTTTGCTTTATTTGGAAGAATGCTGAACTTGGCATTCTAGCTCTCTTCTAGAAAATATGTTGTATACCAATCGTTGTGAGGCGTTCCTACGATGGTCCCATGGGCAGATTTTCCATTCGATGGTCGCCGGGTGTGAAATATCCCACCTAACAATCCACAGCCGGAAACGATGACCCCAAATCAGGTTAAACACTAACCCCGTAGCAATATCCTTTAATCTGAACGTGTACCGTAAATCACATCTTTAAATCGTACAAGCACAGACTATAACATCAAACCAGAGCTGCTCCAAACAAAACCATCACACTATTTTCCGTATCCGTCTATTCTGAGACCCGACCTAAATGAGTACCGGTGGAAAAACGTTCAAATAAAACAAATGACTATCATTAAAACGCCTTTTATGGCACTTGCGGGGTCGAACTCGGTCGAACTCCATGGCGAAGCTCCCCATCCCGAAAAACTTCCAACCGAGCCCTGCCTGATATGTATGTGCCTTTAAGGAATTCCCTGTGTGATATTTTTACAACAGCAATGGGCGTATCCATTTATCCTTGGAACGAAACATTCCACACAGCCGAACAGAGTTGCTTCGGTTTCTATTTCGGCCAGAAATAAATGACGGAAATTTTAGGATCTGACAGGAAAGAGGAGTTCGTTTGGAGTAGAATTGCAAAAAAATTACGGTATCATTATGGGCTTATCCCTATTTGTGCTTCCTGGGAAGCAGAGTGAGCATGTCTGTTGTATATGTGTGCGTGTGTTTGTGTAAGCATAAGGGAAAAGTGAAGTTAAAAAGTTTAATCATAGATGGAACATAGATAGATAATGAGAGATCTGTTATATGCCATTAGGTGGTGGTCGAAAAACTAGTTAGTATTATAGAAAGGGGGAAAGTTTCTCGGACATTGGGAGCAAGTGTCACAGGCTAAAATTCTAATCTGGATCGAATAAATGGACTGTGAAGTGCCTGAATTGTGCAATTAATTATGATTATTTCTAAATTTATATTTTTCTCATACACAAGTGAATAATACCTTTCTACATTTTCAACTCACTTCTAATTATCTTCAATTATAATTATTTTGGAGCTTTTATCAACTGCGTAGAATTCGGCCTTATGTGCACAGAGCTTTGGCACTTTACAGTACGTCTGACTGTAACTAAAATGGTAAAGACTTGAATAATCGATTCATTATGGTTCACTATGTGGTTATTAGGATGAGTCATATTTGTATGGCAGATCATAACCCCCTGCTCCTTATTGCTCTTTCGATCTGCAACATTTTACACAGAAGCCAAATCGATTTGCAGTCTTCGATAAAGTTGCTCAGCATGGTCTTCCCAATCTTAGTCTTATGTTTGGCCAAATTTGATGATGCAAATAAAAATTACATGTAGATTAGTAGCTACTTACCGTTTCCCAACGGAGGGAAACCAACCTCAGGCTGAAAGCCTCCCTAATAAAGAAAACCAAACCTTACCTACATTGTCCCAATAAAACTTTATGGTTCCGCTACAAATCCAGATCATAACCCAAATTCATTCAAATTTGGCAAAGTTGTTGAGGGCCTAGAAACAGGTCGAAAGACAAGTGGGGAGCTGGGGGTTGTGATCCAGCATACTAAAATTCATATCACAGGGCTGGTACCGAGTCACTTTTTAGTGACTTAGTCACTATTTTCTAACCATTCACTAAAAAGTCTCCTTTTTTAAGGCCAAGTCACTAAAGCTTTTTTAGCGTGAATTATCAATTATCACTCTTTGCTTTGTGACGTTTCATCGTCACATAAGATAGAAAACGTCAGAAGTCCAGAGAATTTCAGAGAAATTTAAAGGTGTTTACCGGAATTACATTTATTTCCGAGCAGAAGCGAGATTTTTAATAGAATTGAGAAGCTTCGAGAACATCAAGACAGATCAGAAAATCAAAAAGCAGTTCAAATAATTTAAAGGAATTTGTAGAAACCTCTAAGAAACTTCGAGAAACTCAGGGAATTTCCGGAAACTTCAGCAAAGCTCCGAGAAAATTTCTGGAACGTGATAACAATTATATGAATAGCCGGAAAACGTGAGAGTATTTCAAGGGTGTTATATCATGGAGATTTTAAGATCTTAAACAAATGCGAAAATTTAGCTTAGTTGATAAGAGAACATCAATGAAGTTCAATTATAAAAAAAAAAATGCGAGAGCTTTTAGCAAAAAATTCCAAAGAATTTCTCAATTGAGATATTTTTAGATAGTTTCATGATATTCAGCGGTAACGACACATTTTCTGTGACAATTGACTGTTTTTGCCTGCGACATTTGCAAAACGAGCTATCATAGTACAGTATCAAACTAAAATGTCATATGACATGCTCTGTCATACGACATTGTCGCCGAAGACCATCACGAATGTATGTATTTTATTTTTTCTCCTAATAAGAGCTGCGGATGTTGTGCTTGTGTCAATTCACAAAATAGCAAGCCATGATGTCCTAGTAAAGGGCGAACACGAAATTATTGCGACACATTCAACAGGGCATAACTGTTTTACCATTGGGTAAATATCAACCAAATTTTGCACACTTTCTCATTGATGTGTATTGTGTACATGCTGTCAAACTCGAAGTCGTGTTTTTCGATTCAACGAAAATGGAGGTGAACCAACGCGAGTTGAGACAACAAATTCTTTCCAAACACCTGGAATTTCCTGACCTGCCGCACCGGCAGTTGGGAAAAATGTTGAACATTCACCATTCAACCGTCTCCAGAGTGTTGAAGCGGTTCCAGGAGCGGTTGACGTTGGACCACGGCAAAGGAGCTGGAAGAAAACCGGGACCGGAGAACAAAAAGACGGAGGGAAAGGTGAAGCGGATGATTAAAGCAAATCCCAACGTCTCAAGCCGTGATTTGGCTAAAAAGATCGGCAGATACGTCCAGAATGCAAAGAAGAGAGCTGGACTACATACATACAAGGTACAGAACTTCCCAAACCGCGATGAGCGGCAACAATCGACGGCTAAAACTCGGGCACGGAAGCTCTACGAGAAGATGCTGACAAAATATGGCTGCTGTGTGATGGACGACGAAACGTATATAAAAGCCGATTTTAAGCAAATTCCGGGGTTGGAGTTTTTCACCGGCAAGAGCAAGTTCGAAGTGGACGACAAATTTAAGAAGAAGAAAATGTCGAAGTTCGCCTCCAAATATCTCATTTGGCAGACCATCTGCTCTTGCGGACTGAGGAGTGAGCCTTTCGTGACAAAGGGCGAGAGGGTAAATGGCGAGATCTACAAATCTGAGTGCCTCGAGAAGCGCCTTTTGCCGTTCTTGCAGCAGCACGACGAAGCTCCGCTATTTTGGCCAGATTTGGCATCATGCCACTATTCTAAAAGTGTCCTGGAGTGGTATGAGGCTAATTCTGTCCATTTTGTTCCAAAGGACATGAATCCGCCAAACTGTCCGGAGCTGCGCCCGGTGGAGCAGTACTGGGCAATAATGAAGCGGGAACTTCGGAAGAGCAAGAAGACAGTCAAAGACGAGAAGGACATGTTAAGAAAATAAAAAAAAAAACTGAGAAACTGGTACCGGATGACACTGTAAAGACTTTGATGGAGGGCATGAAGCGAAAATGCGTTTAATTTTACACTCAAGGCTCCATCGATTAACTTTTCTTTTGATTTTTGAAGTAAATATATGCATAAAACTACCCTAAAATTTTGGTTTGATTCTAAACATTATAAAAAAATTGGCATGACATTTTCGGTGTCGCAATAATTTCGTGTTCGCCCTTTAATAATATTTCTGATCAGAAATCGTTTATTTAACACAAAATTGAAGGATTAGAACGAAATCACACAAGTCGTATGATAGTTATTTGAAGATTTTCTTTTTGATCGAATGTTATTCTACCATTTGTGTGATGTGAGAGAGACGACAGTAGAGCATGAGTGTACGAATACAAACAGACTGTTCCGAGTACTTCGAGGACGATCAGATAGCTTCAGAATAATCCCATTAACTTGAGAAAATTTTCAGCTACTTACAAGGAGTTCCATGGCATTATGGGGTGTTCCAAGAATTCTATGATTGATCCGGAAACGTCAGAAGCATTAGGGATTTATGAATATAGATCAGATAATTTTCCGGATTCAGGAATTTTTTATGAACGTTAGCAAAATGCGGAAGCATAAGAAAGAAGTTTAGTAAGCTACGAAAATTGGAGGAATTTCAGGAGAAGGTTTGTTCCATTAGTTTCAGAAAATTAGTGGGAAATTTAGAGCAGTTCTCAGATGTTCAGATAACTTCAGAGACGTTTAAAAGTTAATTGAGGTCTTCTCGGATAGTCTCAGTTCGATTAAGGCTATTCGGTCGACGAAACAAGGTAGGCACTCATTTTATTTCCTTTCAAAGGTAAGGGAGCATATGAGTTTGCTGGTCGAAAGATCATACACACAGAGATTAATTTACTGGGGTCAGTAATTTTTTACTGGGTTTTCAAACAGCTGAAAAAGTCAGTAAACTGAAAATAACGGTCACACGTAATGCAACGAACAATTTTAACATATTTTATTTTTATCATCAAATAAATGTAATAAGAACACAGTCACTACTCGCTAGACGCACATCTCTGCAGAATAAACCTCTTTGACAGCAATATATGTAGGTGCAGAACCGGTTATGATGACATCGATCACACAGTTTGGTATTGCCCGGGTAATGACGCCTGCAGAGCACGACTTTTGGATACCCTTGTGGCCAGAGGTAGACAACCCTTCCGTGAAGTAAGAGATGTATTGGGAATCCGTGGTCTTCCCTACATGCAGGCGATCTACGAATTTCTTTGTTTGTCTGATGTTAGAGTTTGATGTGACCATCCCCTCCTTTCCAAACAGTTTCCAGCCATTGTGTCCCAGTCTTATTTTCCTTCTGTTTCTGTGCTACTTGCCCCTGCTCAGCCAGGATTTGGTTAACCGTCCGAGAGTTCTGAAGGAGGCTTCAGAATCCAGTTTACTACCTAGATCCTTCCAATCGAAATTGTTACAATTAACCTCGAGCCCGCCACGAGTAATTGGTACCCAATACTAACCTAGAACTACTGCTGTTTAAAATGTAAATTCAAGCACTACTGATTTTTGGCTCCGCAAAGTGCCACAAACGACTGAGCCTAGTAAATAAACGAACTAGTTAAAAAAATAAGATCAGAAGTTCACTAATGCTTAAACATTTTAGGGTGTTTCAATTAAGTTCCGCGCAGTACAACAAACTTCATGAGAACTCCAAAAACTTAAGAGAAGTTTTGAGAATTTCAGAGATGAACAGAGAACCTCAGAGCAGTTCCATTGAAATATTCCTCAAAATTTCGATGAAGCTATCCTCCCGATTCAATTTTCTTTTAGTTTTCCTCGGAATTACCTTGAAATTCTCCACAATACGATACCCTTTGGAAAAATTCTCCGAATATATATTGAATTCATTTCAGAAATCCTTTTGAATCTCACTCCTTCCCTTGGAATTCAACTCACATTAAAAGTCCCATAAGAATTCATTGACATTTCTCCTGACAAACTCCTTTGATTTCTTCCAATTGTTTGGCAAACTCTCCTGAATTTATTTTCAGAATTCCTTTGAAGATGTCCTGGAGGTATGCTCAGATTTAATTGTAATAATTCTTTTAGTATTTAAAAAAATCAAGGACTTCTGCTCCGGATTATTTTTCTCCCACAAACTTCATGAAATTATCCTCAGAATGCTCTTGGAATATCACTGGTGTGTGCTCCTCAGAAATTCCTAAGAGTTTTCATTGAAATTTACTTTTAATTATTTTCTTGAAATTCTACTCAAAACTAACAAACCTCACCCGATGTCTAAAATTCTTCAGACCTACCTATAGAACAGATTGCATTTGATGTTTTTTGAAAGATTTTTGACGTAGGACTGCGTCTGTGATTTCTATATGTAGGTACACTTTGTGAAAACTGAAAATGGAACATATAACGAAATTATGAAAGATTTTGAACGTTAATAACTCAGCTGCCCCTGGACCAATTTCAATAATGTTATCACCAATCAATCATAAATATTTCTACGCAATGCTTCCGACTGATGATTTATAATGAAAAACGATGGAAAAGTGGTAAATATCAAGCAATGTCCAAAACCGTCGAAATGACTAACAACATGCATATGCTGCTTCCCCAACACTGTCATCAGAGAGTCGTTAGTAGTCGAAACAAGTCGAAGTAGCATTCGCCTCCAATCTTCGGGCGTGTGCGAATAGGGAGGATGCAATTGCGTAACATTTTGCACACTCGTCGCCATATTCAGAACCACACGCCGCCAACGACCACACAAAATGCTCTCCAGAGTTGTAACATCTTGTAACTTCTATGCAGTGGTGCAAGAGATTTTGATCGAATCTCTTCATCGACTTTCTGTTGCGATAATAACTCGACGGCAAACACATACATTGATACGTTTGTTGTTCTGGATAATAGAAGAACATAGTGGAAATAGTGTGAAATAGGATAGTGAAGCCATGGTCATCAAAAGAGGAAATCGATGAAGAGAATTGACTTGCACCTCTCTGCTTCTAAGCCCCTTAATTCAGTCGCCGTCATAGCAATTAAAACTAGAATCGCACCGCTTTTGGTTCTTGGGTTACACTTGCTGGTTGATGTTTTCGAAAGACCACCAAAAACATGAAATTACATTATTTTCAAGGGATGCCTGAAAGTCCAATTATTCGAATAATGATTAATCCTGAGGAGGTCCTTAGAAATTATAAAAAAGTGCCTTGTGCCTTTAAAACAATGCATGGAGTTTTACTCAAGATTCATGAAGATGTCTTGAATTATTATAGCTTTTAAGTCCAGAACTAGCTCAAATTTAAAATTTCTAGGAACTAGGCATGTTCCAAAACCAAAAAAAAACACATTTCAAGCCTCTGTTTTTTGACGTAGGACTTCGCCTGTGATTTCTATATGGGGGTACACTTTGTGAAAACCAAAAGTGGAACATGTAACCAAAATATGAAAGGTTTTGAACGTTAATAACTCAGCTGCCCCAGAACCAATTTCAATAATTTTATCACCAATCGATCAAAAATATTTCTACGCATCTGTTAAATTAAAGACTTCATCATTTATCAGAATGTCACTATTAAAATTTTCACAAATGTGCAACTGTTGCTATGATAATTAAAATTATCACCGATTGCCTGCGAAAAGCGATTTCCCTAACACAGATTTCAATATTGAATTCCATCCGGTCTCACTAAACGGTGTTTATTCAATGGTGTTCTCCAGTACACAACGAAAGGCTGCCAGCAAGCAGCGAGCTCTGAATCTTTCGAACAAAAAGTTCATATTTTACATAAGTGTTTATGAGATACTAATTGAATAAGTATAGAACATCAACCATTTATTTGAAATTTGGAAGTTTGGAATTGACTATTAGACCGTGTCCCGTGTGGTAAAATCGTTTAAGGAGACCCAGATGACACAGCAGTAGCGAGCTGACAGTGGAAGAAAAGCGAAGACGATCGACCCCGTGAACGCAAGGAAGGTGAGGGATTACTTCAAGCGCAATCTGAACCTTTCGATTCGGGACGTGGCCTAGAAGGTCGATTCTTCCGTCTGGTTCATCCAGCAGACAATGAAGCGAGTCGGACTTCATGTCTTTAAGGTAAGGAAGGTGTCTAACTGAACCGATATACGGAATAAGGTAGCCAAATCCCGCCCCAGGAAGCTGTACCGTGATTGGTTGGTGCAGCCGAAATGCATCGTAATGGACGACGAGACGTACATTACAGCGGACACCAAGCAGATCCCCGGCCTGGAATCAACCATGCAAAATATCATGACACTCAAGTGACACTCGTCTACGCATCAACCGACAATCGCTGACAGATCGTTTTGTCACGCAGTAAGAGGTAGAGCCATGGCAAACAACAATCACCAGTAATGGTCGCTGCTTACAAGCAAAACGTAACACTCGCTGCTGATGAAAGCACAACGAAAACAGTGAAGACTTCTGCAGTACGATCATGAGAAAAAGCGAAACGACAGAAGAAAATGAAAACAATGCCTACGCATTCCAAGTTCGTTTCGGCAGGCGCGACTGTGTGAGTTACAAACAAAGCAGGCAACATTAAACGGAAGCTGTTGGGCTCACTCACCAACACACTCACATGAGCAAGCAAAGCAGCAACTGCTTCAAAACGAGCACAGATGAGTGTCGTGATTGTAGGGAATGACCAGATCGGCGATGGATCACAACCGAAGACGACATTCAGAGAGTTGCTTTTTACATCTTTCGTCAACTTGATGGATGGTCATGGAGAGAGCTTCGACGAGCACATAGATAGGAATGTACAAAGCGTTACTACCATCAGCTGTTTGATGATCGTGATTGTGATTGTGATAGGTCGCAACTCTACCTGGAATTTTTCATCGGCAAGTCCCACTTGAATGTTCCGGAGAAGTTCCGGAAGAAAAATGTCAACAAATTTACCTTGCTTAGTGTGACAGGCGATCTGTGGGTGCGGCAAGCCGTACATAACGACCGACACAATCAACGGCCAAATATATAAATAAGAATGCCTCCAGAAGTATCTGCTGTCCTTCCTTCGGTCCCACGAAGGAGACACATTCGCGAATCCAGAAGAGCCTGCTGTCCTTCCTTCGGTCCCACGAAGGTGACACTTTCGCGAAACCAGTGATGGAGTGGTACGAAGCCAACGATGTTGTTTTTGTGCCGAAGGAGGCAAATCCGCCAAACTCGCCAGAACTTTGGCTGATAGAAAAATTCTGGGTGATTACGACTTAAAAGGAATTTTTGGTGATCATGCTTGACTGTTGCATTCTTTTCGAGTACAGTCTTTATTGTGAACGAGGAAACTCTACAACATTCCGCAGGTTATCTTTTTATCAACTGCAACCTCTAATCGAAAGCCACACTCGTTAAACAAGTTGACTCACACCCCTGCCAGCAGCAGCACCGACTAGAGGAAATGGATTAAAAATAGCCAATTTTCCTGCTGACGCTTAGGATTCGCATTTATTACGCGAAACAGAACGGAACGGACCTCGGAACGAGTAAAGTGCAAACGCTCGTTATGAGTGCAAAGTTTGTAAAACTCAATTTCCCCGGATTTTTCGAGTAGGTTGCCGCAAAAAAAAATGAAAACTCGGCAGTTACAAGGGGCATCTGCTCCGTTAGATGCACGAGTGTCGTAATTAGCTAATTTACCTACTTTCCCTTACCTGGCGGAACGGTCTGCGGCAGCGCTGATTACGCTTACCAACTGTATTTAACCAAAGTGGTGGTGAAGCATCCGAGAGGGTACTGTCCAAATGGAAAAGTGCTGCCTTGATTGTTTTATCGTGAACCTGGGAAAGCTTCCTACATAGAGCCCCGAAGTACGGAACCGAAAGGTATTTGCAGCAGAAAAAAGTGCTTTCCATGCTACTTAATGCTACGCTAATGGGGGTTCTTTCGAGCCGAGTGTTTGACGACGAGATAACGTTTTTGGCTTCCTACCGTCGGGATGGGAACAAATTGACCTACGCCATGTTTTAATAGGTTGAACCGAGCTGATCACTTTGCGTTAGTTGGAGTTTTTGCTCCGATTTGACGACTTGAGTAAATTTGAGCTGAAATTTCCCACAGCTCAGCAGATTGCAACATAATAAATAAAGCAAAATTAGAATAACTTCAGCATTCCTACGCACGAACGCACAAGTGACATGATTGAAAGCCTTTATTTATTGTCATATGGAATGTGTGCGCACGTGGGCATCCAGAGTGAGACGCCTCTTCCCGAAGTAGGTTAGCGAGCGTCTTCCGGCCCCGAAGCAGCTCCTTGGGAAAGGGAAGCAATCATTTCAATGCCATCATTCCGGGAGCAAGCGTACATGGCTACAGAGCAATAAAGCAGCACCATAAACGTAATCTCATTCGCCGAAATGGGTACTATTTTTCATTTATCAAAATAAATTGCTATTGCCTGCGATATTTTTGGGATAGACGTCGAATTTCCGTTCCGGCTGAGTTCGTGAGGGAAGCGAGTGTGGGGGGCCTCTCCACGTACAGAACATCACATTTGGCCATTTCCTAAGAATCCTGTTGCTCTACGGCAGCAGGAAAAATGGAAACGGCTGTTCGTTCCAAGTGGGAAACAAAAAAAAAATCCAAATGGATACGTGTGGGCCGTATCCAAATAGCCAAAAAAAAAAAGAATCCATTCAGAGGAGGACGAAAGAATGAAAAGGTGTCGAAAATATGTATTGGGTCGAATAGAAAAGGACTGCGACTGGAAATGGCACTTGAAAGTGTGTTCTTTTTGCCGTCCTGGTGGAAGGTAAAAAGGTATAATTCTAATTAAATGGAATGTGAGAAAAATATGGTTCTGCGAATAGTGCTTTGGAACAAGTTATGGTTATTTTTATGGCCCCCAAAAAGGGTAGAAGCTGTACTCTATGGTGAATTCAATAAGTGAATTTTCAAACTCGGTTCAACTTTATGTCCCACTAATGATCATGACGCTTTCTGCCTTGGACATCAAAAGCAGTGAAGGTGATTTCCTGGAACGACTTCCTTCCTTACTGAAGCAAAACACATTACAATGACTTCCTAAGTCCAATTAAGTCAAACAATGACGGTGTACGGCCATGAATTGCAACAATAAATTTGCGGTAAGAAGTCACCCCATCGTGCTTACACCATTACAAGCAATTATCAGTAAATTTAGTTGTAGCATGGAATGTCACAATTCAATAAATTACATCCGCTTTATTCAGCAAACAAAACCTGCCAACGTCAAGTTCAAAAGCAACAGTGTAGAGACCTTTGACCTCCTTCGGTAGCCTTACCCTTTTCACTCCCACTGCTGGCATTCAACGACCATTTGCATATCGTGATAACAAACCCTTTTAATCAAAACAGGACAAAAGTGGTGCTCGTAAATATCGCCGCCAGTAGTATGGGGGATTTGAAATTAAAATGAAACTGACTTACCACGGCAGAAAACCATTCTAAGTGTCAGACGATGCGATTACAAACCACACCATGCAAACGATGGTGGGTTCGATTTTCGGTTAGGTTGAAGATCTTTTCGGAGTTGAAATCAACTCGAGACTGTCCTGTGCAAGGCCTATTGGAAATTATATTAAAAATCATGCAATGACAGAAATCAACGTGAAACTCAAGGAGTGTTTTTTTTTTCCTTGATTTGTGTTTCGTCGATCTTGTTTTCCGTGCTGAGCACCAATCCTACCGATGCCAGGGTGGCAGCTTCCACACCTGGACCCTTCCTATTGACCCATCAACTCATGAACCGGGGACCAACGGCCCCTGAAGGAAGGCTTGATCAGAGATGTTATGCCTCAGAACATCCCGGCGGCGCCGACTGGGATTGAACCCAGGCCTGCTGGGGTGAGAGGTAACCACGCTTACCACTACATCACCGGCTCCACTGTGTGGAAATTTCCCTGGAAATTTTATGAAATTCATTAAACCTGGAATTCTAGAATTATTGAGCTACCGAAACTTCTTTGAAATCTTCTCACATTATAGACTGTTCCGTTAATTATAAATACACTTTGTTTGAGAATTGAATGAAACTTGTGTAAAGTTTAAGGCCATTTTATTTTCAAATGTTGCAGGATTATATTGAGAATAGCCAAGATTTATATTTTTTCTATTTAAACTGCTCATTAGATTATTCACACTACCTTCCATTTTTACCACTTAAGACCAATCATTCTGGATTTTTTTCAACTGCATCCACTGGTTTAATTTATTTCCTAAACTTTGCCTTTGTCAAAGCCCCAAAAGTTTCGATAGGACGAGCCTCAGAGCAATTTGGCGGATTCATCTTTTTTGGTACATTTGTGACTTTATGATTCTTGTATCACTCTAGTGAAGCCTTTGAATAGTGGCAAGAAGCAAGATCAGGCCAAAAGATTACAGATATCTCATGCTGCCTGATGAAGGGTAGTAATCTGTTTTGCAGACATTCCTTCACGTAAACTTTGCCATTCATTGTTTCTGTCATTGTAAATGGACGCGATGTTTTCCACACTGGCATATCGCCAGCCAAACCACGACTTTCTTGCCAAATGTTTCGGTGTAAATGGCTTTGTTCGATTCAAGAGCATTCTTTCCTTCGGGCGAAGAGTAGAGCTGCGATCCTGGCAGAGTCTGATAATCGAGTTTCACGTATGTTTCATCATCGCTGATTTTACAACTAGATTTTTTCCCCAGCATTGAGTCATACAGCTTCCAATCTCTCGTCTTCACAAATGCAGCCTGTTTTTGCTTCGATTTGGTTGCTTCTGCCTCCAATCTGGGTTGCCAATCCCAATCTTTTCTTGGCCCGCATGACATTTGTTGCCGAAGTACCGATCTTCTTCGCCACATCTCGCACTGATGCTGATGAATTCTGCTTAATAGGTCTCTTCCCAAGTAGCATTGCTAGTCTTATCGTGGTTTTAAAGCATTCTACAAGTCTAAATCATGGTCTACAGAACCCTCATAAAACCATAATTGTTGGAGTTGGTTGGAAATGCTAACATGAAGCTTTAGTGTGATGATTTATTAGCTAGAGAATGATCTTTAGAAGAGGGTAGGTGGATAGTATGAAAATTGAATAGAAGTTGAAAATGAGCGAAGGGCCATTAATGCGACAGTTTTTAAAGATAGACGCACATTTTTGCCTAACCCGTACGATGTACGCGGAGACTTGAAGTATGTCTCCAAGTCTACAGGCAAAAATGTGCGTCCCTCTTTTTGCTCATAAACTGACTGCGGCTGTGGAATAGTTCTAGCGACGTTTTCATCACTGCCGTACTCTAACGGAACTATCCACCTACCCTCTTCTAAAGATCATTCTCTAGCTAATAAATCATCACACTAAAGCTTCATGTTAGCATTTCCAACCAACTCTAACAATTATGGTACCCTCTTCTCGGAAAATATTCGAAAGTACATGATTCTTCATTCTTCCGTAATGTGGTTTGTACTGCTCCAACACTCACACCCTCCTCCTTAACCAGTTTTCTTATGGAAAGTCCACTCACGGTACACCATTGGTGCACAATCCGTTTTCTACAGGGTGCGTGACGAATTTTTTCAGTAAATGGCATATTTGAGAAAAAATACACCAGTTAGTTATTCTAGCAATGAATTTTGTGCGATTTATTTTCTTTCGCAACATATGGAAGTTGTGAGTAAATTTATTAAAAAAAAAAATGCCTTCCCTTTCGACGACTGTAGTTAGACGCTTCCGGAAACTGCAGTATGTACGTTTTAAAAATTTTCGATCCATAGATGTCATCACTGCCTTGATTTTAGCTTTTAGCGACTTAAGTGTGGTGTGAGGGGTTCTATTGGTATCCCGTTGGACGACGCCCTATACAAAATAATCCAACCGATTGATATCGGGACTGCTTGGGGGCCAAATTTCTTCTTGCCAAATTTACGAAATATTTTCCGTAAGCCATTTCTGTGCTTTATTAGCAGTATGAGCAGGTGCTCCGTCTTATCACTTTCCCAAGCCTTTTTTAATATTATACACTGTTCTTTCAGACACATTTACCGACCGAATTATTTCTTTCATGCATACTCCGGCGCGCAACAAAGCGACAACGGCTGACAGATTGCTCTCTTGTTTCGACATCTTTACGTTTACTCAACATTGTTTGTTTAAATCATACACCTAACAGTATAAGCTATCCAGTGCTGCCAAATATATCTAAATCATGATGCACAAGCATGAGAAATTACTATTTGAAATTTACTGCAAAAATTCGTAACGCACCCCGCATTTTTACATTTTCTCGCAAAATATTTTAAATAAACTGACAACACGTGTTAGAGCAGGATAAAGTCAGAATTTTGTGAAATATTTTACGCAGTTTGAACTGACGGTTCATCGTTAATGTATTTATAATTATCGGAACTGTCTTTACCCTAATGTTCATGAAACAGTCTTGGAGTTCTCGGATCTTCCCCAAAGTTATATGGGATTCTAAGCTCTCGAAGTTTTCTGAAGACCTCCGAGCTTCCCTGAAATTTCTGAAACATGTTTAAGTTTCCTCATATTGCCTGGAATCAAAATGAAAAAAAAAAACAATATAGGGTTAACTACCCCATTTCCGGCCTATTAAGCACAACCTGCACTTAGTATTTCTTAATCTAGCGTAGTTTAGCACCAAACGGAATGTTATTATTACTGATGGCTTCCAAATTTATTTACCTTTCCGTATGTACCGTAAGATTTGAGGAAGAGAAACCAATCGTTGAGATATTGTCAAAAGTCAAATGCTGCTTCTTGACGCCAAACTCGGCCTACGGATTCTAAACTCGGCCTAACGCATTGAAACGCAATTGAAACGTCAGTGAATTCACTTCGGCTTATCGGATGAAGATAAAAATTCATTCGGTCGGAGCGCTTCTTTTGTTTTTAGGATAATGGGTGCAAACCTTGCAACCTGTAGTTTATTAACTAAAGTATCGTAGCAAATACATATTTAACTTGTTAACTCTGAAATCATAGATTTATTTTAAGTTTTCTGCTCGATAGGCCCAAAATGGGCGATTAGGCCGAAGAAGTTGTCTACCCTAGTACTTAGATTTTCAACAAAGTTCTCATATTAATCACCATGTTTCACTCGCCTTCTGTAGTGTGACCTGTGTACTGGAGACTTAGCCTTCATACTACCCCCTTCTGTCTCGCAAAATAAAATAAAGATCAAAGATTTTCACTGATGTTCATGACTCTGCCTATAAATTATTGCAACTAATTCACGACTTTTCCAATGGTTCTTTCATAGAATTATGGGAATATCCCATAATTCCACGGAACTGTTTGTATGCATCTTCATTTTTTTTATTTAATGGAAGTACTCTGAAGCTTTCTGAGCGTCCTTGATTAACTCGGGACTTCACTGAATATCATGCAACTATACAAATTTCTTTGAAGATCTCTGTATTTTTTGAAAATATAGCATTTTTTTTTCAATTAATTAAGCTGCCTTGAAGTTCTCTAATCAATTAAGTTAAATTTTCTTGAAATTCTCATAATAGTCGTATAAAATTCTTAAAATACACTTATATTTTCTTGATAACTAATTCCGAAATTTAACTGAATTTCTCGAAACTTCTGTAAGCTTTCTGCAATTTCCTCGGAATTATTTGAACTGCCCTTTGGTTTTCTGATCCATCCTGATCAGAGGAGCATCCCTAAAGCTCACAAGTTCTAGAACATCTTGGTTCTGCTCTGAAATAAATGGAACTCTACTAAACAGTTTTAGAATTTCCAGAACCCGAAATATTTCTTAAGTTTTCATAATTTTTCTGAAGTCTTAATCTCTGGAGGTCTTTATTTTTCCCTTAAATTCTCGGCACATCTTGGGTTCTGGTATCTTTGTTTCTTTCCTGAACAACAGCTCCATGTTGTTATAAGACCATAGATGTAAAAAAAATCATGGTTCTAGGATTTTTTTATGTTTTTGACACTATGAAGCATTAGCTAGAGAATTTTCATGATAATGCCAAATGAGTTTTGCGGATAGCTATAGAGGAAATCTAGGTAGATTTAAATTGGAATTTAACTGTAACTGTCAGGTAATGATGAGACGTATCTCATGAAAATTGTAAGGAGAAAAGGTTATTGTTAAGGTAGTTCTGAAGATACCATAAAGGGGATTATGGTTATAATTCCACAGAACTCTACTGCAAATGGAAAGGAATTTTCAAGGAATTTGGAGCATCTTTCCTTCAAAGTGAATCAACCCTACGGCAAATTTGACTACATGACTACAATCCTCAAAATTATGATCGCACACAGCTGAAACTTTTTCAAATGCTGATCATTCAAATCAAAAAAAAAAATAATCAGACCGCCCACGGTTGCTGCTCTGTTATTACCAGATCAGCTGCAATTACACAGAGAACCAACAGATGATGTTTGGGACTAACATTCATCCTCAATGTGTAAGAACTGGAGATCTAATATTTTAGCAATACCAGCGCCGGCCGTGTCCGAATGCAGGTCAACTAGGGAATGGCAAGGAATGTGTTGACATGGTACTCACTGTGAAGGAAACCGAGAAATCCTCTGCGCTTCCACGAGAAATCACTGGGATGTTGGATGTAGGGAAAGGTTGCACGCACACGCAGGGATCGTTGTTTGGTAGAGCGATTATAATACACAAACACACACACACACACACACACACACACACACACACACACACACACACACACACACACACACACACACACACACACACACACACACACACACACACACACACACACACACACACACACACACACACACACACACACACACACACACACACACACACACACACACACACATACACACACACACACACACACACACACACACACACACACACACACACACACACACACACACACACACACACACACACACACACACACACACACACACACACACACACACACACACACACACACACACACACATTTTGAGGAGGACTGCAAGGAAATATGTTCAATAATTCCATGGAAAGCTAATTTTCAAAATAGCAAATATTATTTGCAAAATTTTATGATAGTTTGTAGGCAGTTTCAAGAGAATTACCAAGCGAGTTTATAAGAATTTTGATGCAATTTCAATGAGTTTGGTAAAAACATATTGAGCAGTGCTCCGAGATAATCTGAAGAAATTTTCACAGGAATCCAAAGGAGAGTTGCAAGATTATTAGAAGAGATCCGCTTAGTATTTTATGAATTCTAAGGTCAACTCCAAGAAAATGTGGAGGCGACCCCGGCGCATTGGTTAGCATCCATACCTCTCACGCCAAAGTCACGGGTTCAAATCTCACCCCCGCAGAAGTCACGAATGACCCAAGATCATTAAAGTTACGATATTATTAAAAAAAAATCTTAATGACATACCTAGAGATTTTCGATGAATATTCAAAGCAAATTCTAAACAACATTATTTTAATTTTTTTTGCATATTTTTTAAAAAAAGCTCATGAAAAATTCAAAGCTATGATACATTGAAAACCTTAGAAAATTGACGAAAATCGAGGAAGAACAACGTTTGGTCACAAGCTTGAACTCTTTATTTACTTTTGTTTTGCACATTTTTGCACAATTAGTGGCTTACATGCATCTGACGAATTGATAACGATAAGCTCGTTTAGTGATTAAAAAACGAAATTTTTATTTTTATTTTGTAAGGAAGGGTCAAAACACTAGTGCGAGGTTGAAAACTAATAAGTTTACCTTATTTGCAGCAATCCAACTTGTCGCATCCTTTCCGAAGGCACTAGGGAAATCGGGCAGAAAACATCAAATATATCTATGATTTCATCAATGATGATTCAATTATACGTTTGGTACGGTACTTTAGATCAAAAGCAACAACACACAGCCTTTATGAATGAAAATCATGAGTATTTACACCCCTGGTTCTCAAAATCATTCACTCCAAGCAATTACATTTTTCATTTGTGCTTTAATTCGTTTGATGAAATCCAATGTCGTTTCTATTTATTTGCACAAAATTTAAATTTGGTATCAAGATGCAGCGTTGTATTTTTAACAATTTGTGACTCTTTGTCGAACGGAACATATTCAAAGGTAAATAAATGTAGAAGTCAGTTTGCAATAGAAACATTCCATTTTGTACAAGAATCCGTTCAAAAAAGAGAACCAAAGTGTTAGTAGTGCTTAGTAGGACGAAAATTTGATCTAATCTGCTCCATCCAAATCTAACCAGTGCTTCACCAACCATTTTAATATCTCTCTTGGTTAAGAGGCAGCTCTGCACACCTTAATCCGTGTCGAGGGATTTACCTGTGCCGAAAACTGTGCCAAGTGCTATGCCGACTGTGCCAAAGTAGGCCGAAGTGTGCCTAATAAGGTGTCAATATCCCATGAGTTTGGCAACCCTGAAGTTAAAATGACATATTTTTTTATATCTTTATTAAGGAGTCTTTCAGCCCTGGGCTGGTTCGTCTCCGAAAATGACATATGTGATTGTGTATATAAATTTTCATTTTGGAAGTGAGAGGTAAAAGAGAAACTGGAAGTCATCAAACCTATACGGTGTTCAAGCCAACTCGACCGTTCCACAAGGTTCTGACTCAATGTCAATTTGAACAACTGATTCCTTGCAGGTGTGCAGAAACAAAGATCGATGGAGGAAGAAATGCATTAAGTATCCTTTTGAGTTCTATCCAACTAAAGCAAACAAAAAACTACTACGGTTAAAAATAGGGGGACTTAGAGCCATCCCTACAAAGAAGATAGCTCGTAATCTCTGGATGAGCCTGATTGGAATCTGGAAATATGTGTTGAACAATTATTACTACTGCCTACTTACAGTTACTGGACAAAATAAATCATACACTCAACCCAAAAAAGTACATTGCATCATATTTTTGCTATTTTGAACGCAATATCAGCAGTATATTCAGAAAAGTTCAAGTATTTCTCATAGTGCATTCAATTAGCTGAATCTTAATTGTTATAATATTCTGCTATTTTTTTTAACAAATTTAAATAAATATATGCTCACTTTTGTGCTTGGACAAAATAAATCATACACTCCTAAGATTTTATTTATTAGCCATCGAATAATAAAAAAAAATCTGAAAATTTGGCATCACGGCGTAATATTTGACAGTTCTTGTTCCGGGAAGCATGCGCATTGCACCATTGTGTTTTGTTTGCGTCATTTGAAAAGTGAAAAATGTCGGGAAAGCAGATTTCGCTCGATGTTAGAAATTTGGTGATTCGCGATCGTGAAAAAGGAATTTCTTTTCGGACAATTGCCGAAAAGTACTCGATCTCAGTTGGAGCTGTTCAGCACACATGGAAAAAGTACGAAACACGAGGAATTGTGCGGAATTTATCCGGACAAGGACGTCATCGTGCGACAAGTAATCGTGATGACATCAGAATTGTTCGAATGGCTAAGCAGAATCCGAAGTATTCTTCGAGGCATAATGTGGAATCGATGGATCTCAATGTAAGTCGACGTACTGTTCGCCGGCGACTTAATGAGACCGGTTTGAAAAGCTGTTTGGCATCGAAGCGTCCTTTTATCAACAAGCGGAACCAACGGAAGCGACTGGAATTTGCTAAAAAGTACGCCGGAATGACTGTGGACTTCTGGAAACGAGGTCTGTGGACGGATGAGAGCAAATTTGAGTTATTTGGACAGAAAAGGCGATCAAGGGTTTGGCGAGGTACCAGTACGCTCTTAAGGAATCATACATTCAAAAGACGGTTAAACACGGAGGCGGAAATATCATGGTATGGGGAGCATTTGCGTGGTCTGGTGTTGGAAGCTTGGCTCATATAAAGGGAATAATGACTGCAGATGTGTACATTGACTTGTTAACTGAAAATCCAATTACATATTCCAACAAGATAATGACCCAAAGCACACAGCGAAGAAAATAACGGCATTCTTCAAATCAAATCGGATCAAAACGCTGGAATGGCCTCTGCAATCTCCCGATCTCAACCCACTTGAGAATTTGTGGTCTTACTTGGACAACGGAAGTGGATAAAGCATCGGTTTCCAACAAAAACGTTTATTTTGAAGCACTTGAATCAGCGTGGGAGAATATCGATTCAGGATATCTACAAAACCTCGTCGAAAGTATGCCAAGACGGTTGGAAGCAGTGTTGAAAGCAAAGAGTGGTCATACCAAATACTGAGAGTGTTAAAATTTAAGTTGAAAGTTGAATTAAACAAGAATTTTCAACGGGGCATCTTGCGATGAAGATGTTGAACTAGTGAAGGTACAAGAGTCATGTCGTGCAAATAAAATGCAGAGACACCTCGCACGATGTGACTATTGTCACTTCACTAGTTCAACATCTTCATCGTAAGAGGCCCCGGTGAAAATTATTGTTTAATTCAACTTTCAACTTACATTTTAACAGTCTCAGTATTTGGTATGACCACCCTTTGCTTTCAACACTGCTTCCAACCGTCTTGGCATACTTTCGAAGAGGTTTTGTAGTTATCCTGAATCGATATTCTCCCACGCTGCTTCAAGTGCTCATGATTTACACGATTAGAGAATGACAAGCAAGAATATCTGAGGAAAAACTCAGGAGAATTCAAGAAAAATTCCGATCCGGAAGATCCTTGGCAAATCCGATATTCAACACTGAACGAAAACCCCTATGATAAACTTTTTGACTTTATTGTTAATTCTGTATGACCCGGCGTTAGGCTGAACGACGTTAGGCCGGTGTACAATTATCAGTTATTCTGCATAACAAACTTGTAAAATGCCCTATAAGTCGTTCTAAATGTAAATTTGTCCATCGCAGGATGCAAGATATTCTTCCGGTCGTTATCGGATCAGTTATGGCTTTGTTGTACGTATTGTGCACCTTTGTCAGAAACATCTCTACCTGTTCGTGGTGGTTGGTTCGACTTAGAACATTGCAATAAAAATTCATATTTTCAAGGACTGTGAATTAATCTAATCCACTTACAGACACTCCTTCCGGAAGTCTGCTCAACAACCGTTGAAAACCAAAACCGACTTCTTCAAAATTCCTTCTGCAATCGGCACAATTAAGCCACCGTTCAGAGAAGTTTCATCTCTAAACAACTTCTGGTTGTGGACAACACCACAAGCCGCAGGGGTTTTTGCTACGAATCGAATTAGATGGACTGAGTTTTGTTAGTTTGAATGGATTCATAGTGCATAAAATGCTTACAGTTTTTTTTTTTCATATGGAGCATGTAACGATTTTCGTACTTTTTAGGCTTTAGAATGGAGTAAACAACGTATTCATCCTTAGCAGCGATGGGCAGAACGTCAACGCTCGACAGTGATGCCATTTTATAATATTTTGTTGTTCTTCATGTCAACATGTTTTAACGTGCCGAACAGTGGTACTATGCTGTGTTTCGGCACAGTGTGCAGAGTTAATTATCATTTGCTCTTGGTAGATGATCAGCACCAGTGACATTATTGTTTTTTGTCAACCGATCTTCTCCTGGACTTCCTGCAGTTCTAAGTATCAATTTGAAACATTGGAAGACCTTTCACCAAGGTTGCAAATACTCATTTCAGCTAAAATAATGTTTTTTGTAATAACAAAACCAAAAGATGGTATGATGACATGTTTTACTTGTAATTTACAAGAAGAGGTTACACAGTATGCGTTTGAAACATAAAACCTGTAAATTTTGCTTGCTATGAGTCACAATCAGCGATTTGCTGATCGCTGAGTGAGTGAGTGAGTGTGTGAAAAATCGCCGATTGTGACTCTCATGAAGTGAAATAAACAGGTTTAATATGTCAAACACATTCTTTGCAACCTCTTCTTGTATCTTACCAACTCAAACTATGATCATAGCATCTAATTATTTCACAATAAAAAAAAAACATTGTTTTAGATGAAATGAGTATTTGCAACCTTGCCTTCCTCGAATGATAGTTGAATGTTACTCCTAGTGACAGCATCCAAATAACGGTCCTAATAAGCAAAGTATATTATAATACAGAAATTCTGACCTGAGTACGTCACTGGCTTTAAATTTTCAAATACATTGCACTGCTAGAGCAAAACCTACCAAAATGTTGTAAAAGTACCCCCGTACCGAAAATAATAAACATTCCCCAGCGACCAAAGTGAAACACGCACTTGCCGTCGTTGTTGAACCCTTGGTACTCTAAAAAAAAACTTTCCCCAACCCACGAAGCTTTCGGGAAGTCGGATTTTAACCTCTACCACAGACGACCCAGCGATGGCACTGGCTTACTGCTGTTGGCAGCTACCTCTATATGGAAAAGTTCCTCAGGCACATTAGGCAACCATCAGGGTCGCGGTCACGTACCAACCAACCAACGAACCAACTACACGCGCGACTCGTCCGGGGGCAGGAAATATCGCGTTTCAAAGGGAATCTCACGCGAAAAATCATCGCAAAACCGCTGGAAGCGGTGCTGTAAATATGTATGCCGCACTTTTGACAGCGTTTTTCTGCACAATTTCGGCCGTGAATGGACGGCGACGACGCTGGTGAGGAGTTGGGCGTTCAAAAGTTATGACGTGTAAAATTTTCTGATGGCATTGCGGGCTGAGTCAACTGTTGATTCCAGTTGTTGGTGGGAAGTTTAAAAGCGGAAGATGACAGAGCATTTTTCGAATGCTACAAATCAAACAGTTTTAATATTGTATCAGTATTCAATTGCGGCTGCATTATTAAGAACCTCGGCTGTGTACCATCCTTCCGAGTGAGAGGGTGACAAAAGTTGCAATCGATACCGAATGAGACAGAAGAAAGAGCAATTGAGTGCTTCTTCATTCGCCGGTTTCGATTGTTTCTGCCATTGCCAAATTGGATGATGGTTCGGAAAGGAGTGAATCAAACACATGCCAATCGATTAGGTCGTATCTTGTCTCAAGCGCCGCCGTCGGAAGATTCAATCGAATCAAGAAGTCTGCTCAACAGACTTTCATTATTGTGCTACTCAATTATTCTCAAATATTTGATTTGCTCGTCTCGTTTTTCCGGGGAACCTTTTCTGCTTTTGTCATCAGAATCGAGCTGGATCTACACATTCAGATGAGCTGAGATTTCATGAGCCAGAGCAAACGAAATGGGTAGAGCACTGCCAATTTGGAATGGGTGATGCAATTTTAATGATATTGAATGAAGAATTAATTGTAGGATTTCCTGTCGATTTGATTGCAATACTTTGCTGAGTCGCTTGATTTAAGAATTGGTATCCTTCTTACTTTGTTATTGATTTTTTTTTTCTGATGTAGTTTACTATGAAATTCCGGTAATAAATCCTAATTTCAAATGCAATAAACTTTCTCGACAGCTCCTCTTAGCAGCTTAGACTTTCAAATTTACCTCAGGTAACACCCCCTTCATTCCGACAATGTAGCATTTTTTTTTTGTACTTTCGTCAAGCATACAAAGCACGACATAATCGTAAATACCAACGTATAAAGTTGTTGTTCTCGGAATGCAGTAGCAGCAGTGTATACCCCCACAAGCATGATGTATTGTCCATCAACTGGAATTACCCCCGTCCGCTTCAGTACACTCTCGGGCTTGGCTTTATAAAAAGCTACATCCATCAGCACATAATCTTCCGGCTGCGTATTTCTTCTTGCCGGCACACAAAACGTGTCCAAGATTGCACACATACAAACACTCTCACACACGCATAAAATATACGTCTCGCACTTCCTTGAGGGTCATAAAATTCTATGCCCCCTCCCACTACCCACTTCAACGGCTTTGATGATTGCATTTTCCCGTTGGTAGTGGTAGAACACTATGAGCCTGCAAGAACTCCTGCACTGGCTGGTACCAGTTTTTGATCCGATCCCCCTTGGGCGGACCTGTGCCACACTACTGATGGAAAGCCGACGAACAAAATTGACATATTTCATCACTCAATTAGCTTCGGTCTGGGTGTATCGGGCCGGAACGCCTTTGCATCGGACTTTTCGCCCGGGCTGGCAATTTATTAAGATGGATTTATTAGCTCAACTTTCAGTCGTCACAACGCCATGTGGGTCTGGGTGGTCCTCTCGTGATCTCCCCCACACCCTCACTTCACGTGTTCCACATACTTAATTTCAAAGGACTTCGCTTAGAAGGACGCTCATGCGACGGTGGTCGAATGTTGGGTGTTCAAGGGAATAAATTCCTAACCATTTTTTATGCTGCAATCTTAAATTTTGAATGTTTGAATAAAGTTCTTTTACTACGAGAATTTGTTTTATTAATAACAGTGCAAGAAATCTGCATGACAACTACATTTTCTGTTTTGCCTATATCAAGGTGATGCTCGTTTGAATGGCCAAACTAATCTCTGAAAAGAAGGCGTTGAAATGGCGTCACCTGCATCTCTGATTCATTTTGTTCACAAGGTGTTACACACTTAAAAATAACTAATTTTACGCGAGACGTAATCCATCTTTGACGTAAATTATGGAACGTAAACAAACATGTCATGTAAAATTAAGTGTTCTCAAACCGAAACATACGCAACTCAATGAAAAATACGATTGATTGAATTTATTTTCTCGTTTCTTTCAACTGATTCTTATGTCATTTGGGCCGCTTGCATGTGTCGGTCTCAGGGCACGGAAATTTACGTGACTTTTTGGTAGTGTGTAGAGTTTCACAATATACCCTTCTACCACTCCGATCGAGCTATGTTACAGAGCGAGTTTGTCATGAAAGTCGTAGCAACCGTTTTGTTTGTATCGTTGGTTGCTTTATGTGTTTGGATTCGCTGTTTTTTTCTTTTTTTCCTCTGTTCGGGACATAACACCACTGCGACCAGTAATTTGATCTATTGTAGTATATCCCGTGTCCTTAGTTTAGTGCATGTCGTATTACTCCATCACTATTGAGAAATGATGAAGTATTCGGTTTTGATACAGTTGTCATTCTTGCCTTCATCGCAAGGAATCGATTCTAACTGAAAGGTTCCGCTATTTATACCCTTCGGAGTTAGAACACCCTCCAAAGGCACGCCCCTTTGTCAGTCAAAATTGGATTCCTTAACAACAAAAACAAGCTATGACACCGATAATGACCATGCATCAGAACCCTAGTCTTAACCACCTCAAACTAGGGAACAACGATTAGAAGATTAGGAATCACATAGATGAAGACTAACTAACTCATTTTTTCCTTGCTTCAAGATCATCTTCGGTCCAAGCAACCCGAGGACTTATCACTATCAACAAGGCATAAAAAGTAACAAGGACTAAGATGTGTTCCTTTGATTACTGAAAAATCCTGTTCCCCTAGTTTGAAGAAGTTAGGACTAGGAATCGGTGGTAGATCTTACTTCCCGTAACGTACCACGAAAAGGTGATCTACCCACGCTACGAGGCACGCTGTTTACAACTGATTGTACTACCTGAAAACTTGCTAGCCTTTTCTATAAAATAGGGGCAATGGCAATGATGTTGACCTATGGATCTAAGATTGGGCCCATCGCAAAAAATCTGCTATATATCATCTATATCTAGATGAACGCGTCATTGGGACGGTAATAATGGATATTTTTGGTCGCTATTGAAAATTTAGTCGATTGCTGAATTTATGTATGGACCCCAATTAGGGGCATTTAGCCGACATTACATGCATTTCCCTTATTTTCATACGTAATTTTTAGAAAAATTAGTAAACTTGAGTACACCTGGAACAGGGATGACAAGTGTAATTAGAAAAAAAATCTTCAACGAGATGGATGAAATGTCTTCTTCACTGCTACTTTTCAAATTTGCAACCGCAAGCGACGGGTGTTCTAAATTAGATATTTTTAAAACTGGATCTTTACAGTAGGTAAAGGGAAGGTAAGGGTACAGAATTTGATTTCGAAGAACTTTGTAGAAGTTCGCGGAACTGTGTAGATGATCATGAAACTTTCTAGAATTGCTCCAAATGTTAAACAAGTTCAGCTAACTTTGTAGACACTCAACGAGCCTCGTGGAACCTCAGTGAACTTCGAAGAAGTGAATGAATTTTGTAAAAGTTCAACGAATCAGTTTTGCTTTTGGCTGTGAACACAGTAACACTTGTTTCTCTCGGTATCGGTCGCGCTTTCGCCGATTGTTTACTCGATCACAATATTGCCTGCAGCTTGGTTAGTGCTATTTGTCTACGTTGATGGAATAAAATTTTCGGCAATAATGGTTTTAAGTAAAACAAACTTTGTGTTTTGCCTATCCTGATGGGAGTTCAAGGTCAAACATGGGCGAGATTGCAAACTTCGTTAAATAATTGGATGCGACTCATGGTGACACATACGCTACATCCATAAAGTTTAAATCTTAAGCAAGTATGCATTTTGCCCTGGTGCCCTGGAAAGGCAGTGGAGGTACAAATGTCGCTTGCCGGGGGCAACGTGCAATATTTGCTAGTGTACGATCTGCCACCAGAAGTACCAAATGGTGATCTACGTTGGTGCTATCAAAATACCAAAAAGTTAAGCGTGTCATTCGGGGAAAATTTCCTGTTGCTTTGGGCCTCGATATATTCACAGGAGTGCGAGGTGTTTAGATGGACGTGGAAAAGGAGATCTCCTCCTCGCTTAATTTCTTCAATCAGAAGGAGAGCTTGGAGATGTGGACAAAATACAGATAGATGAACAAATGAAGAAAAACAGGACAATAAAGGCAGTGGGGTAGTGGCTGGAAGTGCATCGTCAGACAGCAGCAGCCAGGAAACATAGGAAGGGGTAGAGATGCTGCATGAAGAGGTTTATGAAAATGGACCGACCTCGGTGACCGAAAACTGACCTGGTCCCAGCAACGGTAGAAGCATTGTAATGATCTATACGAGTACCAAGCGATGCAGAAGAAGAAAAGACAGGAGATGAAAAATGAAGAACTCAATCCCCCCAAATGTACATACAAAAAATGTTAGTGCCTTGGCTCCGTTTAGCACCTAGAGACCAAATAAACACCATAGAAAAAAAATAAAATTCAGCTAATATATTTAAAAGATAAGTTATTTGTTGACCTTTGTTAAAATTAAGCAAACATTACGTGAATTTTATAGATAAAGGGTATCCCACATAAAACTGCATCACTGAAAAAACGCTGTAGAAAATGATCTAGTTGACCGATCCTTTTCAAACTTTCAGACAATAAAATATAACCCATTAGTAAGCTTTTGGCAAATTAATATTTTATTCAACTTCAATACCATAACCGTATGCTCGCATCTTACGCTTAACTCTACTCATTAGGTTCTGTACAGCATCTGGCTGCAGCATCTTGTAAATGGAAACCCACTTTTTCTTCATGTCTTCCTCAGATTTGACCTCCTTGGGATGCTTCCGTAGTGCCTGCTTCATAATAGCCCAGAATTTATGGGCTTTAGTTCCGGTGCGTTGGGGGATTCATGTCCTTGGGTACGAAAGTGACCCCGTTGGCTTCGTACCACTCCAAGACAACATTTGGCACGAAGCTAGATCCGACCAGAAGATCGTAGGGCCCTCGTGTTGCTTCAACACAGGAAGCAGACGCTTCTGTAGACACTCATGTAACATGAGCAGATCGCTTGCTAAATCATGTATTTCTTGGCAAACTTTGAAAGTTTCTGCTTCCATACTTCCTCCGGAACATCAAACTTGTGCTGGGCGGTGAAGAACAGTAACCCCGGAAGCTGCCGGAGGTCCGCCTTTACGTAAGGCTTCATCAGCATCTGGGAGTACAATTTCCGGGCCCGTGACTTTCCCACCGTATTTTGCCGTTCGTCACGGTTTGGAGCCTTCTGCACTTTGTACGTATGCAGTCCCTCCCGGTCCTTGGCTTTCTGAACGAAAGACTTGGACAGATTCAACTTTTTGGCCACATCTTAAACGCTTTCACGACACGGTTGTGATGCTGATCACTAATAGAACATCCATTCTGACCACATGTCTCCTTCCGTTCGATGCTCAGAGTTTCGTTAGTAACGTTTAATCACACAACTCACCGTTGCCTGCACGATTTCGAGTTGTTTTCCGATGTCGCTATGAGAGAGTTGAGGATTTCGATGGTGGTTGCCAGGTGGAAGGACTACTTCGAGACGTTGCTGAACGGAGAGAACGAGAGAGCATCTACAAACAGAACACACATCGACGACGATGGTCAAGCTGTGGAACCACCAACGCTAGAAGAGGTGAAAAAGGCGATACGAGAGCTGAAAAACAGTAAGGCTGCGGGGAAGGACGAGCTCCCGGCCGAACTTCTCAAACACGGAAGTGAGCAGCTGCACCAGATGATCCACCGTATACTGCTCAAGATATGGGAGGAGGAAGAATTGCCCGCTAGTTGGTTGGATGGTCTCGTTTGTCCCCTCTACAAAAAGGGACACATACCGGAGTGCGCCAATTACAGAGGAATCACGCTTCTGAATTCGGCAAACAAAATATTATCACGTGTTCTGTTCAACAGATTGAGACCGCTTGAAGAATCCTTCGTCGGCGAATACCAGGCTGGTTTTCGTGAGGGTCGATCAACGACGGATCAAATGTTTACCCTGCGTCAAACCCTTGAGAAGTTCCGGGAATATAACTTGCAGACTCATCATCTGTTTATAGATTTCAAGGCAGCGTACGATTCAGTAAAGAGAAACGAGCTATGGCAGATAATGCAAGAAAACGGTTTTCCGACGAAACTAATTAGGCTGATTCGTGCAACGCTGGATGGTTCGAAATCATGTGTACGGGTTGCAGACGAGATTTTGGCCTCGTTCGTGACCTTAGATGGGTTGAAGCAGGGAGATGCGGAATCGACCGTAGAGCAGTGGAAGAGGCGTTCGCGCCTTTTAAGAGGGAGACAGCGAGGATTGGTCTCACGATAAATTCTAGCAAAACGAAGTACATGGTCACCGGTAGAAAGCGTGGGAGCAATGGTGGTGTTGGTAGTGAAGTCACAGACAAACAGACGTGACTCTTTGAAAAACTTGTTCTTGAAAACATAGTATCTCAAAACATATAACCTCAGTAACGACATCTCTCTGGCTTCTCACGGAAAACAAGCTTGCTCGCTAACTCGTTAACAATATTGCATAAAAGTTCTATAGAATGTATAGAAACGTCAAAGTGATCCGATGCCAGCGCTGAGGCGAGTAGTTCGCGGAACTGATAATATTGAAATCAACCGTTAAATGCATCAACGAAGATACACAATGAAGAGTTACGTCTGTTTGTCTGTGGTGAAGTGGTGTAAGATGGCGAAAAATTTGAAGTTGTGGACGAATTTGTTTATCTTGGAACTTTAGTGACGGGCGATAATGATGTTACCCGCGAGGTGAAAAGGCGTATTGCAGCCGCGAACAGAGCTTTCTACGGGTTGCGTAGCCAGTTGAAGTCCCGCAGCTTGCGTACGAAAACGAAATTCGCGCTGTACAAGACGTTGATTCTGCCGATAGCTCTTTATGGCCACGAATCGTGGGCATTGAAAGAGGCCGATCGGAGAGCTTTCGGTGTCTTCGAGCGTAAAGTGCTGCGAACAATACTCGGCGGTAAACTGGAAAATGGCATCTGGCGGCGTCGCATGAATCACGAGTTGTACCAAGTATATAACGGCATGGATATTGTGAAGCTTATAAAACACGGCAGGCTACAGTGGGCTGGCTTTGTGCAGTTGAGGAAGACATTAGACCCTTGAACGTCCAAGGCGACTGGAAGCGATTGGCTCAGGACCAATGGAGACGGTTACTTCGTTCGGCGCAGATTTGAATTCAACGAGTCCTCGCCCATCAGGTACTCGTAGGTATTTTCTGGACATTTGTCAAGGTTATCAATCGGATGTCAGTTCCCACATGTTTAACTATAACGTAGCATGTAATTTTAAGACAATATTGAGGGTGCAATTTCTAAAACCAAAGTCGGTCGCGTCATGAAAGTGGTCTGCTTTTGATCCGGAGATGATGGATTTTAATTCTTAATACGCCAATAGATAGGAAATATTTTTTTCAAATCTGTTAATATTAAGACTTTGTCATTTTTCAAAATGACACTATTAAAAATTGCACGAATGTGGAACTGTTGCTATGATAATTAAAATTATCACCACTTGCCTGCGATAAGCGCTTTCCCTGACACACATTTCAAAATTGAATTCCATTCGGTCTCACCAACACCGGTCGTATTCAATCCCAGCGTGTGGTGAGTGGTGGTGTTCTCCAGTACACAACGAAAGGCTCCCTGCAAGCAGCTAGCAATCAAGGCCTGCGGGCCATCTATGCCAAGCGCGTCAACCCCGTTCCAAACAACATACAGCTCGTCATCCTCATCCGTGTTGAATACACCGATATCGTAATAGTTCACAAAATGACGAAAACACTAGTAGGTATATAAATGTTCTTTCAATCACTAGTAGGGTAGAGAACTACTTAGGCCTAGTCATCCATTTTGGGCCTATCGAGCATAAAACTTCAAATAAATCCATGATTTCAGAGTTAACAAGTCAATTATGCGTTCGGTACGATACTTTAGTTAATAAGCTACGGAACGAAGTCAATAAGAACGCGTGATATGAAAGTTTGCACCCATTATTTCCAAAAACAAAAGAAGCGCTCCGACCGAATCAATTTTTATCTTCATCCGATAGGCCGAAGTGAATTTATTAGCGTTTAAATGGCGTTTCAAGGCGTTAGGCCGAGTTTAGGAATCCGTAGGCCGAGTTTGGCGTCAAGAAGCAGTGTTAGACTTTTGACAATATATCAACGATTGGTTTCTCTTTATCAAATCTTTTGGTACATACGGAAAGGTATATAAATTTGGAAGCCATCGCTTAAAATAACATTCCGTTTTATGCTAAACTGCACTAGATTAAGAAAGACTAAATGCAGGTTGTGCTTAATAGGCCGAAAATGGGGTAGCTAACCCTATATAAATGTATCTCAATCATCTGTATGCAACGGATTAACACTGCTTTCACCTTCTACAAGCACATAAACTGAGGACTACTATGGCACAGCCCTTCACCAAACTGTTGCACCGCATGAGTACCGCTATCATTTCCAAGAACATCGAGGAAAAAACTCCACAGCATTGTTCTAAACTGGCTTCTAAGCTTCCAACCCATCGGTACTTTTTAGGACCACAAATGAATGATAAAAGAGTTAACCAAAGAGTTCAAGAAAGAGCATGTATCCAAGACATATCGCTCAGGATTGGTTTGTACTACTTTTTTTTTCGCTAATTTTCTCACAACCACGTCTCTTACTGATGATATGTGCTTACCTCGCAGTATCTTCTACCTTTCTCATAAACAATTAATGTTGACTGCAAAGTCGCTAACGGTTATTAAAAGTTAACAAGAAGCTTCAAAATATGACCAAAAGTTGATGTTCTACAATTTTTGTCAATGGTTTTAAACATTCCTAAAGTTTGCATTTTTCATGAACTTTATTTAAAATAAATAAGTGATAAATGAAGAGCTTTTAAAATGTGTTGATTTGTGTCCTTTTAATTCTGTTATGATTGCTTATCTTTTGCCAGGTTTGATTAATTTTCTTTTAATTCCTTTATAATTGCTTATATTTTGCCAGATACGCGTTTTTTATAGGAACGCTTATATTTTTCCCAGATTTAAATTACTTTTCTTAATAACTTTTTCCCAAACGCCATTTCGATCAGAAGTGACGTTCTATTGCTACAATTAATTCAAAAATGTCAAAGACACCATTAAGAAAAAAAAATTCAAGAACCAAAATTGTCGAATCTTTGCAAAAATACAAATGATTGTCCATAACACTTATTTGTGCAAAGTTGCTTGCAGATCGGAGAAGTTCGAGTCTTAATTTTTCTTAATCCTATTTGACCTGGAACTGGTCTAGACTCCAGTGTTCACTCGGCTGTCGACAAAAGCAGGCCACTCTCGATGTGTGCTACGCGATCGTCTGTTTTCTCGGCAGCAACCATTGTGTGGTCCTCCTCATTGTTCTTCATCAGCAGTTCTTTCGGTCGATTCGTCGTCGACTTTGGAAAGCAACCGTTTCGTGATGAGTGTGTGAGTGCTGACCACGTTTTGCGTCCATTGCTGCAATGGACGCGCTCTGACCCTCGTTGGCGTACAACAATTTGCCATACAATGAAACCACTGGAAGCGGCTCCAGTTCTGATGGAGGAGGCATTTTGGATAGCGGAAGATAAAGTGTTTATTGTGTTGTACCTTTTGACTATAGTTTTAAGATGTATTGTATAGTGACCAAGAATCCTCGGCTCTGTAAAGTTAATTCGGTTGAGCCTTATCAAATAAAATAATAAACAAGGATGGTCTAGACTGAATTCTCATACCGCATTCATCAAACCTCATCAGTATGCTATAGGGCCAAACGACCTGACCGTCAAACAACCACCTTCAAAGGAGTATGCTCGTCCATACAACTCAAACAAGTTAAACCATTTTCTTTACTACCTGATTCCTGAAGACGTTTACATCCGCACCAATCTCCCATCTACGGACTGCACTCAATTAGGTTGGTTAATCCTGGTAAAAGTTTCCGGTCCCGATGGTGCAGTAGCAACCGTAACCGTAATTTCAACTCCAATGATCTGTGAGTCGGTTTCTCCCCGGGCTACTTTGGCTCGACCATCATCATCATCATCACAGCCAAGCCGAGCCCGGGCTGGTGATGAAAGTGATCTTGAACTTTTGCGGGGCCAATGAGGTGATTTAGAGAAATTGGACCGAAAATATGGCTCTCGGAACTATTCCTTTGTGCTGCTGCTACCGATGATGGCACCAAAGTTTTCCCTCACCTGCTGCCCGACTGATGACGACGGCGAGAGCTTGAGAATGGAACGATAACAAGCTGGACCTTAACCGGTGCTTTGTGCTGCGGCATTATAGAGCACTGCCAAGATGGTCACGTCAAACAGGTTTGCTTCTTTTCACTGCTCCCACGCTGTCTGCCAGGGAAGTTTTCAAGTGGAACTTAAACAAACTCAAGCAAACTACTCAACTGGAACGTACATAAGGCACTTTTTCTAGTTGGAGGAGTTGTTCACGTAACGGCCTTCAAATTCTTCGGACCATATCCGTTTGGGCAGAGGAGTAAGACATGGAAAGGATTTTACGATTTTCCACTGTACATGGACTTTATATTCAGTCTACTGCTTCCCGTTGGTAGTTTTCCCCCCACTTCACTCTGAGGACATCCATGCTGTCAACTACAAGCAGACCGAGAGTTCTAACGACAGTTTTCATCCTACAAGTGGGCAATATAGTGGTAGCTCGGCTGAGACGGTTCGTTGTCTTGTCCTGCTTAGGATGTGGGTACCTACCTACAGCATTCAAAGCTTACAGCCAGTCAACTGGAAAGGACCCATGTTAACCGGTCGGTATATGCATGAATGTATGTGCGGAGATGTTGTGTAATAGAGTTGCTAAGTACACTCGTAATGGCTTTTATGTCACAAAGTGAATCCTAAGGATGTTTTTGTTGCTCACTCTCACAAGAGTATTCCAGCAATCATGACTGCCTATTATGTGTGATTTCCGAGGAACGATTTTTACTTCATGTTCATTTAGAAATACTGCTTTTAAATGTTCTCTGTACAGGTGAATTTTATTTTGAATTGCTTGGGAGTTAAGATTGAATCCAGCATTCAGAATTCCAGCATTTATTCTAAATTGATTGATGAGCGCTTTAATAGAATGATTTTTCAACCTTATCACGGTGATTTATTTCTTATAATTCTACTACTATTGTATCACTTTCACTAATTCACTATTCACTTTCACTTTTAACTTTCACTATTACTTAAAATAATTCGCATAAACAATAACCATAGGAAGCGTATAACCACCTATTCGGGATATCAACCCAACTGTATGTGGTATGGTCATACCATCAATGATATCGTTAGTGTATGGTACCCGTTTATTAGGGAATACTATAACAGATACGTATTTCGTTTACTACTTGTAAACTTTTGATTTTTAAAGGAATTCTATGAATCATTCAAGGAGAATTCAAACGACCTTCTCAACTAGATGATTCTGACAAGGTGTTCAAAGGAATTCTGACAGTTCAAGAGAATTATTATAAGAATTTCTAATGAATCTGCATCCGAATATAGCTCCTCTGTAATTCTAAAGAGATGATAGTTTAGTGAAGAAAAAATCTCGGTGCTGTAATTATCAGTCGTTTTTTAAGTAAAATAATTTGTAAAAAACATCACCGGCGGTAGTGATGGAACAAATCGGATCGTCTAACGTTCAATTTGAAATCATTTACAAACACATGGAAATATTTCCATCTCAGTAACCATCTCTATGGAGAGTAACCCATTCCCGTGAATGAAGGAGTGAAAGCAAAGGCAAGATAAATATATGACAGCGATTTTTGTTCATGCGTTGGTTCATTCCTACAAGGGGATCGCTGTGTGCTGTGCTCGCGGATGGAATTGTGTTTTTTCGGTCACTGTTTTTTCGTTGACTTCTGTCACTTTTGTCAAATATTTTAGCATTTTTTATAAATATCTAAAGCTATACAGTAGGAAATAAGTGCCTTTGAATAGAACTTTTGATGTGTGCTGCTGCGAAAAAAGCATCTACAAGCAAGAGGAGGAGGACGATGGTGACCATAATGTCTTAAGACAGGATCTATAGACTCATAATTTGGTGAGATCTTTTCATATTATTTTACTGACAATGGATATTCCCAATCGTGTTTTACATCATGCTTTATTAAATACGCGCTGGATTCAAAGCATTGATCTGAATCTGAAGGTGTGCTTGCAGTTCCATTAGCCATGTGATATCGGAACTGTAGACATGTGGAGCTTATGGCTTCTGAAAGTGCCTTCGGAATTGGTATGAATTATCAAACATTTTAAAATGGGTTTCTGGATCAACAGTAAAGCAGGCACCTTCTTATTCCCGGACTAAAGCTGCTTTCAGTTATCTCTAATATGATAATTTCAAGTATATTTCTTCCATAATACCACTTGCAAGAAATGTTGCAAACAATATTTTGAATGTTAACTTGTATAATACATGACACTCCTTTTATATGCATCATAGTGATAGAAATTCACATTACTTTTTTCAACTGTGTAGGCTAAGAACCATTTTCAACCAACTTGACCAAATTCGAGAACGGTTACTCAAAAGGAAATGATCAAAATGTGTTTTGAAATAAAATTCAGCATGAGACATTTTTATTGCATTATACTCAATTCTGTAACGCGATTTTTTTTTTCGTCTCGATTTTCAATAGTGTGATTTCAAATTGCTGCCAAGTGTCATGCAACATGTTTCAAAACAAAAAAAAACAAGAATAATATGATGGAATTAAAAAATGTGTACCCATCCTGCATAAGGGCAAAATAAAAATAAAAAGCGTTCAAACATAATTAAGTGTTATTTGATTACAATTTAATTACCGATGGTCATAGCCTACTTCGATGCCACGCTTGTATTTGCGTAGATTTTTTTTTTTTTTTTTTTTTTTATTACATTTCATATCAAAAACTATAATTTTGCACTAACTTTCGAAAGTTTCCGAAAAATAGGGATGTGATTTTTGAAAAGCTGATAGATTCCTTCAGACAGTGCCAAATTTGAAAAAAAAAAATTATCTGTTTTATACATCATCTGTAAGAGCTTTGTTTTCTAAGCACAACGTTGTTTTTTTTTTCGATCTCACAGATTTTTATCTCGAGTTTTAAATCAAGATTTAATGCAAGATAATAACTTCACTGTTTGACACTCACTTGACAGCTCGCTCCCATACAGAGTACCACCGAGGAACGCTAAGATGGTGATTTTTGCGAATGTAATCGCTCTATTTAAAATTGTTAGAAGACACGGTTTTTCGAAGGTGCCGTCAACGCCAATTGAATAAGAGTGTGAACACTGGAATGATGATTCGTGGTAGTGGTAGATGGACTTTTCGCAATGCGCCATGGTATGAGAGGTCCCTTTTGTTCCCCCGTTGTTTGGATGGAAGATGGACTTTGACGTCAAACTCCGTCATCCGTTTGATCGGTCTTTGTCATGAAGCAGGATCTAAACTCCATTGATGATGATGATATTAAACTTCTTTCGGTTGCTCTGCTACAGTCAACTCTCCATAACTGTAGGATCCCTTCAATATCAATGTATAAATTTCATTTGTATATATGAAATTTAATAAATTCATGTTGATCTTCATCAAGCTTCGTCTACAATTTGGACTTTTACATCAACACATGTCAAGCAGCTAAACTTGGTGAGTTCGTTCCATTTGGTAAATTTTTATCTTTTCAAATCAGTTACGTTGGGAGATCACCTTTGTGGTGCGTTTCTGACAAATTCAAACTAGGGAATCAGGATTTTCCAATTATCAAAGGATAACATTTTATTCCTTGTTACTTTTTATGACTTGATAAAAGTTACAAGACCACTGCCGTTATGCATTTCTATATTGTATATTTCAAATCAAAAATATTGTTTATGTTCATAGATTTCACATAATTCTTTTCCCTTTGTCCTTCTCCTTTTTCTTTCCCTCTTCTCTCTTCAGAAAGCGCTATAGCCATAAGTCTTAAAAGGCTAGGATAAGAGTTAGTGCTCATGTCCCAACCGTCAGAAGAAAATTGAGCATCACTTAACCTTTCTAGCTTTGATGCTTCCAACGTCCAACCAATCATATAATTACCAAAACCGGAACGTACGGTACGAGATGTCCACGTTCCATCCATTTATTGGATTCTGAAGCTTCGTGTTTAAATATTCCATTATAACAGGCCCGATGTTTTCTGAATCATCTTGCCCCTTAAATGCTGCACAGCAGGCCTGGCCGTTTTGATATGTGTGACGCATCTTCGATGTGAAACATATATCAAATAGACAAGGGAAATGATGTAGGTATATATATCATTTTCCAGGATGCTTTCAAGAACTGGCTGTGTTAGTGATAGATTTGAGATTTGAGATTTGATGCGTTTGTTCATTCCTACAATGCATTCATCGTTCTATGAATGACAGACAGAATAATCGTTTATGATTGCATTCATTGATTCACAAAGATTGTTTACAAAACATTCACATGGATCGTTTTACGAGTTTTTCGCATGCTGTTTGATATGTCAGGCTAAGCTAACGAGATTGTCTAATAACTTTGGCCCAAAAACTGTTGAAAGCATTTCAAAAGCGTTTGCAAAAACTATCTGAGAGCATGCAGTTCAAATTCCTGGGATCCAAGAGAATTTCTTCGAAAGATAAAGAACAGATCCAAGTACGTATATGGAACACCTTAAAGGAATCCCCCGATTTACGCGGTGAATGGTGCCGTCCCTCAAATTTCTCAGCAGTGATTTTCAATAGGTGACTATATTATGGTTAACCCTAATCACATTCTAAAAATCAGTTCAAATGGATAAAGCACAACCGATAAATTGCGGTAGGTGGACGGCACAACATACCGTGTAAATAGGGGTTCCTGCATATATTTTTTGTACCATTTAATATACTCAATATGTTGACTTCATGTTGAGCATTGTAGGTTTTCTATTGTTGCTATCAGACCATAACAATTCTTATGGTGAAAAGCCGATGATTCCAGCGATTTTTCAAACAACGACATAAACGAAGATGATCTGGAAATAATCTTGGCGGGATTTTTTAAATGAAGATACACAAGGCTACTCATCGATGACCAGCAAATGTTCCATTGCACAGAAAATTAAGCAGCTCGAAATGAGAGAGACGGTACCTATAATTGAAACTTCACGTCCAGAATCATTTAAGAGCAATGAACCACCAGCCCATTTTGATCTGGTTAAATACTGGGGAGCTCAAAAATTCATCAATCCCGAGCTTTATAGAGTTGTGATGATCGTTCTGCCGTTCTAGTGCACTGAAGCTTATGTTATCTGATCGCAGGATGAACCTAACAGCAGGATCCGTCTAGAATTCTCTCCTGTTAAAACTCAATCCAGACCTTCTCCCTAAGATTTCTGTGTTGATGAGTGAGGAAGATGACTTAAACTGCTTCAATTATGGTTCTGGTGAATATAAATAAATCTTTCGAACTGGGTGGAATTATTATTATTTTTTTAAACGTTGCTTCGAGTTGAATTCTATTGCATTCTACACACAAATTCATATGGATTCAGAAATTTGATTCACGAATGATTTTTTAGAAAGCAATCCTATGACTCAAATGATTCCTAATGAATGTGGCTATAGCATATGTCAATTTGTTAGAGTCATTCAGTTGCTTCATTTGCTGATTCATGAGTTCATCGGTATAAACAATCTACAGAGTTCATTGGGACAGTTTTTATGTGACTGGGAAAGATCAAAAGAGAAACGTCAAAGCAAAGCATACAGTCGGCAAGAAGAAAGCAAGTGAGTGAAATTATCCAAACTTGCTGGCGGGGACAAATTTTAATCCAGTGGCATGACTAATTAACCGGTTGATTTTCATCGGCGGGGGCAGCGTGAAAAAATAACCGGTTGTGCACTGGTCCACTACCAAATCGATTACGTATTTGGTTACTCTGGTGACCGCCAATAATGACACAATCAGAGAAATTCAAAGGCAGGATTAAGTTATTTCTCATTAGTTCTGGGCTAAAATTCATAATTATTGGACTATATTAATATAATTGGAGAGATCTAGCGACCACGTCCAGCCCTCTGAACTTACCCAAAATGTCTAGGTTTGTTTGGTCAATTCCTATTCTGAGAAATCATTTAGAACTGTTGAACCTAAATCGCGTGATTTCAAAGCTAAAGAAAAACCTTGATTAATGCACCGACCACTGAAATGCGTTTCTCGTATAAGATTGAATAGCTTCATTTTAAGTTCTGGCCGATTTTATTACTCTAGCTCAAATATCATTGAGCCGTAGCCATAATCGTTTGGAGTCATGTTACCAACAGAACAGGATAATATTCTTGGATTTGAAACTTAGATGAAGCAACAGAATCTAATATGATTTAGAAGATTTTTTTCCTTTTTTAACATGCACTGTTCTTTCGAGACCTTTGAAAAATTTGAAAGGTCCAGCATTTGAAAGTTTGATGAGATCTACATGGCCGCAGAATTCAATTCAAATTTGAGTTCTATTCACTCAAATCCGCTTAATCCATCGTTTTTTGTTCTTTTTTTTTCTTCTGTTTGGGACATAACACCACTGCGACCAGTAATTAGATATATTTTAGTATTTTCCGTGTCCTTAGTTTAGTGCATGTCGTATTACTCCATCACTATTGAGAAATGATGAAGTATTCGATTTCTTTTACAGTTTTCATTCTCGCATTTATCGCAAGGATCCGACTCTAATTGAAAGGTCCTGCTCTTTATACCCTTCGGAGTGTTGGAACACCCTCCAAAGGTGCGCCCCTTTGTCAGCCAAAATTGGATTCCTTAGCAACAAAATTAAGGAATGACACCGATAATGACCATGCATCAGAACCCTAGTCTTAACCACTTCAAACTAGGGAACAACGAATAGAAGATTAGGAATCACATAGATGAAGACTAACTAACTCATTTTTTCCTTGTTTCAAGATCATCCTCGGTAGACAAAGCCGAGTCTTGTCACTATCAACAAGGCATAAAAAGTAACAAGGACTAAGATGTGTTCCTTTGATTACTGAAAAATCCTGTTCCCCTAGTTTGAAGTAGTCAGGAATAGGAATCGGTGGTAGATCTTACATCCCGTAACGTACCACGAAAAGGTAATCTACCACGTTACGGGGTGAGATCAGCCTTGATAGCTAGCTGCTTGTGGGGAGCCTTTCGTTGTGTATTGGAGAACTCCACCACTCACCACGCGGTGATTGAATAAAAATCGTTTGGTGAGACCGAATGGAATTCAACTTTGAAATCTGTGATAGGGAAATCGCTTTTTGCAGGCAATCGGTGATAATTTTAATTATCATTGAAAAATGATATAGTCTTAAATTAAGCATATGCGTCCACATATTTCTAATCAATTGGTGATAGAATTATTGGAATTGGTCCAGGGGCAGCAGAGTTATTAACGTTCAAAATCTTTCATAATTTTGTTACATGTTCCATTTTTGGTAGATAGAAATCATAGACGTAGTCCTACGTCAAAAACTTGCTGATCCTGTCATGAATCGAAAGTGTGAAGAGGATATTGAAGGAAAACCCGGATCTCTCTGTTCGAACGGTGGCTTGTAAAATAAGAATGTCACCTAGCTTTGTCCAAAAATCGAAACAGCGTTTGGGGCTGAAGTCGTTTAAAGTAAAAACAGTTCCAAACATACATAATTTGACAGAAAACTCACAAACATAATTTGACATTAAACTCACGGGCTCAACGTTTGTACTGCGAACAATTGTCGAAGTTTTGTTGCGTTGTTATGGACAATGAAACTTATATCCTGAAGGATTTCAAACAGCTTCCAGGCCTGGTATGGCCAAAAATACTACATCTGAGTATTTCAGGACGAAGAAGGCATCGAAATTTCCCAAAAAAATACCTTTTTTTGGCAATCAATTGCACGTGTGGCCGAAAGAGTAAATCTTTCGTCACTACAGGCACAATCTACAAGGAGATTTACCAGAAAGAGTGCCTTCAGACGCGGTACCAAAAGCCACAAAGAAAAAGTTGCTCTGACCCGATTTGGCATCATGCCATTATGCTAAAACTGTGATGGAGTGGTACGAAGCAAATCAAGTGAATATTGTACCAAAAACCGCAAATCCGCCAAATTGTCCAGAGTTAAGTTCAATCGAGAGATATTAGGCTCTTATGAAGGGGAAGCTTTCTGGAAAGAAGCAAGAAATCAAAGATATCAAACACTTCCAACATATTTGGACAAAGAAAGCCACCACGGTATTTGATGGAGTTAAGCGCAAAGTTAGAAAAATTTTGTGTAAATATCGAATAACTATGTTTTGCCTTTATAATATTTTTTTTAAATCGGTCAACTGGTTCCAAAGATATGGCCATAAAAAATTGGACAGAATTGGACGCAAGCATCACCAAATGAAAGATACTATGGTTCCGGAGATATTGCTGGATCAAGAGCGGAGAGCATGGATTTTGGGACCTAAGTCGTGTTTTCTACAGCCACTGAACATAAGTTGACGCAACATCCACAAAATCAAAGGTTCTGTGGTATCATAGATTGGTTTTGAATACTTTTGGAACTGGTCGTCTGGTTCCGGAGATATGGCCCGAACATGATCTACCGAGTATGGATTACGAGAGTGGAAGTTTCCTTAAAGGTACCAAATCTTTCATGAGACACCTAAAATCACATCAGAACTAAATAACAAGTACATTGGTGGTCATAACAAGTGCCACATTGGTCACATCAGGACATATTCCGGGTACTCCTGGGGAAGCGGCCAGTTCCTGACTCGAACTAAAACCCTTTTTTTCTGACTTTCTTCAGAAGTTTGATCTAAGTACCTCCGGAAGTTTCATCTGAGTTAGATGATGATGATGATGGTCCCACCTCTTACCCCTACAAAGGTTTGAGGTTTATCTTTAAGATTATTAAATATGACATTTTAACCAGGTTTGCAATCAAAATCGAACTGGTTACAGTTACAGATATAAATTCCCTCTATAGTTTACAGTTGCTTCACAGTGATATAAATGAGGAATGTTCATTTGAAAAATTATTCAGATATCCCTCGTAAATTCTTCCAACGTAACTGTCACTTTGCATTTCCATTGTCGATTTTTCACAAGCAACAATTCAATCACGCAAAGTAACAATACTTTCGGACAATCCCCTATCTAATCGTAATGTTAATTACTGTGGTTGAATTGTTGTTTGCGATAAATCGACGATGAAAATCAAAACTGACAGTTACATTATATCGAAGTATACCTGTAGTTTATTTTCTTTATTGCCTAAAAAAAATCTTAAGACCATTCCTGGAAATTTATTCTGGTTTTCATAGAATGCTTAACTCAACTTTCTTCCATCTTTCCGCGAAAGCTTGTTCCAGTTGTAATAGGATGTTTTTTTACGACTTCCTCCGGAAGAGTTGTGCATCTTCTTCTAGAAGTTAATTTCGGGTATTCTCGACTTGATCTGGAAGCTTCTTATGACTAACATTGGTTAATTCTAACTATTTACCTTGAAACCTCCTTCCGAGTTCCTCAAACACACCCATTGTATTTTGCCATAAACCAGCAAAGCTTTGCTGGATTTTGCCGAGCTGGAAATACAGTAATTCATCCAGCAAAATATTATTGCTGATCAACCAGCAAAATTAAGTATCGCAGAAGTGACAGCTCTTTACTGTTAATTCAGTGAAATTTCACTGATTCTTTCAGCAAATCCAAGTGTACAGCCAGTAAAATAAATTGAATTAATATTGGGTTTCATTATTGTCTTAGAGAATAAGTAAACTGTGTAATGCAGGATGATTAATTCGTCCAATTAATTATTGTGAAAAAATCACAGTAATCATTTGATTGCTATTTTTTTGACAGTTTAATCCTGTTTTTATTTTGTCTGAAAGTATGTAAACAGAGGAAATCTCGGAAAAAGTGTTCGCTGAAATCAAATGGAAAATATGTTCCAATGCTGAATTCGACTACATAGTAATATGCACGATGAATTTGTTATGGAGTGCACTTTAATCAATGAATACAAAAAACTCAAAAAAAAATTGTAAAACTCAAAATACATCCCTGTTTTGACAGATGATGCAGGTAGCTGAGCATCCGCAAAATTTTCTGCATTGCTGGTTAATCAGTAAAATGTATTTTTGCTGGAAGTAGTTCAGCAAAATTTTGCTGGAAATCGATTCTGATTTTTTGTGTGCACACACCAAATTTAAATCGATGAAAATTAGCAAAATTTAGCTGATTTTAGACGTGATGAAAGATCAGCAAACTTTCCAGCAAAATATTGCTGCTGAATTTTCCAGAAATTCCAACTTCTATCAAAATGAAAATATTTGACTGAAAATCAGCAAATATTTCAGCAATTTTTCTTTACTGATTTTCAACAATAAACAATTTCGACTTCTTCCGGAAGTTTCTCTAAACTTTTTCCGAAATGATCTTCCAACTTGCCCGGGAAGTCTCTTCCGTCTTTGATGTCGGGAGTGTGTCAGCTTCCTCTGGAAGTTTCTACTAATTTTCAAGGAAGTTTTGCTGACTACTTTGGCAGCTGTTTCCAACCTCTTCATAAAGTTTCCATCAGCATCCATTTGGAGTTTCTTTTAATTTATTGATAGTTCTTCACAGAGGTAATTTCCCGGGAATGTTATATTTAGAATGTTTCCGAATGTTATGTTGAGAATGTTTTCCGAAAAGAATGCATATTGAGCATGCTTTTTTAACTCCTTCCTCTCTAAATAAAAATAGCCTCCAAAGAAATTGGTGACATAATAGTAAATTTAATACCAGAATTTCAAAAGAAATAGCTTTTTTTTTAATTACGTCAAAGTTACAAACTTCCCCCAACCAGAAATCCTGGCTGCACTACTGCTAAGCCACATTGCACAGTAAGCCAGGCATTAAATCTAGCAGAAAAAATAATATCGCTCTGGTATTGCATCCAATTGATTTGACGTCTCTAGTGAAGTTTGATGGATTTATTTGGGAGACAAAAGAAGTTCAAGTTTTGGCCGCAAAGATGGCACAGCGATACAATTTTTTTTTATTTGGCAAGGTAGAGGTTTGCTGTCTTGGGCAAAGTTGTAGAACGTAAAATTTAATGAAATGTTACTGCATGCATGTACATCTTAAACAACGGAGATAATATATTAATATAATTTGCTTGAAAGTCACGTTTTTAGTATTATAATTTGAACAATCGTTCAAAAGAATACTTTTATCATTTTTCCTCGATCGGCACTGATCGATCCAATCTTTTCCAGATCAATGCTATTATTTTTAGAGTACCGTAAAACGGGGTAACATTGATAGTTTTTTAAAGTATATTCTAAATATTTTTAACAACAATGTTTTTTTTTTTTTGAAGGTTGTCCAATTTTTATATTTTTAAAACAAGTACTGATGATTCAAGAGGTAATTCGTCAGTAATATGTTTAATGAAAATTTAAACATTTGCACTATTTTCTTAGTTTTGTGACCGAACTTCAGTATTTTGATTTGGGGTTACTTTGATAATGCTCGATGAATGTAGAAGAAAATGAGTGAAACTCAAACAATTTAGTTCTTTTAATATGAAACTTTGAATGAGTATATAATCAGAAAACATCATAAACAATAAGAATACAACATTGAATTTATGATGGCTCTATCGAAAATACAGTTTATATGTGATGGTTTGAGTACTTTTTCAAACAGGCGAAATACACGAAAATTGCTTTTCAATAAGTTTGTAAAATATGTAACACATACTATTTAAAAATAGATACTATTTCAACGGAAATACCCTAAGCTACAACATGGAACCAATGTTTCTAATTTGGAAAAAGCGCAGCGAGTAAATTAAATCTTTATATTATAATATCAAAGTTACACGCATTATCAAAGATACCCCGTTTTACGGTACTGAAAAATATATATCACAAGGAATTTAAAAAAAAAACAGGATCTCGTAATAAATTTTCTAAAAAAAAAACGCGCAAGTGAACATAAAATGTCATCAATTAATCAAAATGTACCTCCGACACACTTTAGTTCTTTAAAATATATCAGATGAATATTGAGATATATATGAGATATTTGTATTTGATTCAAACAATATATTTTATTTAATCAAATACAGCAAAACTATGCCGATGCTTTCCAAACTTTAAAAATTGATCAATTTTTTTAAACTTGAGATTTTGATAGAGAAAATTATGTAGAACAACGTTGACTGCAAATCGATTGGACTTATGTGCAACAATTTTCAACCATTTACTTTTGGCCTACTGCACCACCCATACCTAAAGGCCTGTGTATGAGCTTATAGGTATGCGTGACGCCCTTGGCCTGAAGATAAAAGTTATTAGTATTTAGCGCAAGTGTCTAATCGATTTGTTTATTCAATCTAAATCTTATGTTTGATCCAAATTATAATAATTTTATTAACTTTTGATTGGTTCAGGAGTTTCAGACAACAGGTTCAAACAACAGGGAAAGATTTTGAATCTGAGATATTAACGAAAGAAAATGTCGATGAAGATAATCTATTAATCCAGATAGGACGTTTTGAAATGTTTGTCTAGAAATATCTCAAATATATCTCAATATACCTCTGAGATATGTTGAGAAAGTAATGTCTATTTAATGTAAATTTTAAATAATTAATGACATCCACTAAATTTTAGTCCTAATTAATCCAAGAAACTTCACTGAATACGTCAACTCAATTGGATGCAGTACCAGAGCGTTATTACTTTTTTGCTGCTAGATTTATTTCCTGGCCCACTGTGCATTGACCACACTTATGTTTTCGGTACCGCCGAGGATATGGCCGGTTCCTAAATCGTGTGAAATACAAACTACTTGAGAACTCTAAAACAAGCTTATTGCCAGTCACATTTAAAACCCACCTGGAGATGTTTTGGATACCCCTGGAAAATTGCTTGAAATTTGATAAGGTAAGAAGCGTCAGATCTCATCATTGGAATTTATGTTATGGATTTTTTGATCATCATCACTTAAAGGAATTTCTAGGGAATAGAAGAAGTAGTTATGAGTAGAATTCCAAAGAAGTTATGACTCTGAGTTTGAACTTTTGAGCAGAATTCTATGCGGGTTTGAGAGGAGAATTACAAATAGAACTCAGAGAGAATTCGGGTGGGTGAGCCAGATGTGAAGGAACTAAGACAATTTATTTATGAAAAATAAATAATTGATGTACATCAAATACAATTTGGCTATTCGGCTAGAAAAATATTCCAACGTTATTAAATTGAATACATTTTTCGAAAAAATGTATTCCATTATATGGAGAATTGTTCCAGTAGTAGTGGTGGGTAGGTGCTACCTTTGGTTCCTATAATAGTGGAACGCATTGGTTTCTTATGGGTTCCACTAATATAGAAACACTACAGCAACTATAGGTTCAAAGAAGTCAGAATCTTAAGGAAAATCAATTTTTTTTTCCGTCATTGTTAGATTAATTATAAGTTTAAACAATGCAAATCTGCTTCATTATAGCAGAGCTACCGATGAAAAATAATCTTATCTGGTTTCCCTCATTATCCCGGCACAATCCCCATACCTCAACTATAGGTGCACCGCAATTTATTTTCCTTCTGTTAAGGACATAAAACCACTGCGTCAAGTAATTTGATCTATTTTAGTATATCCCTTTTCCGTCGATCTTGTTTTCCGTGCTGAGCATCAATGCTACCGACGCCAGGGAGGCAACTCCCACACCTGGACCCTACCTATCGACCCATTTAAAATTCACAACTTTTCTGAAGACAGCAATGTTGTAAATCGCTTCATTTGCCTTGTGAACGGATTTTAAAGCAAAATTGCACCAAGTTTGCCGTTGAAACTTGTCTGAAAATGGCAGTTTCTAGCAGCCAAAATAAACGTTGATTTATCTATCATTATATGAAGTTCTAATGTTCCAAAAATTACTGCCGGGTCAGCTTATGTACATATGTAGGTTTTCAGAACAGTCTTTTCAGTTGTTTTAATTATAGTTTTGCTTAGTTTTGCTATTTTTATTAGCTCTTTAATTTAGTTGGACACAGGCTTGCTTCCACTCACTTTGCTATAAAAATGAGTTTTTTAATTATGGAATCATTGGACGCTATAATGATATTTTGTACTTGGAAACTAAAGTAAGAGGTTGAAAAGTATGAGTTTGACACATAAAACCTGAAAATTTTGCATCCAGAGAGTCACACTCAGTGATTTTATCACTCGTGAGCGTTCACTCAAAGTGAGTGATCACGAATCATAAAATCGCAGATTGTGACCATCTGAAAACGAAAATGACAGGCTGTACGTGTCAACCACTTACTTTACAATCTCTTATTGTAACTTACAAGTACTAATTAAAGGGCGAACACGAAATTATTGTGACACCGAAAATGTCATGCCAATCTTCTTATAATGTTTAGAATCAAACCAAAATTTTAGGGTAGTTTTATACATATATTTACTTCAAAAATCAAATGAAAAGATAATCGATGGAGCCTTGAGTGTAAAATTGAACGCATTTTCGCTTGATGCCCTCCATCAAAGTCTTTACAGTGTCATCCGGTACCAGTTTCCCAGTTTTTTTTTCCATTTTCTTAACATGTCCTTCTCGTCTTTGACTGTCTTCTTGCTCTTCCGAAGTTCCCGCTTCATTATTGCCCAGTACTGCTCCACCGGGCGCAGCTCCGGACAGTTTGGCGGATTCATGTCCTTTGGAACAAAATGGACAGAATTGGCCTCATACCACTCCAGGACACTTTTAGAATAGTGGCATGATGCCAAATCTGGCCAAAATAGCGGAGCTTACTCGTGCGGCTGCAAGAACGGCAAAAGGCGCTTCTCGAGGCACTCAGATTTGTAGATCTCGCCATTTACTGTGCCCTTTGTCACGAAAGGCTCACTCCTCAGTCCGCAAGAGCAGATGGCCTGCCAAATGAGATATTTGGAGGCGAACTTCGACATTTTCTTCTTCTTAAATTTGTCGTCCACTTCGAACTTGCTCTTGCCGGTGAAAAACTCCAACCCCGGAATTTGCTTAAAATCGGCTTTTATATAGTTTCGTCGTCCATCACACAGCAGCCATATTTTGTCAGCATCTTCTCGTAGAGCTTCAGTGCCCGAGTTTTAGCCGTCGATTGTTGCCGCTCATCGCGGTTTGGGAAGTTCTGTACCTTGTACGTATGTAGTCCAGCTCTCTTCTTTGCATTCTGGACGTAGCTCTGTGACATGCCGATCTTTTGAGCCAAATCACGGCTTGAGACGTTGGGATTTGCTTTAATCATCCGCTTCACCTTTCCCTCCGTCTTTTTTGTTCTCCGGTCCCGGTTTTCTTCCAGCTCCTTTGCCGTGGTCCAACGTCAACCGCTCCTGGAACCGCTTCAACACTCTGGAGACGGTTGAATGGTGAATGTTCAACATTTTTCCCAACTGCCGGTGCGACAGGTCAGGAAATTCCAGGTGTTTGGAAAGAATTTGTTCTCTCAACTCGCGTTGGTTCACCTCCATTTTCGTTGAATCGAAAAACACGACTTCGAGTTTGACAGCATGTACACAATACACATCAATGAGAAAGTGTGCAAAATTTGGTTGATTTTTACCCAATGGTAAAAAAGTTATGCCCTGTTGAATGTGTCGCAATAATTTCGTGTTCGCCCTTTAGCTTTGTTAGTGAGTGGAAAGTAACGCTGGTTGGACAAGGTTTTATATCATATAATCGGAAACAAACGTTCGATCGGGATGAAATTTCATAAGGATTTATGGGAGTCCAATGCGAAGAAATGTAAACCGGTTGCACTCAAATTGGATCAGCCACCACAGAAAAAAAAGTGAATGAGCATTACGGATTTATTGAAAAATTTAACTTCTTTGGTCAATTCTCCGGAACCAATCGGAACTATCGAGGTCAAATACAAACAAAATGGAATCAGTTGAACTAGAATCAGCTCAGCCATCGCAGATAAAAGTGAGTAAGTGTAGTGGATTTTTTGTTAATTGGTTATATCTCCTGATCCAAATGTCCGATCGGGAAGAACTTGAATGGGAGTCAGATACAAACAAAATGGCATTTGTTGCCTCAAATCGGTTAATCGAAGAAGACGAAAATAAATATAAGAATAAATAAGTTAAGTATAATAGTTAAATTGTGAAGTTTTGACTTTTTTGAAAATAACTTTGGCACCAAATGTTCGATAAAAAAAGAGGAAGAGTGAGAAGTCATAGTTTTTTACGCAGTTTTTAATTTACGTCCCTCTTTTTACGAAGTAAATCCCAAGTAACGAGGTTTTTTTTACGAAGTAAATTCCAAATAACGAGTTTTTTGCTTTTTGATTTTGGGAAACTGGGATATACTGTGAAATACCCCACAATATGGGTATTTTTGGAATCGGAGTGACGTGTAGGAACCGGAAATCGATGTCTGACGCCATTTTGAAATCCAAGATGGTGGCTTCCGGTTACAGAAAAACTTGGACATTCTGCCAAATACCCCACAATATGGGTATTTTTGGAATCAGGGTGATTTGCCAAAAAAACCAAAAATACCCATATTGTGGGGTGGTATTTGACAGAATTTCTAAGTTTTTATGTAACCTGAAGCCGCCATATTAGATTTCAAAATGGCGTCACACATCGATTTCCGGTCCCTACACGTCACTCCGATTCCAAAAATACCCATATTGTGGGGTATTTGGCAGAATTTCCACGTTTTTCTGCAACCGGAAGTCGCCATATTGGATTTAAAAATGGTTTTAGACATTGATTTCCGGTCTCTAAACGTCACTCCGTTCTCAAAAATACCCATATTGTGGGGTATTTGGCAGAATTTCTAAGTTTTTCTGTAACCGGAAGCCACCATCTTGGATTTCAAAATAGCGTCAGGCATCGATATTCGGTCCCTACACGTCACTCCGATTCCAAAAATACCCATATTGTGGGGTATTTGGCAGAATTTCCAAGTTTTTCTGCAACCGGAAGTCACCATCTTGGATTTCAAAATGGCGTCAGATATTGATTTCCGATCCCTAAACGTCACTCCGTTCTCAAAAATACCCATATTGTGGAGTATTTGGCAGATTTCCAAGTTTTTCTGCAACCGGACGCCACCATCTTGGATTTCAAAATAGCGTCAGGCATCGATATTCGGTCCCTACACGTCACCCTGAGTCTAAAAATACCTATATTGTGGGGTATTTGCCAATATTTTCAAAAACCTCTTTTTACGAAGTAAATCCCAATAACGAATTTTTTTTTACGAAGTAAATCCCAAATAACGAGGTTTTTTACGCACTAATTCGATTTACGAACCCCCGTTTTGGTTCGTAAATGGAGGTTCCAGTGTATGTAATTTATTTATTGTCGTTCATCATTTATTACAATACAAAGCAGTAGGGGAAATGACGGCTTCGGCATGACAGACTATTTTCGGCAACCCAAATTGAAACACTATTTTCACTGGATTTTCTTACGAAAACACTTCGCTGAATGCATGCAAACAATTCTTTATGCTTTCAGCTTCAATTTGACTATATTTTTACCACTGAGAAAAAGCAATCTAGCAGGGTTTTCTTGAAATGAAACACACGCACTACAAATTGTAGCTGATTTCGAGTTGCCGATAATAGAACAGCAGAATTACATGCAGTTCAAATGGAACGGTTGCCGAAGAAAAACTGGTTGCCGACAATACTCGCTCTCACTAGCGAAGATTGGAGCTTTGTAAAAGCGTTTCAAAACAGTTTTTGACAATTCTTTCGACTGAAATGGTTAGAGCAGCTGGCAGCAAAAGATTGTAAACAAACCAATACTGCATATGTGTGCGTTTCATAGAGAAAAAGGCTATAGAAAGAAGGTCGCTGCTTAGGTTGCCGAGAATACTTTAAATCCCCTATTTGGTATACAGAGTAAGACACAAGGAAAAACACTTGCATATACCACTAACTACCATCTGTGCGTGAATACATACGTTACTACAAATAATAGGACAATTGAACAAGTACTAGACGCTTTGCACAAACATACTCCCCCCCAAAACCATCGTTTTTTTTATTGAGGAAAGTGGTTGTTGACTGGAAGAATGTAACTGAAGATAAGAAAACACTACAACTGCTTGAGTATCCGGCATGCCCACTCGCCTTTTAGAGTGAGTCTGTTTTTCGATTAGAACTGTCGTAGTCCACGGTGAATCGAGAACGCAGAGCATACTCAGCCAGACGGCTACCTAGCAGGACACACCATCGTAGCTGAAAGTGGAGCGGAATCCTCGGAGTCGATGGCGCGCCAATCACTTAATATCTTTAGATCGTTACAGTTTTCACGTATGGTGGTTACATCGTTTTAAAAACTTAGCCCGCAGGTTTCAAACGGTCACGGCACCAAATATGACCGCGCACTCGCAGGACATAATCTTACGTTGTGTTATTTTACAAATCAATTAAATAAAAGACGACCGATTGTCTGTCCGTCCTGCCATGGCGGAGGCATACGAACTTTATCATTTATTTATTGTCGTTCATCATTCATTACAATACAAAGCAGTATTTGGTATACAGAGTAAGACACAAGGCAAAACACTTGCATATACCACTAACGACACCTGTGCGTGAATACAAACGTTATTACAAATAATAGGGCAATTGAACATGTACTAGACGCTTTTCACGAACATACCCTTTGTATGACTAGTTTTGGTTGTATAGCAGTTTGCACAACATATTTCTATGAATTTTTGTTACTCGGGATTGTATATAACACTTGACTCTGTGGGCCTTAAATCGAAAATGTGTTTTGAAGTGATATTATAGACTTCCGATACATCTAGGTGTACAAGAATGGCTAAACCGTGTACAAAATACGTCAGTGTGAAATTCAAAACTAAGATCATTTAATGCAACATTGAGTTCTCATGTTCCTGGAGCTCCCGAGAAAGTGACCAAATTCTGATTTGTGTCAAAACCCATCTCGATAAAAAGTTGAGTGGTAGTCTAATCGAGTACCATGAACCACATTACTAATATCCAAACATGATTTTCGAGCCCCAAGGAAAGGGCCAGATTCTGACTTGCATGAGCATTCAAAGTTTAAATCATTGATGACCTCACTCAAACAGGTTCTGGATGTTCCCAAGGATGTAGCCATACTCTGAATAGATACATCATACATCATATAATGCACCAAATCGCAGAGATCCTAGCCCGCGTGCCGCAATTTGTCCATCACTGTTCCAACTAATCATGTGGCCATCAGAACAAAGATTATTATTTGCTCTGCCTGAATCATATTTGCAATAACCGTACATGTCCCGGGTGCAATGGCTAAAGCTACCAGGATCTATTGAATCACATTAGAATTAAAGATGAAGATCATTTGCCGCAAGATTAGTATCAAAATAATAGGCGATCAAATTTAATACTACACTGGTCAAAGCTTGACACTTCAGTATTTCCTGAGAAATATCCAGAAAGGGATGTGAGCCGAAACATATGAAATCAAATTTAAATTTTAAAACAATAGACATTTTGAGCAATGTGCCCATAGCCACATTAGTCATACCTGCCATTCAGACTCTGAAGTATGCTTAAACTTATTATACTATACTTAAAAACATTTGTACATTTGATGCAATATGAGAATTCAAATTAACTACCGTAGATTTAATAGTCCCATATCGAAATTATTCATACATTGTCTGATTTATATTCCTGAATGGTTCCGAAATTCATAAGAAAGGTAGAGGTGGATAAATCCAGGTTTTGTTTCATTTAGTCCAGCAGATGGAAAATGGAGTGGACCCATAGAACTACGGCCACCTGTCATGCGCAAGATGGCAATAACTAGCTCCCACAACTCCAATACTCCAGACCATACCTGCATTGTTACAGCCACCATCGTTACCCCCGCACGCTTCCTGTCCCAATCAACGCCGCTCAGCCGAACCAAGCAAAAAAGCCCTTAAGCGGAAAACTCGCTCCCTAATCGCTGCCACTAATCACTCACTCTGGTTCGGTCACTTGAACTATTATCCCTGACACCCACCCATCCATTCGCCCACTTTGGAAAAGGGATAGTGAGAGGGGGGCTTGGTTCTAAACGATGTACTACTAAATACAACACCCGAGCAGATTCTTAACCACCCAATGGCCCTGCTGTCTGCCGCAATCCGTGCAACGACGGTCGCCGTAGTCGTCGTTGTTGTCCTGGGACATTCTCCACTCACTCAATCATTTCACAACCAATTGAACCGTGTTAGCAAGAGTGCTCCCAGGCAAAATATGCTGCCCCCGGAGGTGGCGCGCGGCATAGACATAAATTTCATGTCCATCACTGACGGACGGCGGGCCGACGAAGAGTGTTTGGTCTCGGTTGGCCTCAGTCGGAGCTAATCGTCTGAAAAGTCAACTTCCCGCCACGATACCAGGCAGGAACTGGACTCGGGCGCTGGACGTGTCGTGGGACCAATAAAACAAAATAGCGATGACAAATTGTAGCAATTATTTCCACCATAAATCAGGCGTGAATAAACTGACACTAGGAGATGCGAGTACTCTGCTGCAGCAGATTGCTGCGGCTGCGGTTGAACGCTACCACTGTTGTAGCACTGTTGTCCTGTTGCTGAGGTCAGTTGAGGCGTTTTGATCGGTTTCCGGGGGACTGAAAGTGAAATTAACGAAGATGATTGTAAGGTTTATGACTGACTTGGGATCTCTTGTTTCAATTTTTTTACAGGATCGACACATACGAGCCGAGAGCGATGGGAATCCAATCATTGATCCGTCACAGGACTATTCCCTGCTGATGGGGTACGAAAATAAGACCCATACAGTGTTACGATTCAAACGGAATCTGGATACCTATGATACTAAGGATGATTTTCCAATTACGGTAAGTTGTAATGAAATTTTCAATTCTCAAAATATTTGCACCAACTTATTTTGGGATGGCATTTAGGTTGCGGCAGTGTCACAAGAACATATTTTGAAACCACAAATTCAATTAGGCCTAAACTCAATCATAATCCACACAGTTTAGCTGGCCCAAGCTGACCATAACAAATATTCAGTACCCACAGCAATCTACAGCTGGTCTTACAAAAACGGAAAACCGAATTCCGGAGCCTTAAATTCCATTATCTTCCCCGCGCACAGTCTGACACCTTCGTTGTCTTTGAAAATCCGCATTAGAACGAACAAGGAAAACCCTCCTGTGCAAATCCCTGGGCTCTACTCGCCCATACCCAACCGAAGCAAATGTATTCCCTCGATTTAATTGAGATAACAATTTCCACAGTCGGAAAACACCCCTCCGCCCGCTGGATCAAGGTAAAACCGTTCCGAACGCACCACTCTTATCCTGTTTTCTAATTGAAAATTGAATTATGGAAAACGATGGCGAAATGCTAACCACACTCGAATACAATTTTTCCTTGATTCATCCGGAGCATTTCTACCGAGTTGGAAAGTATATGCAATTACCTCATCACCCCGTCCCCGTCCAATCACAATTGTTCCCCACGCAAAGTGGAAGAAAATCCCAGTCAGCCAGTGTGTTCACTTCGACGTTCGACGGGAAGCTGATGTCGAGCAATTTATTAAATTTGAATACAAATTGAAATTAACGTGTGCGCACAGATCTTCACTCTATCTACAATAGAGCGCAGCCAAATCCGCAACAAAAGTGATGAAACGATTCCTTGCGACGACTGGAGTTGTTGAGGATTTCCCAGAAGCTTCCAACTTGGGGATAAGCATTCGAATACGACGCCATTAAAAGTTTCAACCAGCACGACAGCTCTGTGAAAGGGGGAGAATGCGAATCTAGAATAACGGAAACAGGGAATCTGTTGATGTTGTCGTTGGTCTAAATGAAAGCGTGGCAGGAGGAATGCTCCTTTGAAACGTATTGTATTTATTAATGAAATATGTTTACATTTATTTCATAAATTGAGTACTACTTGTTAGGGGGTAATAGTACAAAATGCACCAGCGGGGTCCAACGCAACCAGTTCACTTTCATTTGTGCTTTTCAAGGCTTTTTCAAAATTATTTTGGGATGTTACCAAGCAACACATCTACTTCAGCAACTAAACTTGAATAATTCAAAATAAACCGAAAAAGTGCGTTCTGCACCGGGGGTGCGTTTCATACCATTATCGCCTATATGTGCAGCATGTCAAGATTTCACATGGTGAACAATAGACTGATGCAAAATTAGAAATTTTCATTCCTCAGAGGTCAAACGGTTCCAAGTCGGATCCCGATTATTGAAGTCATTTGGTAAGAAACTGACTTGGCACAAACCATTTGAAGTTTATATGGAAATTACTATGGGAAATCCAAACATTTTTTTCAATGCCTTCCAACCTTTTTCCATATTGAACTGTTAAAAACTTGTATAGCTTTACTTAAGGGAAATTTGGTCAGCTACAACTTTGCAGAATATCGTTTTTCCGCCAGACGTGTGATTGTTAAAGGGATTGATAAGCTTATGGCATGATCAAGCTGCTGTTTTGTGGGCAACACTGCATTGTGCAGTGTGCCATAGTAGCCATGATTTGTGTGCACTATTCTTCGTGCCAGAAATACCAATGTTGCCTGCTGATCAATTGATTGCGACTTGAATCAATAATAAATTTTGTTCTTTACATTTAATCGAAAAGTGGGTTTTAACAAATTTGTAGAAGAGAAAATTTCCTACGAGTATAGCAATCTTTTTTTAAAGCCAACCGGTATGGTGAATTGTTCTATGGATATGAAAAAAACATTTGGTTTTCCCATAATAATTTCCATATAAACTTCAAATGGTTTGTGCCAGTTTCTTAATAGTTGAGTTAAAATTTTGGGAGGCTAATCAGGGCCCAATTTCAAACTGTTTGAATAATGTGGAGTGAAAATTTTTAATTTTGCATCAGTCGACTGCGGTCTAGTGAACACACATATAAAAATTCTTAATTTTAATAGTGATGTAAACATTCACTCACGTAAACTTGTATTTCATTTCACGCAACCGAGCAGCTTGTAAACAATGTTTTTTACCACAATGGGCTTTTGTATACAATATCTGCTACATTGCATGAAATGTCTCAGAACTTTACAAGATATATCATGTAAACTTATATGATATGTGACGCTCCATTTATGTAAATCATACTGAACAGAAATTTACACTACTTTTTCGAACTGTGCATATAAGCCGGCGCCGGTGGTGTAGTGGTAAGCGTGACTACCTTCTCACCCCAATGGGTCTGGGTTCAATCCCAGCCGAGATCGGTGGGATTTTTCTAAGGCATAACAATCTCTGGTCACCGAAGGAAAGTAAAGCCGTTGGTCCCGGCCCATGTGTATTTGAATATGTGCGATATCCTACACCGTTCGAAAATTCATTTAAATTTCTGCTAAATTTGGCATAAATTCATAAATATTTCGTGTAAATTTAAGCGCAATATCGCATAAACTAGCAATATTGTATGCAAGCTTTTAAACGATTTCGCTGTTTATGCCAAGTATAGCTCAAAATGAAACGAAGGAAGATTTTACGCGATAGGTAAAATTCAGATTTTTTTTCTGTTTACGCAGGTGTGGAAGCTGCCTTCCTGTACATTCGATTATCGTCAATGGATGGCAATCGATGTCCGTCGGTGATTGGCACTAGATTGCGGAAAGATTTACCTTATCTTACCAATCAGACTAAGGCCTTGTTGTCCTCGGCTGTCCGAAGAAGTCGTCTCCACTCTACTCAATCCATGGCCACACACAGCAAAAAATAAATTTTAATATTACATCCGAGAGGATGTACTACAATCATGTCGAAAATCTCATGTAATTTTTATGGCCACAAAAATAAACAAATGCAGTAAAAGCAGCGTAATGTTAATGTTAATGATAATTTTGTCCTTTTTGGCAAGTAATAATACACCATATTTTCTACACGATTGTAGTGCATCCACTTTGATGTGATATTAAAATTATTTTTTTGCTGTGCACTTCGCCAGTCTCGTAGTCTGCGGAGGGTCCACAATAGAGTGATGCAAAATTTGAAATTTTCGCTCCACAATACTTAAACGATTTCAAATCGGATCCTGACTAACCTCTCAAAATTTGAACCCATTTGGTGAGAAACTGAAATGGTACAAACCATTTGAAGTTTGTAAGGAAATTACTATGGTAAAACCAAGATGTTTGTGCATGTTTATCTAATAATTCACCATATCGGTCTGCTTCAAAAACTTTCAACTGTACTTGTAGGAAATTTTGTCAGCTACAACTTTGCTCAAGACCACTTTATGATTACAGGCAAGGATCGAAATTTATCAATGGTCCAATGCGCTGATGTCTTATGATCATGCTCAATCAACTGCTCAGCAGGCAATATTGGTGTTTCTGGGGCGTTGAATAGGACACAAAAATCATGGCTACTATGTCACACTGCAAAATGCAGTGTTGCCTACAGAGCAGCTGCTTGATCATGTCATAAGTTTACCAATATCTTAAATGATTAATAACTTTTTCCTGTCTCGTTTTACATAGAAACAATCTTGAGTAAAGTTGTAGCTGAGAAAATTTTCTATAAGAATGGCTATCGAACTGTTTCGCAGCTCAATATAGAAAAAGACTAGAAGGCAATGAACAAAAAGTTGAGATTTCCCATAGTAATTTACATGTAAACTTCAAATGGCTTGTGCGAAGTCTGTTTCTAACCAAATGAGTTACAAATTTGGGAGGCTAATCAGGACCCGATTTGGAGCCGTTTGAGCACTGTGGAGCAAAAATGTCAAATTTTGCATCAGTCTAGTCCGCAAGTCGCCTTCTACTTGGTCGATCCACCTTGCCCGCTGTGCGCCACTTCTTCTTGTTGGACCGCTTTCAAGAACCATTTTCACTGGGTCGTCGTGCGGCATTCCTACGACGTGCCCAGCCCACCGTGGTCACCCAATTTTTGCAATGTGAACGATGGATGGTTCTCCCAGCAGCTGGTGCAATTCGTGGTTCATTCGCCTCCTCCACGTTCCGTCATCCATCTGCACTCCACCGTAGATGGTACGCAACACCTTCCGTTCGAAAACACCAAGGGTGCGTTGGTCCTCCACGAGCATAGTCCAGGTCTCGTGGCCGTTGAGGACCACCGGTCTAATCAGCGTCTTGTAGACAGTCAACTTCGTGCGGCGGCGAATTTTATTCGACCAGAGCGTCCGCCGGACCCCAAGAAGGCTGGTATCATTTATGGCGGTCACCAGTGAGCCCAAATACATGAACTCATTGACCACCTCAATTTCATCACCGTCAATCTGATCTCGGGGTACGAGGCTAACATTGTCTTCCCTAGAATCTATTCCTTTCATGTATTTTGTTTTTGATGTGTTGATGGCAAGTCCAATCCGCATAGCTTCAGCCTTCAGTCTGATGTACGTTTCCGCCATCGTCTCAAAGTTCCGTACCCTGATGTCGATGTCATCGGCGAAGCCAAGAAGCAAGATGGACTTCCTGAAGATCGTGCCACTCGTGTCTATCCCAGCTCTTCTGATCACAAATTCTAACGCGATGTTGAATAGCATCACCTTGCCGTAACCCCCTTCGAGATTCAAAGGGACTCGAGAGTGTCCCCGATACTCGAACACATATACTCGAACTCAATACACATCACTCGATCCATCGTCGCCTTGACCAATCGCGTCAGTTTATCCGTCAGTTTATTGCGGAACAGAGGCCAACGTTAAATAAAGGAATGAGTGAACATGTAGGAGAGTATGGTACAAAACGCACCCCCAGAGTAGAACGCACTTTTTCCCTAAGTAATACTTATTATTACTTGTGTGACGGATCGAGAATGTCGTAAGATGATGTATAAAAAACGTTGAGATTTTAATAGATTTTCAGGACAATTTCAATGATTTAAGGGCAGTTCCAGAAACATCCTCAGACAAGTAACGAGAGCTTCAGAGTGGTCCACGTAATTTTTAGGAACTTTAAAGAAGGAATGAAAGCAAATACTTGGGATTTTAAGAAATTTAATGGGCGGACTGCGGGATAATAAGGTATAATCTGAAGAACTTCTATGATATGTAGGGCACTTCAGGAAAGTTTTGATAGCTTCATGGAAACTTTCTGAAATTTTAAGAAGTTCTGAGATCTTCAGGGAATTTAAGAAAACTTCGAAGAAATCCAAAGAATTTGTGGATACTGTGTGTGTCATCCTCTAAACCTCACCCAGCCGCCACCTAGGCACAAATCTGAATAAAGACGGTCAAAAATATGTTCTACCCTTTTGCAACGTTTTAGAGACTAGGTGTCTTAGGAGAAGTTGCTCAAGATTATATCCCGCATTTTTGAAATATATACCTGAATAATCTGTAAGCTAGTATTACACATCCAAATTCTAACTTTTTCCAGTTACGAGTTAATGGTTCCATGTCTTGCACAAAGGTGCAAAGCAGTTGATTTTATGAACATTTGCTAAGAGACCAAATTTCTACATCTAAACTCTGTAGAGCTATAATTGATTTTCTTTTAAGACTACCTTTATATTGGTTTTTTGAGTTAATAAGTGCTTTTTTTTTCAAATATGATCAACCCAAGTAACAATTTTGGTTTTATAAGGGTTCTGTGGACCATGATTTAGACTTGTAGCATGCTTTAAAACCTCCATAAAACATGCAATGTAACTTGTGAATTTATCATGTTTTAAGAAATTGTTGGAATCATTAAAATACACAATTTCGCTGAACACACCAATGCTTTTTATTGACACCAATGTGGTATACAGCCCATCAAGCGTTTTTGTGACGTCATATTCATCGGCTCGAAAAGAGGGTGGGCGGGCAATGGCGGGGGCTAAAACTGAAAATTTCAGCGTTAGTTAAAGACGGATCTTTTATGTCAAAGACGGATTCCGTCACGTGTAAAATTAGTTATTTCTAAGTGTGTAATCACGACTGAATGATTATCTATGCTTTCAACTTTACTGAAGACATGAAGCTTCTATCCGGTCTCCATGCTGAGATATCTATAGAAGAAGTTTATATTTACTCTGGCTCCTTCTAGTGAGTTTGTTCCCACTAGGTGCTACTAAATGGGTCTCGTCCAATTGAACAACTTTGCTGCAAACAGGAACCTTCTATCTGGTCTCAATTCTGAGTTATAAATTGAAGAAGTTTGATTAATTCTGAACCAAACTAGCCACTTCCACACGGGTATTGTCCGACTGCACAGCTTCCCTCTAGACTGCATATTTTTATCTGGCATAGTTCAAGAGCTATAACTGGAATAATTCACCGTGTACTCAGTACACGACGTGCCTGCTCTCGTGAATTTTTTTGTTGACGTGCTCGCTAAAAGGTTAAGGAACTTTTGAGGACTTCTTGATAACTCTAAATTTACTATGTCAGCACTGATTCCCGTACCTATAGGGATACTGCGTTCCCAAAGTAAATTCATTAGTCAAATATTGTGTGTCTCGGAAGCAGTGTTTCTTTTTATCATTTACCATCGCACGCAAGGAGTAGCGCGTCAACCCAGGGTAGATGAATTGCGTTTGTTTTGAAAATCTTCGCTGTCACGTGTTACGTTTAGTTAAGTTAACGTTAGTCAACAATATTTTGTTTGTTTATTAATTTATTTGATAAGGCTCAACCGAATTAACTTTACAGAGCCGAGAATTCTTGGTCACTACACAATACATCTTAAAACTATAGTCAAAAGGTACAACACAATAAACACTTTATCTTCCGCTATCCAAAAAGCCTCCTCCATCAGAACTGGAGCCGCTTCCAGTAGTTTCATTGTATGGCAAATTGTTGTACGCCAACGAGGGTCAGAGCGCGTCCATTGCAGCAATTGACGCAAAACTTGGTCAGCACTCACACACTCATCACGAAACGGTTGCTTTCCAAAGTCGACGACGCATCGACCGAAAGAACTGCTGATGAAGAACAATGAGGAGGACCACACAATGGTTGCTGCCGATAAAACAGACGATCGCGTAGCACACATCGAGAGTGGCCTGCTTTTGTCGACAGCCGAGTGAACACTGAGTCAACAATATAGTTAATAAAACATAAAGCAAAAGTAGAAGGAAAAAGCTTTCAGTGTAGACTGAACAGCGTAAACAGATGCTGCAGGCGTGAACCGATTGAAAGCGGACTCAATGCTATGGATTATCTTGCACCCGTGAGAGTGCTGAGTGCAGCTATTCAGCTCAGTTTCCGCTGAATCTAAAAGAGGAACGAAGCAGACAAAAGGAAAAGTACACAGAGAGGCAAAATCGTTTTGGTGCTCCCGCCGATTAGTCTCGTTTTCGCTGGTTTGTCGTGGAAAAAATTCGCTGCTGGTGTCCGGAAATCAGTTCCCGGTGCGGAGAAAAAGGAGTGAAAAAAGCAACTCGTGGGTAGTCGCTGGTAGCGACGATAGAAATTTCAGTGGCGAACAACTAGTGCTGCGAGATAACACCCGTTCCGATCGAACTCTGTGTGGCGTTGGAGATACGAATCAGGTAATGGCAGATGATTTTCTGCATGTGCGTCATGATAACCTCATTTGAATTTTCCATGCAGATCGAGGTGCTGCGCTCGCACGGAGAAACGGAAGAAAAACTCCCACAATCGGCTGGATTTGACCCCTTCCCAGACGCACACGGGGAAAAAGTGCACGGTGAGTGTAAAATATGCCTCACTCTGGATAGCCCGACTAAAACAGCGTTTGTTACTGTCTTCCGATAGATCGGTGGAAGATAATTTGCACCGCATCCACCTTCACGCCGTCTGAGGATACAAAACGAACCAGAGAGGGGCACACAAGGCAAATCATTCTAGCTCCGAACAGATTTGGCACCAAGAAAGGCCTTCGAAAGAGGTGGGCCGTTAAATTTCGTGTGAGATGAGCCTAAACCTAACCCTAGTTTGCCACAGGGCCTTTCTTCTTGATTTTCATCTTTCCGTTTAGTGCGGCGGTGTCCGGTGTGCGACGCGAGGGACGAAAAGCAGAGCGAGACCGTCTGCGGGCACGGTCAACATCCCGGCAGTTGCTAGCCGACCGGGAGAGGATCGGGGAAACCTTCAGACGGATACGACCACCCACTAAACAAGCTGGCACACCAGTGACGGAAGGAGGAGCTGAAACGATTGTGCATACGAGCAAGGACAGGAGTCGAGGGTCAACCTTTCGGCCAGTCGGGATCGATACGAGTGTCCTGGTTGATGATCGAAGAGAGACGCCATACGTTCGATATCCAAGTCAGGCGGTGACGGGCCGGTCGATAGAGTAGCTCAAGGAGCGGTCAGCGACGGCCGAAGCAGGCAGCGGTGTATAGGCGTAGGCAATCCGGCTGTGCTCCCAACGACAGCAGAAGCAGTAGGCGGAAAACTCGAGCGCATACGCCCGGGTTGTTGAAGATCACCGGACGGGCGCTCCGCTCGGTCGGGCTATTGCGTGTTCGCATGAAGGGACAAGTACGCGATGCGCCTCCACGTCCGACGACAGAATGCATGCCTCCGAACGACATCGAAAGCACCGGTGCACCCATAAGCAGCAGCAGCCGAACAACAATGATGGGCCCATCAGTGAGTAGTGAAACCTTTATGTAAATTATCAGCAGTAGAGTAGAAAAGAAAGGAGAGTCTCATAGTTGAGAGAAGGAGGAGTAGGAGAAGCGCAGGAAAATGGAAACAAGAATATACGACTGTTAAGATGATCTTCTTGCGTTTATTTGATTTGTTGGTGCACTTGCTATTCAGTGTTTGTGATTCTGTCCGCTCATGGTAGTTTTGGCTCTACACGACCGGAAATTATGTAACACACGTACGAGCGAAATGAACGCGTTCGTAGATATTCACCAGTGCTTGACTATCCAATCCAAAAATGTAAAAATCAGAAACGATCCTCAAAAGCAAAATAATCAATTTCATTTTGGGCAAAATGATTATTTTTAATATTGTCGACCCCAAAGCCTAAAACCTCGATATAACCATCAATTCAGCATGAGGCAATTTTTTTCCATTGATCTGTGTGTAAACACCAACACAACACGTTCTACAGCGCATGAAATTATTCCTATTCATCTTGAGAACAAACATTGAGAAAAAAAACCCAGACGTACAAAATACAAACTAAACACAAGGTTAATCAAGCTTACAATCTAAGGTTAATATTCTTAAATAATGTTGAATTTTGAGTACATTAAAATTTATTGTTAAATTATTGTACGGGACAAAAAATAGATTTCGATTTTTAACGATACAATGCTCAAACAACGAAAATTAGTGTGATGAGCTCAAATTTGTTCGGGAAAAATCACTTTTTTATATTGTTAAGATGCTTAACAACCTCCCTTTTTAACTGTAAATTTCTCAAATACCATGATTTTCATTATTGTGAACCATGAATTTCGTTGTGATTTTATGGTAATGGACATCCAATGAAAATCCAATAAAAATACAATGATTTTCATTGTCATTGTAACCATGATATTTACTGTCAAAACATTGGACATTTTTGTCCAATGTTTCGACAGTTAATATCATGGTTACAATGACAATGAAAATCATTGTATTTTTATTGGATTTTTTTTACGGGATGTCATGCTGGTCAATACCAAATTTTGGTAAAAGGTCTGAATTGGGTATTAATTAGTTATTTTATCCTGCTCGGGATTGGGTTTTGCTTTCGGTCTTCGTTAATGAATTTCATGTTTTCCGTGTGCTTCTTGCCTACTAGATATAAAACTAGCCTACCCAAGTAACATTGCAAGTTTTATCAAGGTTTTAAAGCATGCTACAAGTCTAAATCATGGCCTCCAGATCCTTCATAAAACCAAAATTGTTACTTGAATTTCATGTTTTCCGCGTGCTAAAACTAGCCGAATATCCGTTTTCACGTGAAAATGACTTTAATTTGATTTAGGTTATTATTAAAGTGAATAAGTAAATGTGGGGCAAAAATTCAGCTCCATCAGCTGCCCAGCTGCGTTTGTCGGGTGGTGCTTCGTTCGGTTTTTGCCTCTCTTTTTTTTTGTGCTCCACCCCCATTAGGTTGATCCTTGGTGCCTTCCGGACAACAACTGCATTTGTAAATGGCAATACTCGGGTGCTTTTATGTCGCACATTCGGGTCCGTTTAACAAAAACGTTCAATTTTTCAGCGTGATTTTCTGCTGTGCAGAAAAGAAGACACATCAAAATTTGGTGGGATCGTTTCAAATTATTTTATAACATAGGCTTTGACAAAATTCGCGCCAGGATCCCAGATCTTATTTTTTGATTCTGAAAGTGTGAATACTCTTCAGATATCCATTTAATATGTGAAAGTATTCATGTGGCGCGTATTGTGTATGTAAATGATCTTAGAATGTACGTGTATGAGCAGGTAAAATGTTTAAATCTGTTTATTGATATAAACATATCTATAACGAACCCAACACGTATCGGAAGAAGTATTATTTATAATAATAGTGATGATTTGAGTACAGAAATATAGGCAATACTGATGTATTGATATGTATATAGAATATATTGATGATACAATTATTGCCAATAAAAGCGATCGTAGGGTTCACTTATCAACAAATAGGTGCAGACAAGTTTCTTCCATAAAAGCACTGCCGGTCACACACACACACTCACATTTCCTATGTGATTTACAAAGTACAAAATACGATGGGTTAAGTTCCTGCATGATGCAGTTATGCAAATCGACTGTTTCTTATTACTCCATATTCCCCTACTGGAAAACAATCAGCCAAACATTGTTTTTAATCGAACCTACAATGCGAGCAAAACATCAGCATCCCTGTGTGAACCAGTTCATCTATAGGAGCCCAGCGCGTGACAAACAGAAATAATGAAATCTTCCTCATACCGTCAACCTAAGGGTTCAAAATTATTGCTATCCGGCGCCGGCAGCCGTCTATACTGGTATGTGCACCGGACCAACCTTCTCAGCATCACAAATTCAAATTTAATCGCTTGTAAACTATCTCTATAAATCAGACCAAACTTCCGTCCGGTTCGTTGTCTCTGCGAACCCTCCCGCATCCACAGCACCTGACGAAACCCAGCCCCCGGGTGGCGCTCATCTCACGTATCATCCTTGCCAAATATCTAGGCAACCAGACCTACAACTGTGTGACAACCGTCGAAGCTCCAGTGGCCCAGTTTGGTCGGAAAAGAGCACAACCCAAGAGAAAACAAAGTCAAACGGTTGTCCGCTGAACCACCCTCCCTCTGTGACACGTGGTCTGACCTACTGGCTCCCACTCACCATACCATCTAGGTATGCCGGCTAGCTTTTCTTGCTGTCCGTTGCGGTGCGCTCCAGGTCCTTTGCCACTATTTGCCTATCGATGTCACCTCTTGATAGCGCTTCCGATAAATTCATTCTTGTCCTCGTCTCTGTCACCATGTTGCAGCAGCAGAATAGCAAAATCGTCGACAAACGGATGGCTCTTTGTTCGAGCGGGTCGAGGCTTTTTCGATGTGAGCTACCGGTTTGACCGAGTCATCGATGTCAAAGTTTAACCCGATCCTAAGGATAACCAGCCGGTGGCTATTTTCTAACGCAACACCGAATGTCCCGCAGCGAAATGGTTCCCTCTGATGTCTATCTCGGTGTGCCAATGTGCAATGCTGGGAGTTAGAGTGTGATCCAATTTTCAGCCCTGTTGTGAGGCCACCTTTTGAGGCAGGATAAGTTTAGCTTGCTTTGCATTTCCTGTTTCCGTTTTGTTTTTTTTTCTGTTCGTACAGGAATCCCCCGGATAGGGCGGTGGGTGGTGCTGGTCTGCCTACCAATTTAGCTGATTTTCTGTATAGGTGACATGATTTTGGTTGACTCTTATTATGTAATTTGCATGTGCAAAACATCAACGCAATTGGATGAAGGACAGCCGGATGATTACTCAGAACTGGAGCAACCAGCATAGATTTATGCATAGAAGCTTAAATCCATGTACTTGTCATCTAAGTCGATTGATAAATAAGCTATTTTACTGAGAACGCTGTGATTTCAGACTAATGAACAGAATTCAACTACGTAAAACACAGATATCAAACCCCCAAGGTTCCTCATCAAATAGATAAACAACTCCTTCCCATCCTGCCGATTCTATCTCTCCCAAGAGCAATAATTTCCATTCCACCCTAATTTCCCTACGTGACACATTTGTGAACTCTTCCCCCTCGCCTCGATTGGGACAAACGAGATAGGAATCAAACCAATTTCCAAGTGTTAAAGTTCAATTCCAGTCATCACCGGTCGTCGTCGTCGTCGTCGTTGCCAGCGTCGAAAATGTGGCACAGGGGCTCCGAATCGAATAGGACTCGAAACCGTTCCAAAATGGCACACAGCATCAGTCCTAGCAGGCTCAGGTCGCACCGCACCCATCCAAAGGGAAGACTCCAGTGCGGGCATTAATAATCACAAGAGTTAAAACAACTTTTCCAATTAGTTTCGAAACTTTCCAGGAAAACCGACAATGACAATGGTGTCGCTTTTGTTTCCCATTTTGTGGGTCACACCAAGCAGGAGACGGTGTGGTGGTAGGCAGAGGCAGAGGAGACAGGCGGTAAGCTGATGCGGAAAGAAACCAAAGCTCAGAAAGAGGGATGGAATTACACAGAATACACATTAAAATCTGATGATGCTTTATTTATTGTGTAATTAATTTGTTCCACTTTTCGGGAGGGAGGCCGGAGTGTTTTCCCCTGCGGGATTGAGGATTCCGAGAGCCATCTGATGGAAGGCGATGCCGACTGTTTTGTCGCCGGTCGGTCTTGCGGAGGGATTTGGCCAGAGAGCTGGCAAGATGAGACGTGACACCAACCAAAGGTGAGGGGACGTTGGTTTTGCGTTTTGTGCGGTGAATTCTGGCATGGAATGGCGATATTGTTGACGTTGTAAGACAATCTTAAAATAGCGTTGAAAAAAAAAAACAATACCCAAGTAGCACCTGTTACATCTTTTTATTGGAGAGAAAGAGAAATATGTTACACAATTATTGCATAAAAGTAATCATGAAATATATGCAGTTACATATCAAGTCAACTACAAAGTTACTTCATGACCTTCTAAGTAACAGGACATATTAATGTCACACAATGGTCATTGGTAACTTCATGGTCAGATTGTCACCATGTTAAGATAAAATGCGACTAATCTGGTCTCAATTATGACTCAGTGTAACCTTTTGGTGTCGATCTAATGTTATATATTGGTTGAACTGTACTTGAGTTGCAACGCAATATTGCCCGAAAAGTTATAATATGTAGCATTTTAGATTCAGCGAAACTCTAATAGTCTCCAGGTGGTAACACAAACGCAATATCTATGATCTGGAAAAATGAAAGCTACGCTGCAGCTCTAAAATGTTTCTCCAATCACAATCTAATTTTTGTTCCTTTATTTTTCATCCAAAATATTCAATTAATGATGATGCTATTGTGAATGCTGAGCCTTATGGACAAATTAATAGAAACGAGTTTTTATTTTAATCTCATGTATTTTTTCCATATCATAGAACTTTTTGTTCGAAGTGTAACTATCAAACTAGTTACAAAGCCGAACTGTTCGGTAATATATGTTTAGCAAAAGTGTAATAACAAACTTACGCTACGAAAATCTTTGAAATAACAATCAGTTATGTTGGTGCTGTTATAATTGATTTTACCGTTGGAAACCTTAAAGGCTGACTAAAACTAAATTGGTTCGCACAAAAAGACCTTTAATTTGTGATTCAATAAGTTTTTTTTTTTCCTCTGTTCGGGACATAACACTACTGCGACCAGTAATTTGATCTATATCCCGTGTCCTTAGTTTAGTGCATGTCGTTTTACTCCATCACTATTGAGAAATGATGAAGTATTCGGTTTTCATACAGTTGTCATTCTTGCCTTCATCGCAAGGAATCGATTCTAATTGATTCTAATTCCGTTTTCAGGCCATAACTGCAAATTGCTTGCCAAATTATGGCCTTCTTCGCGAACTTGTTGGCAAACACGAACTTGAATCGTCCCGGCACATCCCCACGTCCAGAACGCGATGTTAAACTTTTGATCGGGAAGTTGCTTGAAATCGAGTTTAACGTATGCTTCGTCATCGATCAGCCCTTGTGTTTCGTCAAAATGCGGTCGTACAAGAGCCTTGCACGCTTTTTGGCCACGGAATTCTGCTTCATGTGCCGGTTCGGATGTTTACTAGTTTGGACGACATGTATCCTTCCTTGGTAAGAATGTTCCGCACCATTTGAAAGTTGGCGTTGTACTCTTTAACCACATCTCGGATCGAAAGACCGGGGTTGGCTTTAACCCACCTCAACACCTTGCTGGCTGCGCAGCTGACGATTCATGGTTCCAGTTTTTTCGTAGGTCCACTGATTCCTTTCCACACTCAGAGTTTCCTTGTAGGTTTTGAGCACTCGACAAACTGTTGTTTTCGGCATCTTCAGCACTTTAGCCAGCTTGGAACCGGACCACTCCGGATCTTCCAGGTGTTTGTGCACAATATGTTTTCTTCTTTCGGGTTTGATTTGATCAAACTTGCACCAGTTGTTCTCTATAGAATTGTTAACAAACCACTGTCAAAGATTTTGAATTCCCAAAACTAGTGGCGTTCTAGCGGCGCGGGAGAGGCGTACCAATTTACTTTTAGTCAGCCTTTAATAGGCAATCCGTTTACTGTTCAGTTTATGTACCACATGATGAACCATAACCTACGGATGACTTTAAAAAGGTTATTGCATACTGTGATACAAAAGGTTTCCCACTGATTGTAAGCAGCGATGCAAATGCCCACCACTGCACTATAGGCAAAAATGGGTCCAAAATTTTCCAAAATTCAATATCTCAACAGCACGCTGAATTCCGGCCATGAAAAACTACTTTTCCGAAGGAAAATCGTCCGGGGAATCTATTGCACGTGGTACCATAGACCGAACAGCCTAGTAGGTATGTGTTTTGGACCATTTTACCCCATTTTCCCCTACTTTTTGGAGGAAATGTTTTTTCACAGCTCTATTTTTCGTAAAACATAAGCATGGTTTTAGAATACTATGTCTTTAAAAAACAGTTCATGTAAGGGGTAAATGAAAATACAATCAATGGTTTTTTATACAAAATCCATTTTTTTTTAATATCATAATATTTTTTTCTGAAAAACATTTTTTATTAACTTTCATTAAGTATTTTGAGTTCCGTCATCGACCAAACAGTTTAAAAGTTAAAAAAAATTTGAAAAAAATCGAAAAAAAAATTTTTTTTTTTTTGACCGGCTTAATACATAAATAGTCACCCTAATGACAAATTCAAAAAAATATGGGTCTAATCTGTTGCGATAAGGACCAAAACTACAAATTTTTATAAAATTCTGAGAACCACTATATCGTTTTGCTGTATACAGACAAAAAAAGTGAAAACTCTTTTAAAACAGATAGCAGTAAATTAAAACTTATTTAACCCCAATCAACCTTAAAATTTCGAAAAAAAAAATCTTATTATTGCAGGCAACCTTTGGGGTCATTCGAACAATCACATCGTTCAACATTTTTATGAATTTAAATAAATTTAGCGAGGGTTCACTTTAACCCCTTACTCCCCTATAAAGTGTACACCGTATTCTCCTAATATCTCATGAACTGTTGTTTAAAGACATAGTATTCTAAAACCAGTGCTAATGTTTTACGAAAAATAGAGCTGTGAAAAAACATTTCCTCCAAAAAGTAGGGGAAAATGGGGTAAAATGGTCCAAAACACATACCTTCAAGGCTCTTCGGCCTATGGAACTACGTGCAATAGATTTCCCGGACGATTTCCCTCGGAAAAATCATTTTTCATGGCCGGAATTCAGCGTGCTGTTGAGATATTAAATTTTGGGTAATTTTGGACCCATTTTTGCCCATAGTTCACTGGTGGAATTCCTATCTAGCCAAGCTCAGGAAAGACTTACACAAAAGTTCTTTGGTCTGCTCAATTCCGTAGAACTATAACCCTTGAATCTTTTCAATGGACACTTAACAGGTTTGCTTCTTACAAATCTCCTGGTGTTCTCAAAACAAAAGAAGCGCTCCTATCAAATCCATTGTGTCTGTTTTCATTCGTAAAACGAAGAAAAACCTACAACAAAGCAATGGCGTTGCAATGCGTTATGACAGAATTTAAACACGTGGAACGAATTTGTAATCAAGAAGCAGTGTTTAATTTTTAACAATATCTCAATAATTTGTGACTCTTTATCAAATCCAACGCTACGTATAGAAAATAGAAGTATAGTAGAATCACTCTATTTCAGGGTTCACATCCATTCAAAAAAGATTGATGAAGTGCGGGTTGTGCTTAGTAGAACGGAAATTAGATGAAACCCCCTATTACCAATTGCATTTACCTCAAGAACCGAAATCTATTCCCGACACCATGCGGATATTTTAAAATTGAGTGTCCGTGGATGCCCTTAAGGAGGAGTCTTGTCACCACTTTTGTGGAATCTCGTTTCAGACACGTTGTTGAGGGACCTCAATGACAACGGCTTTACTATCTATGGTTTTGTTGACGACTATCTCATTCTGATAGTTGGTTTGTGCATAAACACTTTATTTGATGTACTGCAGAACGCTCTTAGCGTAGTTAAACGGTGGTGTCACCATGTTGGTCTTCGGTTAATCCGAACAAAACATCCGTTGTCTTATTTTCTGAGTCTCTGTGGCTCTGAGACCTATGTGAGTAGTTAATTTAATTCAGAGTCAAAAAGGCGTACATGGCCTTTGGCCAGTGCAGAAGAATAATAGGGAAAACTTGGAAACTTACATAAAATGGATTTATACAACTTTTGGGCAACCAATACTAGTCTAGAGATGTCTTTTGTGGTGGCAGAAATAAGAGGTAAGAACAGGTCAGACAACCTGCACTGTATGTGCCTCATGGTTTTGTCTGGAGCGTTCCCTACAACTCTTACTGCCGCACTCGTAGCATTATTAGTTGTGGCACCACTACACTGCACGCATAGAAAAGTATTGCAGCACTCACACGGAAACAAATCCGATTCCATTTTCATCAATAAAAAATCAAGAAATGAAAAAACTTGCCATCCCATGAAATCGTAACAATGATTCATGATTTCGTCATGGAAATTCATGATTTCATAATGCAGTGGAATCAAGACCGCTACAAGCGTTACACGTACTTTGAAAACTGTGTTCATAAATCGCTCTACATAGGTATCTCTTATACGCCTTTTGTCTTCCATCTTATACAAGTACTGGTAGTCTAGTGGTCAAAGTGTGGGTTTAATGATCTCATGATTCTTGCTTCGAATCCTGTACGATGCTTTATTTTATTCTTTTTGCATTTTTTTTTTGGTTAAAAATTAAACCCAGCTAAATTTTATGATTTCAACTCGGATGATTCATGATTTTGGGAATATTAGCTGCGTTACGCAAAAGTTGCTCATGATATCATGAATATTATTCATGGTGTATTTTCATAACATGAAAATACGCTGTGTTCATGTCATTTTTCTCATTTCGGAGATCGGATTTTTTCCCGTGCATAGGCAGATTGCATCACCCCAAAAAAATTTAGCAACACCTAAAAAATGTTGAAAAAGTTGAAAAACGTGCTAAATAAGCTTGTGGAAAACAGAATTTACGTCTTTGGAACTTGAAAAAGTACTAAGCAATTCACTTCAGAAAAGTTCGAAATCACTTCGGAAAGCACTGAATTGCTTCATAACACATCGAAATCCCTTGTGAAAGAACTGTATCACTTCATACATGTTCGGGATCACTTCGGAAAGTACTGAATCACTTAATAAACAATCGGAATCCCTTCTAAAATAATTGAATTATTCCAGAGTTGTTTGGAATCACTTCGGAAAGTATTGAGTCACACAGCAAAAAATAAATTTTAATATTGCATCCAAGAGGATGCACTTCCATCATGTTGAAAATCTCATGTTAATTTTTAGGCCGCACAAATAAACCAATGCAGTAAAAGCAACGTAATGGCAGTTCATGCACTGTATTAATGATAATTTTGTCCTTTTTGGCAAGTAATATTACATCATATTTTCGAAACGATTTAACTGCATCCACTTTGATGTGATATTAAAATTAATTTTTTGCTTTGCACTTCTGAATATATTGAATAACTCCAGAAAAGTTCTGAAACACTTTAGATAGTGTTGATTTACTTTTTTAACTTGAAAACTCTTCAGAAAGTACTAAATCACTTCAGAAGTGTTCGGAACTACTTCAGAAAGACTTCACAAACGATCAGAATCGTTTAGAAAAGTACTGACGCATTTCAGAAATGTTCTTAACCACTTAGGAAAACATTTAATCACTTCATACAAATTTGAAATCATTTCGCAATGAACTGAATAACTTCAGAAAAATTCGTAATCACTTCGGAAAGTATTAAATCACTTCATTAAAAATTGGAACTGAATCATTTCAAAAATGTTCGAAATCACTTCGGAAAGGATTGAATCACTTCAGACAAATTCTAAATCACTGCGGAAAGTACTGAATTACTTATTAAAAATTCTGAATAACGTTGGAAAGTACTGATTCACTTCAGAAGTGTCCAAAATGACTTTAGATAGTACTGAATCACTTCACAAACGGTCAGAATCATTTCGGAAAGTACTGAAGCACTTCAGCAATATTCTTAATCCCTTTGGAAAGTATTGAATCACTTCATACAACTTCGAAATTACTTTGGAATGAACTGAATCACTTCAGAAAAAATCGGAATCTCTTTGGAAAGTATTGAATCACTTAATTAAAAATTGCAATCCCTTCTAAAAAATCTGAATCATTTAAAAAAAAAATGTTCGAAACCACTTCGGAAAGTATTTAATCACTTCAGGAAAGTTCTAAATTACTTTGAAAAGTGCTGAATTACTTTAAAAAAATGCTTAATCACTTCCGAAAGTACTGAATAATTTCAAAAGTGTCCAAAATCACTTTGAAAAGTACCGCATTACTTCACACGATCGGAATCATTTAGAAAAGTACTGAATCACTTCATACCAATTCGAAATCACTTCGAAATGACTTGAATCACTTCAGATATGTTTGGAATCACTTCGGAAAGTACTGAATCATCTAATAAAAAATCGGAATCCCTTCTAAAAGAACTGAATCACTACAGAATTGTTCGGAATCACTTCGGAAAGTTTAGAATCACTTCTGAATATATTGAAAAACTACAGAAATGTACTGAAGCACATAGGAAAGTGTTGATTTACTTTTTTTTTTTAATTAGGAAACACTTCAGAAAGTACGGAAACGCTTCAGAAGAGTCCAAAATTTCTTCAGAAAGTCCTGAATCACTTCACAATTGATCAGAATCATTTCGGAAAGAAGCACCTCAGCAATGTTTTTAACTACTTCGGAAAGTACTGAATCACTTTATAAATGTTCGGAATAAATTCGGGAAGTATTGAATCACTTTCAGTAAAAAATTTCTAAATCACTTCCGAAAGTGCTGAATTACTTATTAAAAATACGGAATCACGTCGGAAGGTACTGAATTACTTCATAAGTGTCCAAAATAACTTCGGAAATCACTGAATCACTTCACAAATGATCGGAACAATTTCGAAAAGTACTGAAGCACTTCAACATTATTCTTAACTACTTCGGAAAGTACTGAATCACTTCATACAAATTCCGAATCACTTCGGAATGAACTGAATCACTTCGGAAAGTACTGAATCAATTCAGAAATCAGAATGGTTCTTAATCTCTTAGGAAAGTACTACATCACTCGAGAAATATTCCGAGTCACTTTAGAAAGTACTGAAACATATCGACATTTTTTGAATACCTTCGGATAGCTCTAAATCGCCTTAAAAACATTCGAAACTCACTTAAGAATAGTTCTAAATAGCTTCGGAAGGTACTAACTTACAATTGATACATTTTAATTCACTTCGGCGCAGACCTGAACCACTTCAAATAAATTCTTAATTACTTATAAAAGAACTAAATTACTTCAAAAATGTTCCAAATAACTTCGGGAAATATTGAATAACTTAAAAAAAAAACTCCTCAGTTTCTTCAGAAAGTGCTGCATTACTTAAGTAAAATTCTAGATCCCTTCCGAAAGAACTGAATCGTTTCAGAAATAATCGGAATCAATTCCAAAAGAATGCATTCACTTCAGACAAATTTTGAATCACTTCGGAAAGTACTAAATCACTTCACTTCAGAGATGATCGCAATTACTTCGGAAAAGCTAACCGCAATATTTTTTAGTTTTTCCCTGATCATGTTTATCTAGGGGCCCACGCCATTTCAAATTTATATATATATTTTTTTAAATTTCTTAATTAGTTAATTAGTCGATCCATTTCAAATTTCAAGAATTTTATCAATTTTAACCTGTAGTGGTAAGCGTGATTGCCTCTCACCCCAGTAGGCCTGGGTTCAATCCCAATCGGTGCAGCCGGGATGTTCTGAGGCATAACGTCCTTCGGAATGGAAGTAAAGCCGTTGGTCCCCGGTTCATGAGTTGATGAGTCGATAGGTACGGTCCAGATGTGGGAGCTGCCTCTTTGGCGTGGGTAGCATTGGTGCTCAGCACGGAAAACAAGATCGACGGAAAACAAATTAAGGGAAAAAACCGGAATGTATTGCAGCACTTCAGCAATGTTCTAAACTACTTCGGAAAGTACTGAATCAGTTCATACGAATTCGGAATCACTTCGGAAAGAACTCAATCACTTTTTGAATGTTCGGAATCACTTCGGAAAGTATTGAATCACTTCATAAAATTTCTAGATCACTTCTGAAAGTACTGAATCACGTCACAAACGATCGCATCAATTTCAAAAAAAAAGTACTGAAGCACTTCAACATTCATTCCCGAGACAAATTCCTTCCAGCCGATTATTTTTGGTCTGGCTTGAGGAAGGCTAGTTCCTTTGCTTTTAAACCTAGCGGCCCCTAGAAACTGCTAAGCCGGATCACGTGCGCATCGGTTGATCTTGTCAACGGACAAAACGATAATACAAAAAGTCCTGTGTGTGTGAACTTGAAAGGCGCTTACTCAACCTTTACCCGATTATCCAATAATCACTGCACAGCTTTCTCTTGACGCCAGGTTAAATATTGTTTACGTTTTTTGTTGGAGGAATATCATGATTATTTTACTGCGTATCAAATTAATCGAAATTAGTTATTAAGCAACACCACCAAATTATATACACTGTACCAGAACATGGAATCGAACTCGAGACGGCTGCATTGGAGAACCTTGATACTACCAACTTCGCTACGCAAGCACTTCAATAGTCGATTTGTAGTAAGGTACGTTAAAAATTTGTTACAATTTAGATGCTAGTAAGAGGATTTTGTGATAGATTTGTTTTGTTATTTTGACTACATCCAGGATCGCAATTGTAACAAAAGTTGCTACAAAAATGTAAGGAACAAAATAACACAAGATCTAAAAAATTTGTTGTTTCCTTCTGGTCGTGAGGCCAATGTTTGCGGTTGAGCCACCTAGGTTAACGGAGTTTTTTCTTCTTTGATTTGTTTTCCGTCGATCTTGTTTTCCGTGCTGAGTACCAATGCTGCCGACGCCTTTTGGGGTGAGAGCAATCACGCTTACCACTACACCACCGGCGCCACTTCCTGATTTCTTGTGTTTGAATAATTTAGGTGCAACCAGTTCAGATCTGTAGAAAATCGTAAAATAAGACAATTACTGATAGAAATTGGCAAGCTGTTAAATGAAAAAAAAAATCTTATTCTGCTGTAAACAAACGGTTTGGTTGACGTTTCCTCTCGAACTCGCCTACATAGGGGGTGCAATAGAATGGCCTTTTACTACATGCGCTTGTTAACAATTTATTCATTTTAAAAATAATAACTCTTGAAAGTTGGGTTCAATTATGCCTCCTCCGATTGATTTTGGACCGATTCAGCACGACTGTTAAAATACATGAGTATATTTTCATATGACTACCAATAAATAAAAAATTTTACTGAAAGCAAAAATGGACGACACTAAATAGTATCATAATTTTCGTGTTACTTTCCCAATATTCTCAAATTTTATTAATTTGTTCTGATAAAATACGCAAACTATAGCTTGGTATGCATTGCATGTATGTAAAAGATACCACTCATTGTTGCAGGGCACAGCCATTATACAGTGGCTGTCGACCTCGTATGACTTGATGGAGTACGGTACCTGGTTGAATTCAAATTACCATTGTATGAAAGGTCAACATCGGAGGGTGGACCCGTAAGCAGAGACACTTACACGTAATCCACAGGAGCAAGAAGAATCTCCTTCCAATAATAAAAATGTTCTAACCCGATACAGGACAAGCCATCATACGAGGAGGTGTCCCAATGAGTGGGGAGAAGAGCCCACCTTTAATTCACAAAAAGTTAACAACAGGGAGTTGGCAATTCCGCTCTCCCCATCCAAATCGCTTCAAACAAGCGCCCTGTTGTTCCCATCTCTATCCATTGAATTTATATGTTTACATGCAAATATGTACGATATAAGAATATAAAATAATTGCTGCCAACGGCCATGACGTAAACAGTGAACTTTACTTGGCTCCTCTACTGGATCAACATGTGTACCATCTGTCACTGTCTTCAAAAATATCTAATAGCAATTACCTGTGGTGCGATACTTCCTTCAACAAAAACTAATTTTCTTGCATTGTCATGGTCATCTAGTCTAAAGAAGCTAGTCCACCGAGTACTCGCAATAAGCGGTGATAAAATGCATCCCAACAATGGGGCAAAATGTACTTCAATAATGGGGTAAAATGACACTCCATGCCGTCTCATAAATTATCAAGACCAATTGATGCAGAAGAACGTCTTCGTTTTTGACTGCCTCCAGTTCCGATCATAGGTGTTCTAATTTCTAAGGTCTATGACTGCTTAGTACACTTCGGAACGTGGCGGACAATTTCTGAAGAAAGAATTGAACGTAAACAAGCTTGTTTACTACAGGATCATTTTGCCCCGAACTGAGGAGTGCATTGTGCCCCGAATGTATAATGAAGATGTTTTTATCATAACATAGAAATACATATTAAAAGTTACCGGTATTTTTTTCTGAAAGATGTAGCTCTAATCTCAGTCAAACGGGTAATGTTTGAAACGATTAAAAATCTTAACAATGTGCAGTACAAAATAACAGCATATCCAATGCAAATTAGTTTTTGTTTTTATTTACACTATCTGACAGCATAGAGCTGCCAGGTTGATACGGTGTCCAAAGCAAACATACACACTTAGAAATTATTATTTTTACACGAGACGTAATTCTACTTTGTCGTAAATCATGGAACGTAAACAAACATGGAATGTAAAATTAAGTGTCCTGAAACTGAAACATATGCAACTTGATGAAAAGTACGTTTGATCGAGTTGATTTTCTCGTCCTTTTCAACTGATTCTTATGTCAAAAGGGCCGCTTGCATGTGTCGGTCTCAGGGCACTGAAATTTACATGTCTTTTTCGTAGTGTGTAGATTTAACTTGTAGGGTAACTAATTTGTTGTAAAAATGTATTTTAGGCTTGAAACGAAGGAAGTGCATCTTGCCCCAATGGTGCATGCAACTCGGGGGCAACTTGACAGTTCCAGTATATTGCCAGTGTACCCCGACAATTTGGTGCTGGTGGTTCTGTCAAACTCACAAATTTCAGAAGTGTTATCTGAAAAGGGCGAATGCTGAAATGATGTACAGTAAACAAAATTAAAGTTTAAAATTCATCTTATTGCCGCGCGCTCACCAAATCAGACACGCGACTATAGCGACACAGGAGCTCCAGTGATGCCAGCTAAATGTTTCGTTTTGATTCTCAGTAGTATGCACAATACATAATCAGTTTATGAAACTTTTTTTTTACATTGAGTAACATATGTATTTGAGGAGTACAAAACCAAAAGCTTAAACATATGATTTGTAAAACGAAAATATATGATTGTCATCGAATCAATTGGAACAAATAAGAATTGAACAAAGATACTTTCAGTGTTTTTAACGCTATTGCTATTATCGTCGATAATCAACTAAGAAAGAATGGTTTGCAGTGAGTAAGAGTGTACTAATTATACGCAGCTAGTACTGCAAAATGTACAATTTGAGGTACTAGCATACAAGAGTACAACGTTAGAGTGTGATTTATTATTCAATTTGACTGAATTTTTAATATCTTGCAACAACGGATCTGTGACCATTACTCATGTGCAAAAATCGTCAGAGCGCAGTTTTAGCTGATATTCTAGAAAACACTACATTTTTCAGAGTTCTTCATGGTATTTGTGTGGTCATTGTCACTTTGCCCATAGCTGTGTAACTAAATAATATTACATACAAATTTATGGACTCATCTGTTTCTTGAGGCTTCAAGTTTGGTGAGGAATAACGTTAATGATAGGACGGGTGTTACAAAAGATTATCACTTTAATTTATTCGTTTAAGAAGCTCAATATTATTTTTTTTTTGAGACCGTTATTTGATTTAGTTTATTTAATTGTATGTATATCTTCAATTTTAAATGGATCTACAAAATGTTCCTCATCACCCAGCAAAGCTGCTACTCATCGCGAAATATAATAAAATTTGTAAGTTTTTGCGGATAGAATTCTTCATTCTTCCAAAGTTTTTGGCATTTTCCTCTAGCCGGATGTTGCAGATGCTCATAAGGATTCTATTTTCAAGCCGTTCGTAATATCTTCCAACGATGAAATATTTGTGGTGATTAATGAGTATTTACAGTTTAGTTTCAGAAGTCTTGCATGTTAGAAGAATATACAAGATCACAAGAATAGAGAAACACAGGAAAGTAAATTTTTTGTTTATTCATACAGCCCATGGCAAGCCTTTACCGCACCACTATAATAAAAACAAATCTTTAGGCTGATAATATTCAAGAGCAAAGTAAAATAGAAGACAGCAAAGTATTTTATTGTTATTTGATTATTTAAGAAAATGAACCTTCTTCAATCGGTTTCAATTTGTTTGGATTATTTCATTTCACCACGAACAAAATAAATTCGCTCTTATCATATACCATTCTTGTCTGTTGTTTGACATCCACACATGGAGAAACAAAAAGTTGTATTCCCATAGAGAAATGCCATTACGGCGGTGAAGGACAATCCCTTTGTTTATGTTGTGTGGCGACATCTACTATTTGCAAGTGGGTACGTGAAACTAAGGTTATCTGTCACCTTGCCGGGGACTTGGGTGCATGTTACCCCAGGCTATATGGCGACTATATGGTTACTTGGGTACTCATATGGCCGTCAGAATGGTTCATCGTTTGCGAAGTGAAGTATTTTTGAAAGTGATGTGTTATATTTCTCAATGTTTTGATTTTATCGTAACGTTACCTCAATATTATAACACAGACAAACAGGTATAACACATTGAACATTTCTCAATGCAAACACTACCGTCATCTGTCATATACGCTCAACAGATGACTGTAGAGTGTAAACGCCGAACGCTAGAGAATTGATTATGCACGCCACAAGTGGCGGTATTACCAACTAATAAACTTTTAAATTTACCGTTAAAACGATGACCGTACTGTGAGATGATTGTCCAACGCTTCTGGCTCATCGCACCCCTTGATTTCCCCTTGTATTTCCAAAAAAGTCTTGTATGCAATGTCCAAGCTGTCCAGACGCACTTGGACTCGGATCATATCACGTTTTTCGTTGTAGGCAGCAAAGAATTTCTTCACAATTGCAAGTGTGGCTTGACAGCCCTTCTGCTAGATTGTCAAGGAGATTCGATCTTGGACATCGTGGCCACTCAAGAGTATAAAAACGTGAACCGAACTCAAACGCTTCTCGTTTTCAACGCGTAAGCAATTAACAATTCCTTTCCGTCACGGGAAAAAAGACTTGAATCTCCTTCCCATGTCTCCGAGAAAAAAATCGTCACTTATCTTCAAAAACTCCCTCCAAACCTTCTCCCAGCGCGTGCACAGGTAGAAATACATTTTCAATCAACCTGAACAAAAATATGATCATCTCTTATTTTATGGCAACTCGTTCCGAATTTCTCTATATATACTCTCCCAAAACATATCAATGCAGAAATCGAACACATCACACCCCCTCGGCAATGGTTTTACAGAACAAACCACCGTAATCCCCGCGGCATCGAGCCATTATTAATTCCTGGTTCGAAATTAAATTTTGCACACAAAACGATAATTGATAAACCATGAAACGAAACAGATAAAATTTCATGCTTCATAATTCCATTATGACTTACATTGTGCGCTGCATTGAAACCAAACAGGACGAATTCAATCGGTGCTGCACAAGCACAGCACACCTCTCCGGGCACATTTCAAATTCGTTGATTTCGGTTTTTTACTTCTCACCCGCGTTTACCAATATCCCTGTTGTTTTCCCTAGCATTTCCGGTGAAAGCAGTCGTCACCGTCGTCGTCGTCGTCGGTTGGCTTCCGATTGGTTTCGGTGTGAATTTGCACACAAAACAGCACCCTCTAGGCACCTTTTGGTTTGGGTTGCTATGGTTGGTGATTCTGGCCGGAGGAAAAGGACCAAGGGAGGTGGATTTTAAAGCGATTTAATGCGTTTCCATTTCTCCGAAGCTCAGCAGTAATTATTTGCGCCCGCGAGATCCGCCAACCGGCGGATGTTGTGCGTTGGTGTGGGGTGACGAATTTCAATCAGTTGCATAAATTATTGAGCGGTTTCCGTGCAAATTGCATCGATTTTTCGCTACAGTTGGATTTAATCTTCTTACGTGATTTTGTGTTTCCCTTTTCAGAATGATACAATGCGAGTGATATTTATGTACTCGTCGGAGGAACCCCAGGGGAGATCAACAGAGCTACCGGGGCCGCTGGAAGCTTTCAAGGGATCCCGATCATTGTTCCTTACGCAGAGGACCAACCAGAAGCCACTGGCGAATGCCGCCGATGTCAACATTCTTGAGCTGAGGAATGAGGATGTAGAACTGCCGGAGAGTGACGAGAGTCTGTATTGGTGCAAGATATTCAAGCTCGATGATTTCCACCAGAAGCATCATCTTGTGAGGGTAAGTCATTTATGCTAAGGAAACGTTTTGGCAACAGTTTGATTGTTTTTGAGTATAAGAGCAAATTTGTAACCTCATTTATCGATCGATTAGTATTGTATTAATGCTAGTTCAGAAGCATTTCGGATTCAAAAAGTAGATCTCAAAATCATTTGAGAGCTAATAGAAACGTTATTTATAATATAACAAGTCAGCTAGAAAAAAACAATGCTCATCAACTTATTCGAAAATTGAAGCATCAGATAAGATAAGCTGTCACCGTTAATATATAATCCAATAATTAATGTCAGCAATCAGCATTACTATCAAATTCATAAATTAATTCAACATCCTATTCAATTATCCAAAACACAACATCTGATAAGTATATCCGAGTTCAGATTACGTCCCAAGAAAATAAAATTCAAACCAAGAGGGATGCGTATTCACCCTCTGAGTCGTGTCACGTGGTGATACCACCACCTTAACCCCTCGCCACTTGCCAGCCCGTACCAATCGTGTATTGAAGAAACGGACCCCTCAAACTCATCAACAGCTGGCTCTCCTCGAATCATATCTTTCTTCAGAACTTGCCGCCACGCACAACTTTGTAAGATGATCGCGGTTCGTGGCTGCTGATGCACTTCAAACCGTGTACATTTGAAACCGAAGCATCACGCACTACTAAATCAAATCCGGGGGAAATCATCATCGTCACTTGAGATTAAATTTGCAGATGAGACGACGCGGCACATTGTTCCAGAAATTGAGTTTCTTTCGTCCTTTCTCTGGAAAGGGGAAGATTATTACATCCTTAACCTAAATATTTGTTCTCCGGCGGCGGTAAAGTCGTGTCAGTGTGGGGTGAAAAAACAATAAGCAATAAAAACGGTTCCTCCCCTCAGGGGGTTCAAATTCGGTAGCTTCCCCCGGAAGACCGATTTTGAAAAACAATGTAAATGCACTCTCGACGCGGGTATTCAAATAGGATCCCTTCCAAATGGGCTGCCTCAAGTATTTGTGTACCGAGTGCGCACTCCTTCCGAAGGGTTCAATCAAGATTACTTCCGGCTATCCGGTCAAGAAATGATGACGACATATCGATTGATACGTTTGGAAAACCGCCTCAAGTCGTTCCGGTATGAACGGAAGAAGGACGGAATCCCAAGAATCTGGGACCAAATGTGTAGCACACTACTACTGGCCAAGAGAACTCGAGAGTGTAATTGCCCGCAGCAAATTTCACTCCCATTACGGATCCCAAGTTTGCCTAATGAAGGTCCACTTTCCGCACATACATACATTGAGTTCCATCAAACCGGATGTGTATCGTTTTCGACCGGAGTTGGAAATTCTTCCCGGACTGTGTGGCTCTGCTCGGTCGTAAAGGAATTCACTGCTGCACACATTTGACGTTGGCGTTTCATTTTCATTGCTGTTGCTGCCGTTTCGCAATGCCAACGGTATTTGTCGACAGGATATTAAATTTTCAATTTTCGGTTTTCATTCACTACCCCCTACTGACAGGAGTTGCAGTGGATGTCCTGTGTACATGTGTACAGATGAGAGTGTATGCGTGTGAGTGTGCCAATGCTTGTGTGTACTTACAGCATTCGCCCAGTTAAACGCTTGCAGCGGTTTTCCTATTGCAGTGTACGAAGATTTATCTTCATCAGGTCCGCAGTTGGATGAGGAAGGTTGGTATTCAATGAAAATCGAGATTGGCCTTCAAAAACAAAAATAAAAAAAAACAAGATTTTTGAACCTAGTGTTATTTTGTTCAACAGATTTTTGTAACAATGGTACGTTATGTACGTTAAAAAATCAGTTCAGACATGAAAAAGTTTTTGTAAGAAAAACTTTTTTTCCTTAAAAGTGCCCATCTCGCGATGTATGGACGGTTGGTAGTAAACATAATTACCTATCTTGAGGCAAAGTTTCATCCAAATCAAACATGGCCATTTTTCTTAAATCGACTTTAAATTTTAAAAATCGATTTTTTTCAGTGTAGGTCTCAAATGAAATTTTTTCCAGTATTTTTTTTCGATAACTTGGACAATTTCCTAAAAGTCATCCATATGGCACATTTTTGTAGGAGTTGTCATTTTTCATTAATATTTTTTTGAAAAAAATCGGCTGAAAAAGTTTGGCCCTTCTCAAATGTTAGTCTAGATAAATTTTGGAAAAACTAAGTATGCAAAGTGGCATATTTAGTCAAGGTCCACACATCCAGAAAGTTTCATTGAAATCTGAGAGGGTGCTGCCAGCTCCGAATACGATTTGGCGCGAAATGCGTCATATACAACCCAACTTCCCTGTCTGGCAGTGTTTTTATGGAAGAAAAATGTTTGCAATATAATATATTATCTTATACTGATCCCATTGCAAACAATTTTAGCCCGGAAGTTGAAAGGTGATAGCTCTGTTGAGATTCAGTAACCCATTTAAGAATGCCTGGTCACTCACATCCATTCCGAGGTTACCTTCACTTACAACAAGCCCCGCATACACGTAGTACCGATATTAAATGTATATTGGTGCTGCGTATACTTCCTGTTTTGTAGATGGCACGTAGGGGAAATGGCTCTAATGTTGGCCTATGTATCTTAGATTGGGCCCATCGCTAAATATCTGCTATTTATCAATTTTATCTAGATAAATGCGTCATTGGGACGGAACAAACAAGGAACCTAGACAATCGTTTCTATTCGTCAGGTGTCTGCGGCTTTCCCGTTGATGGCAGTAGCACCAGGACCTTCCATGCCGTTGGTGGGTGTAACGTTGTTGGTCGTGGGGGTGGTGGTAGTGGTGGTAAGGCTTGTAGTTTCCACCGCCAGAGGAGCCTTGCGCTCCGACGATGTTGGAGGGACGTCCTCCAGTGGAGAGCTGGAGTCATCGTCACTGGAGGAAACCAACGGTGCAGTACCGTTGATGGTTGAGATTGTTTTGAGCACTGTCGGCGGGGGAGGAGTGGTTCTAGCTTCCGCTATCTCTTTGGTTACCATCATTCTGTACGCTGCGCAGATGCATTCGCACACGAAGCGATACTGGCTCACGTTTTGCACCGTACAAGCCCGTTGATCACGCATTGCCTGTACAATATCCAGCGGATAGACGGGTTCCTTGGCTTCCATCAACGCAAGCGCTGTGTCCATCAGGATCAGAACCCCCGTTCGGCCAATGCCAGCAGAGCAGTGAACGATGATGGGAGGATTAGCGGCACTTATGTATTGATGCACCGAAGTGGAGGAGGGCATGTCGTTTGGACTTTCATCACTATCCGTGTGCACAATGCGTCACCCCGACGAATCCAAACCTCCATTATCATCCATTGTTCTCAATTTGACATTTTTCAAACTGGCTTCGATCTCCTGCAGCAGAGTAGTATTCCGCGCGGCACGTACCTTCTCTGTAAACTGAAGGAACAACTCCGTATCGGCCGGTACGCCATGGCCATCGTCTTCTCGTCCGTGAGCACCAGATCCCGAAACACGAAGCTGCCCGTTTCGTCCGGTTTTTCGTGGAGACATTTGATGGAAAATCCTGCCGAAAGGGACAGCGTTTCTTCGTCTGCCGAAGGCCAATACTGGTGACACTTGGGACGGCCTCGCTTGACGGTAGTCAGCATCACCCCCAAATGGCTGCTCTCCTGCTGCACCATCCGCGAAAAGTCGTTCACCGTGGTCGACAGGGGCCCCTGGGTGGTGATGTAGCGGTTGATGATCGCCGGCGGGGGAATTTCCATGTTGACGTAGTTGGCATTGATGTAGTCACCGCTTTCGGTATTCAGCAGGACCACGTGGGTGCAATCGTAAGGCGAAGCATCCCTGTAGTGGTTCTTGTTCAGATTGTCGTTCTTCCTGGCCTCCGTGATTGCCAGATCGGCATTCTTCCTGTACATGGTGTTGATTTGTTGAGCTGCATCAAGGGTAAAACCTACATCAAGGCTTCCGTTGTTTTCATTCCACTTCCTCACTCCATTAAAATATTGGTAATTATAATGAAGTTGACATTTTACAGTCCATGAACCATATTCTTGTTTTCGAGAACAAGGTTCACGATATCAATCACAACGCATGAACAAAAATCACATTTGCCAGAACTAGATCATGATTTTCCGAACAGAGTTCACGGTTCTATGACTGTTGCTACCTTTGCAGGCGTTACGTTTATTTTATGGGACATTATTCATGGTGTACTTTCGTAAACGAAAAATTTACTTGTTACGAAAATCGTGACTGGCGGTGGATGAGTTTCGGAACGGATTTTTTCTCGTGATTTTCTTTGCGATAGAAACGCAGCCATGATCTACACTACACCGTTCGAAAACTAGTACAAGTTTGCATAATTGATCGTGTAAATTGATAAGACATGAAATTTTCCATTTACATGCTTGAATGTTTGCATTTATGGATGTTTTCATCACCATTCAAATTCAGTAGTGTGTAAATGATTCCAAGACGGCAGATAATGCATTGGAATTCAAAAAACTCTGACACAGTTCAGTTTTATGAAAATAGACCAACCATCTTAATAACCCTTGCACACGTTAGATGCATACCATCCCAACTAGAAACCAAACGGTCCTCCGCCACAAATTACCACTTACTTCCAATAACCCTCATTGATTTGATGTGTATCTGTATATAACTTTCCTTCAGAACTTGAACTTGCATGGCCGTCGTCACTGGAAAAGCTAGGACAATTGTCTAGGAGTAGGGGGTCTTCACCCCCTTTTTAAATTATCAGTCGTTTTTACACATTTCCAGTATGTTGAAATTAATTGTTCATTGTTTGTATCGAAATTCACTTATTTATATGTCTAATTGACCCAAATACTCGTGGCATAAATACAAGAAGTTTGAGGGGTACATTGTTGACCGATAAGGTTCTGTATTATGATTGTTAATCTAGAATGTTTAATTGATTCAAGGATCTCGTGCAATTTTACAAGCCCTGGATTTTTATTTTGTATAGTGGATGATAATTTTTAAAGCGCATTTTTTCTAAAAAATAATATCTCTTCAAGTTTATAATCATACTTTACCTTTACTGTAGGCAAAAAAATATAACCCAATGATCTCGAGAAATATTTACGTATTCGAATTCAACGAGTTCAAAAATCTTGCACTCAGATATCTAATTTACTATTCAAAATTGAGATTTGTTTGCCCTGGATCTAGAAAATTTACATAACATGGTTGGTTGCCTCATTAAATTTGTGATTTAAAACTACCTGACAGTGAACAGTTATTGGTTACTACAATAATTACAGATAAAGCAGTGAACAAAGTTGCTGAAGACAGCAAGCTTCCAAAAAAGTTACCAAAATGTGACTTAAACATTATCAGAAAACTTTCAGAAATATAATCATGCAAATTAATTTGTCAGTCATCCAAAAAGGTAGGCATCGATTTCGTATCTGTACGCAGCCGTCAAAAGTTTATATTGCAAGATCTTGCACACCTAGATTAAAAACTAACAACACGGCTTTCAATAACAGAGATATTTTACCATATTTGAAATTGTTATGGTCTAGAATAAATCTATTCTCTTACACGTCACACTTTTTAAATATGAACTATGATGATCTCTATGCGATTTTCGAACTTGTTACCTAATAAGAAGACATTGCCTAATTATTTGAACTATTCCCGATATGCGGAATATATATAAACCTAAGATCTATTTTTTTTTTTAAATCACTGAAAAAATAATAATTCATCTACAACAGGAGTTGCTATTCATTCTACTGGCCGAACATCTACTGGACCAAACAAGGCTGAATTAGTCATTAGGTCGACTTGGGAAAGCGACATTATAAAGGTTGAACACGAAAAACTCCGGACACGAAAATCTTGTTGGGGGTTTAAAATGCGTTTTATGTTTTATAGTTCAATGTAGCAGTTATAAATTTGTAAGTATTATGCTTATTGTGAGACCATTGTTTCAATCTTTTTTCTTACCATAGGCCATTTCTCAAACTTTTCTTTTAACAAGGGCCATCATCTTTTGCACGAGCCCTGTTCCCACTTGTTTGGCTGCCAAATTCCATTTCCACTTGAATTTTTTCAGGCCAATTGCAGTTCCACCCTTTTTTCAGTAGGGTAAACTACCCCATTTCCGGCCTATTAGGCAAAAGCCGCACTTAGTCTTTCTTAATGTAGCGCAGTTTATCACCAAACGGAATGTTATTATTACTGATGGCTTCTAAATTAATTTACCTTTCCTTTAAGATTTGATAAAGAAAAACCAATCGTTGAGATATTGTCAAAAGTCTAACGCTGCTTCTTGACGCCAAACTCGGCTTACGGATTCTAAACTCAGCCTAACGCATTGAAACGCCATTGAAACGCCAAAGAATACACTTCGGCCTATCAGATGAAGATAAAAATTAATTATGTCGAAGCGCTTCTTTTGTTTTTTGGGGATAATGGGTGCAAACCTTCATTTCACGCGTTCTCATTTACTTCGTTTGGTAGCTTATTAACTAAAGTACCAATCGCATAATTGACTTGTTAGCTCTGAAATCATGGATTTATTTGAAGTTTTCTGCTCGAAAGACCCAAAATGAGCGATTAGGCTGAAGTAGATATGTACCCTATGTGTTTCACAATTGGCCTTAGTTCCGGAGAGTATTGGCCGGATTCATATCCTTGGGAACCACTGTGACGCCATTTTCGCTGTACCACTGTTTGGTGGAATTTGAGTAGTGGCAGCTTTCCAAGTCCGGCCAGAATAGACAATCCACCTCATGCTGCACTCCTCCGGGTAAATTTGCTGGTTCATGGTCCCAGTATCGCTTTTAATCCCACAACTGCAGATTGCTTGTCAGGAACTTTATGGCGAATTGCAATTTTTTTTTGATTTTACATTCTTCCGGGGCACTCTTCCGGCCAACCGAGGTATGCCCAGGAATTTGATCGAAAACTGCCAGGAGCGGATAGACCGGGATTAAGCTTATAAACTGTTTTAAACTATAAAAAATATAATAAGACATGATGAGTAAAATATCGAGTGATCGGAATTGTTTACGAAAGATCCCAGGAATTTATAAAATCCTTGAACTTCATCAGATTTTAAATCATTTGACATTTGGCAGACAAACAATCTTAAAATTTTGGAAATAAGAAAGTGTCCAATACATTTTAACTTGAGAGGTGTCAGACAAAAGAAAGGAAAACAAGGAATGAATAATTTGTTTTAAGATCTCTTAGTTTTGTCTTAGAAGATTTGTTAATATTCTCCGATTATTTTCAAGCTTGCAGTTTGTGGAAATATGATATATTTTGGATTTAGTTTTAATAAATTTCAGATTATTTATCTTTTAAATATTTAAACTCTGATGTCAATTGCATTTTAAAATAATATTTCGATTAATTTGCGATACCTCTACCAACAAGATATCAGTGCCAACATTTCAAAGGAGCGTAATTGCTTTTGTAAACAATGGCTTTTGCCGTCGATTTCTCGCAAATATACCTCTACCTATTGGTGTAATTAATTTTGAAATCGACGTTTAAAGCCATTGTTTACAAATTCAATTACACCCCTTTGAAATGTTGGCACTGATATTAGGAAAATGATTCTACAAAAAGAACTGCAAGATGCGGGAAATTTACAAATCATAGAACTCAGACACTTTTAAAGTTATCAAGCTCAATTTATAAGTTTCGAAGTAAATATTTTTTTTATTTGATACACCTTCTAGAAACTTGTGAGATAAATATATAAAGGGGAATATTGAGCACAAGAGAAACTTAAATCAATGCTGACTAATTTAAGCTGTAATGATAATCGTAAGACGGACCAAAAACCTATAGATCCCCTGTGCTACCGCGGGAAAGAAAGGGTCACAGAGCTTTACATTATTACATCATTACATTACATTATTAATAATTCTTGCTAGGAATTGACTGAATAATTCTCCTGCAAATTCACTTGGACTTCACTTCAGCATTTACTTAATACTATCCTGGTATTCCCAATTCCCAATTATCTTATGAATATTTTTTTAGTTCTGGTAGGAAATCCCAAAAATTCTTCGAAATGCTGCTGGGATTCTCCTTTGAATTTTCTATTTTTTTTTTTAAATTCAAAGGAGAATCCCAGCACACGGGAATATACTTAGAATACTCCTCGAATTCCACTTGAAATTTAGCTCAGAACTTTCTATGAATATTCCTAAGAAATCCGTTGGAAGTATTTTCAAAATTCTAATAGAATATATGTTGGAATTACCGTTGAACTTTGCTCCTTTCCTTGGTATTCAACTCACAACTATGAAATTCTCACCTGAAAAATTAATTACAGTTCTTCTTAGATTTCTCCACAAAATTTGTCAGAACCCTCTTGAATTTTTTGGCCGAATTCATTTGAGGTTCGATAGAAATTATATTCATATTCAATTGTAATCCTATGATTTCTCCGAAAACTCACATGGAAATATGCTTCGGATTCCTTTTGTCCCAGAATCTTCTTTAAATTATCCGTAGAATGTCCTCTTGTGTATTATCTTGAAGTTCTCCTCAGAATGATCATGGTGTAATCCTCCTTCTCGTCCAAATTTTCTCATAATTCCTTAAGAATTAACGTCAAAAAGTGTTATGAATTTTCATTAAAATTTGTATTGAATCTTATTCAAGGTTGCCTTGGAATTCTACTCAGAATTACAAAACTAGAGTTCTAGGACATTGACGAAAATGATCCACGGGTTTAATTTTATGGACATTGACAAGAATAAATATTTAAACGCATCAGGTACATGAACTTGGTGAAATTTTAGATGTGTGGATTCAAATTGAACTTATACCAATCAGTAGATCAACTATATATAAAATCAAAAGCTACTTATTGATGAAGTGTTTGATTTAAGTTACAATAAGTTTCTTATATACTGTAACGAAATAAATATTTGACATGGGTATTTGAGACCGCTCAGTTATGGGTAACAATTTAAATTTCAACTTGCCGTATTTAAAGTTTCAGAGAAGCTTTACAGAGCTTAACAAGATTATATTTAAGGTGAAGTATTTCTTTCAAAAGAATTTCTTTTTATAGAGTTCTTCTAAAATAAATCCGAGTTTATCTCTCGGAGTGCCTTGAATTTTCTTTATAACAGTGCAGAAATTCTCTGCAGAATACTAAAACCATCAGAAAATTGATCCTTAGATTCTCTTTAAATTATAAACTTTTTTAAAGAATTCACCTCCTTAGAAATTCGCATGCTGTTCACCTCTGAGTTCTTATAAATGTTTATTCTGTTCTCCTCTAAGTTCTACTGAAAATTTACATGGAGTTTTCCTTAAAATGCTTGCCAAGTAGTTCCTAGTCCAAGTTGTACCCAAGAAATTGTTCACAGGGCTACTTAAAAAAATCACTGATCTCACACAATTTACTTAGAGGCTCCAAGATGGAGCTCTAGTCATAACCCTCGTATAGTTCATCCTAAAGCTCCCTAGAGCTCCCTAATGGTGGCGGGGGGGGGGACACCCCTCACCATCCCTCTCCAAAGGGGGAGTTTGGTAAAGAGAGATGAAAAAACCGATTTGTACCTTCCTCGCTTTTCTAATATCTATATACAATCTTCACACTGCCGTACTCTAACGGAACTATCAACTCTATGCTTTCATCTACTCCATCTATCGTATAAAAATTACCACTACAGTCTGTTATTTGAAATTAGCATCTTCAACTATATTCTTTTAATAGTTCTTCAAAAAAACTGGTTCCTGAAAATCTAGTCTTAAGATCTTTAAAGAGAGGAAGAAGCGCATTTTATTTTTCAATTTGGCATCGAAATTCACGAGTTTATCTCGGTGACATCGAATTTCCGGTATTTTCCAGTTATTCCGATTTCCCGGTCACCTTGATTATTTAATTTTGCAGTTGAAACTGGACTCCTCAAAGGTGCGAAATCGCAAATAAAAATGTGCTTTGATGATTTATCGTCTTGGTTTCACCTGCGTACAGTTTCGTTCGTTAGTTTAATAAATTTCCGACTAAGAACTAAGCATACTGTAGCACTGTTACATTTTGTTTTAAACGATTCTTACATTTCAATTTAAGCGGAAATGCCGAAAAAAAAGTGACTTTAGTGACTTTTTGTCGAAAATAGGGACTTTTAAGTGACCACCTACAAAAAGTGACAAAGTCACTCAAAAGTGACCCGCTATGAGCCCTGGAATTTATGCATGGGACCAAATTAGGGGTATTTAGGCCGACATTACATTCATTTCACCATACTTGTTATTCAAAGTTATTCAAATTTTAGTTGCCTGATTGATCAACAGTTAAAATATTGCTTAAATGCCTCAGAAATTATAAAAAAGTAGGAGATTATATCCTAGATACGACCGTAGATTTGACGTAGGATTACGTGCCCCATATCAATATTCAGTGACTGTGTTAGGGAAACCAGTTTTATCCATCGCGGATACGCCTCGTTTTCTGATGACAAAATTATGCATTTTCGTGCACAAAACGCACGTAATTTTTGTTTTATTTATTCGATAGGGGAAATGACGGCTTCGGCATGAATTAAAACGCTAATTTCACCGAATTTTCTTACGAAAACACTTCGCTGAATGAATTCGAATGATTTTTTAGGCTTTCAGCTTCAATTTGATTATATGTTTACCACTTAGAAAAAGCAATCTAGCAGGGTTTTCTTGAAAAGAAACACACGCACTACAAAATGCGGCTGATTTCGAGTTGTCGATGAAAGCACAGCTGTTTACACGCAGCTCAAATAGAAAGGTTGCCGAATAAAAAGATGTTGCCCACAATAGTCGCTCTCACTAGAGAGGATTGGAGCTTTGTTAAAGCGTTTCAAAACAGTTTTTGACAATTATTTCGACTGAAATTGATAGAGCAACTGGCAGCAAAAGATTGCAAACAAACCAATACTGTATATGTGTGCGTTCCTTAGAGAAAAAGACTATAGAAAGATGGTCGCTGCTTAGGATGTCGAGAATACGTAAACATCAATAATGTATGGTGGTCCTGAAAAGAGCCGTTTTGTCGTGATGGTTGAGTAACACTGAGCTATTAGAGAGTTCAACACGGATGAGGCTGGCGAGCAGTATGTTGTTTGGAACGACGCGCTTGGCATAGATGACCCACAGTGGCTCACGACGAGCAACTGAATCCGATCAGTAGTGATGTGGCTTCTTCCTACTTCTTCGGTGAATTGAGTGAATCGGTGTTGACGACCGAACACCACCACTCACCACACGCGGTATTGAATAAACACCGTACGGTGAGACCGGCTGGAATTCAACTTTGAAATCTGTGTTAGAGAAAGCGCTTTTCGCAGGCTATCGGTGATAATTTTAAATACCATAGTAACAGTTGCACATTCGAGCAATTTTCAATAGCAACCTTTTGAAAATTGATATAGTCTTAATTTTAACAAACTTGTAGAAAAATTTTCTTTCGATTGGTGTATTCAGAATTAAAATTCATCATCGCTGGATCAAAATCAGACCACTTTCATATCGCAACCGACTTTAGTTTTTGAAATTGCACCCCCATTGTTGCCTTAAAAACACATGGTATGTTAAATTTAAACTTATGGGAACTGACATCCGATTGTTGAATTGGACATATGTCTAGTAAATACTCTTTAACAAATTAATGGTGATCCTGAAAAGGACCGTTCTGTCGTGATGGTTGAATAATGCTGATCTATTAGGGTTTTCAACACAGATGAGGCTGGCGAGCTGTATGTTGTTTGGAACGAGGTAACGTGCTTGGCATAGATTGCCCACAGCGACTCACGAAGAGCTACTGAATCCGATCAGTAGCGGTGCGGTTTCTTCCTAATTCGTCGGTAAATTCCTTGTATACTGGAGAACAATGTTCAACGCCACGCCCCTAGAGCACTGCTGCTGTTGATGCTGATGACGACCGGGCACCACCACTCACCACACGCGGTGATGGAATAAACAGTGTTCGGCGAGACCGGATGGAATTCGATTTTGAAATCTGTGTTAGGGAAAGCACTGTTTGCAGGCAATCAGTGATAATTTTGATCACCATTTCAAAAGTTGGTTATTTGTGTAGTTTTCAAACGTGACCTTTTAAAAATCGATAAAGTGTTCATTTTAGCAGATTTGTAGAAAATTTCCCATCGATTTGTTTTGTTTAGAATTAAAATCCATGTGATATTGACAGAGTAATAAGTCGTCAAAACCTGACCACTCTGCGTAACGTGGTCGATTTTTTTTTGTTGTACTCCCAATATGTTACGTAATATTACGTCAAAAATATTTTAAAAAGATTATAATTTCAAAACTACACATAATGGCTAACCTATTGAAAAATTCTTAAAATAAGATCTGAAAACTATTCTTGGACCATAGCATGCAACGAAGATTTTACAGTAAATTATGTCAATTTTTAATTTTCAGGACATCGAAAAAAATGTGGTGTTAAAGCGTGAAAATGTACTGACCTTCTTCTAGGGAACGTCCACGTAATTCTAAGAGGGTCCAGTCCCCCCTAGGCACCCCCATCAGGCTACGCCAATGCTCGACGCGTAGCTTCCTTCCAACCCGTAGCCCGAGAGCCAACACGTAACGCAATGCGAAACTGATAAAGCACCAAACCGCAGGGCATCTTTCCGCTTAGAAACTTGTGCACTTGTCGCCACAGAAACATGTTATTGCTTCACCCATCACACCGAGGCCAGCCAACCAAGTCGGCGAATGTTTGTCCCGAACGGTACAAACCTCCGCAAGGCTTACTACCGACCGACTCTGCTCGCACTCGAATATTCACGGTTACATACGCTTCCCGTTTGTGGCTGTGGGATTGTAAATATTTCCGACTTCTTTCAATTTAATTAGAAATTTTCTGTAATCCTTTCAATGCCGGTGTTGCTAGTTCGGGAATAGACAAACACACAAACGCAGATTCGCTCGGGGCTTGCAAAAGAGTTGGGTTGCATACGTTCCAGTCTTAGATAGCTAAGAGGAAGTTTTGTCAGCCGGATTTCTTTTGCAATCGTCTTTTGGACTTGTGGTGGCTTCGAGTGGGAAAGGAGGGAAATCTTGTTAGCTTGAAGTTTTCCTCCAAGGGCAGAAGCAGATAATATCGGTGTGTGTGAGAGAATGTTACTACCATACAGACTAGCTGTTCGAGGGCATGAACGAAGCGCCGACAAAGAACCATATCCCGAAAGTTTCGCACGGCTATAAGGCTTTCAGTTCGATTCAAGTCTACTCGGCAGATAAAGCTAGCTGATAACCGAACGGGGTTTTTCGTTGAATAGAAAACCGGATAGAGATCTTCTTGGCTGTTGTTGCTGTTGCTTCAGGAACGAAAAGATTGATCATCGCTCGCACTGCTGCGTCTGGTTCGTTTTGCAACCATCCGACGACGATGACGACGTCCTGATTCAAAATGAAGAGATGATGGAAAAAGGAAAATAGGCGAAACTAGATAAGAACAGGAGTAGTTTATTGGAATCGTAAACAGCTATCAGTTCATCTGTGTGGACTGTGGCAAAAAAGAGGTTCCCTGTGTTCAATGATCTAACTCAATCGTCTTCGTCATCATCATCATCATCACCATCCTTGTCGTTTGGGTTAATTTGCATAAATGAAGATGTGAACGTGCAGGAATCGATTTGGGCGACACAACGGAGAGATCAAAATTGAAAAATGCTGCTCGATAGGAAGCCGAACGGAAACGGCACTTGGCAGCAGCATGAGCACATAAGTGTATGAATGCGGAGACTTCCTACCACCAACGACGAACGACGACGATGACAATATTGATGATGATGGCTTGATGTATATGAAAACAAACGAGTCATCCTTCGTTCCCATGAGGATATGTGGGGATATGCGGATATGTGTGGAGGTGAAAGTTTTTCCGTGGATTTCCAAATCAATTCCGTTCCATTTATTTGAAACGAGAACGTGACAAAATCTGAAGGGAAATCTGATGACGAGTTGTAGTGGGAGGACCAGTCGCATCACGGTGTCGCGATGGGGAAAAAAAACATATTGACTCAAACAACTTATTCGCATTGTTGGGATGGTAGATCACCTACGGAAGTGAAAAATGATTTTCCTACGGGATAATCGATTGAAAAGTTAATCAACTTGAGGGAAAGATGATACGCACCCATCATGTGCATGGTGTACGAAAAAGAAACTAATTTGGTCCGGTCTTAGTGTAAGAGAATGAGTTTTCTTTATTGCTCGCTTCAATATCCGACAGAGATATAGGAGTGGATGCATACGATTTGCTTGTTTATTTGCAACTAACTGATCTGGCTCTTGTGTACTGGTTATATGAGGTGTACAGAGAATAGCTATGAGTAAAACTCTACAAACATCCGAACGTTCGTTCGCCCGATCATTCGGAACGATGATAAGAAGAGATAACAGCGATTTATAGAGAGATATGTCCCTACTTTAGTACTGCACGGTTATAAAGTGCATGGGGTTTAAAAGGTAAATTCAATTTTAGTCTATTTCAATTCTGAACAGTACACTACGCACACTTTGATAGAATACGTATAGATTTGATTTTATGATAGATCTTTGAAACAATAGCAAGGGTAAGTGTGCCATTTTTTGGTCCTATTGTACCGATAGTAAATTTATATTTTCATCATTCTTGTTGAAATTTATTTCGATACAAGCTTCGAACATTGACTTTGCCATTATATCTGATAAGTGCAAAACTTTTTTAATTTTTCATTTTAAGCCGGGTATTTGATCAAGCGTATGGTTTTTCCTGAATATGTAATATTTTCATTCCACATTTAAAGGCAGGCCATCATTGAGTTTTGGAAATTCAAATTCAGTTTTTTTTTTTTTTCATTTTAACCCAAAATTCTGTCAATGAAAATGTGTTCACTGTGTTTCGGTAGGTAAATAGAATGCAATGATCACGTTTTCAAGAACGTACATTTGGTTTTGAACAAGAAAACTGCTTTTGATTTGTTGAACGTTAAAGAAGTTCCCTTAAGGGATCAGATTAAATATGGATGAACACAGAATATTTCTCCTGATTAGTAGTTAGCACATATTAATCTGCATGGGCGTTCGAAAACTCCCTTGTCCATTTTTCTTCTTAAGACACAACTAACAACGTTTCAAAATTTGTTCCATACCCAACATCTCAGTGCGGTTGAAACTTCTGAACCCATACAAAAAAATGAAATCCAATTTCAATCACATTCCATTCGGTCAATCTCTAGCACCCTTTCAGTTGCCAACGCTAGTTGCTCGCCCATTCTGAAACTCCTTTCAACCGATACATTCACATATTCATTAAGACACTTTCCGGTTCAACTCCTTCCGGCGTAAGATCTGCTGGTGCCAATTCATTTTTATTTTATCTCCCCGAAAAAAAAAACCTTGTCGTTCGATTTCCTGAAACCAAGACTCGGTGGAATCTTTTGCCATTTTTTTCCACCCCTTCTCGAAACGAAACTTCATCTTGTTTCACTTCACTTTCTTCATCTTGAACAAGCCAAACAAGCCTCGGAGAAGAACTTGCAATGATAGCAACTTTGAAGGATTTTCTTCCCTCGACTGCAGCCTCCACGTACGAAGGAGTCGAGAAAATTTATTTATAATGTGTATAAATTTGATAGTGACAGAGACGGAATGGATGTGTATACTTCCAATTTCCGCCGTCATTACAGTGATATATGATGCTCCACTTGGAAGATTTTCTGCCTCCTTCTTCTGCAGAGCTGGCTGTACTCAGACTCGGAGACCCACCTCGTGACGTTTGCAATGAGAGTCGAAGTCGGGTAGGAGAAAAGGTGGTGGAAATCGACGGGCGAGTGTCGAAGATAAAAATGGCGCACGAGATATGTAGGATTGCCCGCAAAAGTTGTCGGTTTGTGTCTGGGAGTGAATATTTTTCTCAGGCTGCTTGTCGAAAAGAAACATCAGAAGGCAACTCTCCGGAGGAGAAAGAAAAATGGGCATAGATTTGTGTGCGGTTGCGGCTCGGAGGAAACAGCGATCGGCGAAAAACGAACAAAAAATGTAAACGGAAAGATAAGAAAGTTGTAAAAATTTCATTTCCTTTCCCCGAGAAGGGAGTCTCGGATAGGTAGGAAGGTTACGGTTGCGTTTGAAATTGATTTGGGATTATCAAGAAAGAGGGACATTTAGTTAAACGGTTCAACTTTACGCGAATCTGGGGTGCTCAGGATGAAAAATGTTACCATGATTTATATTCGAGCGAAGGAGAATTATCTGCTAATTACAATCTATCTCTCTCTCGTTTCAGTACGAACCCGTGTTCGATTCATCCACCAGCGTGCTCTACCTGAACCACATGATCCTGTACGAGTGCCAAGGCTTGTCGAAGGACTACGAAATGCTGTCCCGGCAACGGGGCCAGGCCTGCTTCCGCATGCAAGCCATGCACTGCAACACCGTCGTTGCCAACTGGGCACGTGGATCGGACGTAAGTTACTTACCTTTTCTATTTGTTTACAGAAATGAAAAATCAAAGGTGATAAAAGTCACACGCCGCTGTCAACGGCGCTAATTAACTTTCATTTAGAGCAGAAAATGTTGCTCCTTCTGGGAACGAAATGGCTTTCCCGCTGTTGGTAAAATAAACCAAGGAGATGAAAGCAGTTCATGGTTCACGGCCACACGTTTTAACCACCAGATTGCACCAGCATTTCCCATTCATTCAGTACGCAACGAGTCTCGGATAAATTAATTAACTGGCTGAGAAAATGCTCCAGTTTTGCCTCTCGTTTCGCATGCAGGTGCGATCTTTTTACTAAGTAAGCTTTGAGCAGGTTACTAACTGATTTTTTGTATGTGCGACCATGATTGAAATTTCGGAATATAGGCAGAAATTAGTACCCTCTTCTTAAAAATAGAGTACGGGTAAACTTGTTTATCAGCTGTCATAATCGCCATAAAATTTAAAAATACTTAATTGTTTGGATATTGGAGTAAAACGGTGGATCAAACTGCAACGCTGTTTTATGAAAGACGTTTTGGATTTTGCACACAGCCTTCTTCAGGGGATATACAATTGCACAGTCTTTTAATCAGCGTAAACATTTTTGCGATCTTAAACTAAAACTAATCCTGGTGAAGATCGCATCCTCTGGATCGAAACGTTGACGATGACACTAAAATCAACACTTTTTCTTGATGACTAAAAATCCGAATATTTAAACTTTCCTGAAGTTTTTGGTGATACCCTGTAGTGATTGGAACTAGAGATGGGCAATCCGCTCCCGAGCAGTTCTATAGACCCGATTATCTAAAGTGAGCCGATGACCCGCGGTTCATTTTTTAGGAACCGCAGCTCATCAGCTCACTGATATCACAAGTTTAAACCATTCAATCCATCATTCATAGCGGAACTTTTCAAAAAAGGACTCATTACTCCACTTACGCATTGAATAGTCACCGCGTAAACCAAGACGCAAGCGTAATACACCATGTGCCTACTGATCGACAGCACCAATGGTAAAAGCAAACTTCCAAGCGGCTGTTTGGGAGAGAGAGACAAATAGCTAATTTGTTTATTATCAGTGCGAAACCGAACTGTTTGTCAGTGCGAACCTCAATCTGAGGTAGGTTTTGAAAACAAACGATCAAACTGACGTTTGTCAGAAAACAAGTAGATCCAATCTTGATACCCGGTCCAGGTTGGAACTGAATAATAAACAAATTCTAATAGTATGCACATGTGCTACGTGATGTTAATTTTCTACTGGTCTTATCCAATTTATTTATGTACCCAGCTCTTATTGCTGATGTTATTCCTCCAGCATATGTGCTCTCACCTCTCCTCCCATCGTTCCTAGAGGAGAGGAATATCCACACAAAACAAATAACCAAAAAGCGAAATGCAGCTCTCCAGCTTATCAGCTCAGCTCCGGATCCGAATCATCTACTCGAATAATTCACTGGGAGCTGTTGACAACTCTCGGACCCGTCCAGCTCTTCGGATCTTTTTTTCTCTCTCGATTCTTCACGATTCAGCTCTGGATTCGGATCTGAGCTGATGAGCTGTAGTAGTTGAAGCCGATAATAGTGAGAGAAATTCTGCTGAAGAAATAACAACAGAAATAAAATCTGTATGTAGACTGGATTGCATAGCTTGAGAAAAGGCGTAACATCGTGTACCACGATGTGAATCATATCATCGCGTGTGACATATAGGTGTAGTTCTCTCGCATACATTTTTTGCTTTTACTGATATGTTGTTGGCACACTTTGCGCGCATTTTGGTTTACGTGATGGTTGATCAGTTGTTGCGTTATTGACGTTTTCCATTGAAAAGTAGTGCCATATTATAAGGTACGGATTTATTGGTTTAGACTACTTTACGATTTTATGCAGTTTTGTGCACTAAAACCACAAATTAATTTTCCGATTTTGAATTTGTGTCATAATTTCTATAATTTTAATGTGAGCTGAAGAGCTATTCAAAAGAATCGACTCCCTTTAGTGAGATGAATGGGTTTGATCCACTCAGCTAGATGAGCTGTTTTGCCCACCTCTAATTGGAACTGCCCTAAAGATCTCTGAACTTCAATAATATTCTCTAGACATCACTGAATTTCTAAGAAATTTTAGTCCTGAAGCTCTCACAATTTTCCTGATGTTTTTGGCATTTTCTTGAAGCTCATAGAACTTCCTGCGTAATTTTTGAATATCCCCAAAGATCCCTATTTTTTTGAAACTACTGTTATTTTCACAAACTTTCCAGCTATTTAATTTTGGAACATTCATGAATTTCTCGGAATATTCCATGATATCATCTTTCCTGCGTTTAATTAATGGAATTGCTCTGAAGTTCTCTGACCTTCCTCGAAATACTAGGAGAATCCTTGACAACAATTAAACTGCATGAAGATAATTAAACTTTTTTGAAGTTATCTGGTCGTCCTTGAAGATCTCCGAACATTGCTAAAGCTTTCGTAAATTTCCAGAGCATCTTTGAACTTCTGTAAAGTCCGTTAAATTTTCTCGAAGCTACCCTACCCGAGCACAAGAAAATATCTTATGAATACCAACATCAGGTATGATAGCTAGGCTTGCTTCCATTTACTTGCTATAAAAAAATATTTTCGGAATTTTGGAATCATTAGATGTTATACTTTGTACTTGTTAGGTACACGAAGAGGTTGAAAGGCATGTGTATGAAACATAAATCCTGTTTAATTTACTTTCAGATAGTTATAATCAGCGATTTTACGACTAGCGAGCGACTCTGAATGAACGCTCACGAATCATAAAATCGCTGGTTGTAACACTCTGAAAGCGAAATTGACAGCTTTCATGTATCAAAGACATATTTTACAACCTCTTATTTTAACTTACAAGTACAACATATCATCAGGGTTACTTCCACTCAATTGCTATAAAAAAAATGTTTTTTGGAATTATGTAATCTTGAAATAGTTTAATGCTAATTAGTACTTGTAAGTTACAAGAAAAGGTCATGAAGTATATGTTTGACACATAAAATCTGTCGATATTGCTTTCAGTGCGCCATAATCAGCGATTTTACGACTCGTGAGCGCTCACTCTGAGTGAATGCTCACGAATCATAAGATCGCTGATTGTGACGCTCTCAAAGCGAAATTGACCGGTTTCATGAGTCAAATACATAGTTTACACCCTCTTCTTGATACTTACAAGTGCAACATAGCATTATAACATCTAATGATTGCATAATTGCCAAAAATATTTTTTTTATAGCAAGTGAGTGGAAACAACCCTGCATATCATAATAACATCTAATAATTCCGAAAAACATTTTTATAGCAAATGAGTGGAAGCAACCCGGATGATAACAACATAGCTGGCAACTTAAATGTGGTGAGCCTGACATAAGAGGTGAAATACCAAAAAATAATACCTCAAATATGCTCTACGATTATCGAACTAATGACTAAATGATCAAAGTTATTATAATATCTGACGGATACTACTTGTTTGATGCGAGAATGCCATAATTTGTTTAAAAGGCCTTCTAATATCAATCCAATAACTCTTTAACTTGTCGGCTAGCTCAAATATTCATTTCGCTGTAGAAGTCTACCAACGGTAGGCCACTATCGGTAATTCTAACAGGTATCCTCTCCAGAGTGAGCGTTCACGAATCGTACAATATCTGATTGTGACGCACTGAAAGCAATATTGACAGGTTTTATGTATCGAACACATACTTCACTACCTCTTCTTATAACTTTCAAGCAGTGTTGGAAAAATATAAAAAAAAATAAATCTCACCAATGCTCAAGATCACGCTTAATTTTCGTAGACAAAAATCAACAAGCAAACACGGTTAACGGTTGATTTTGCAAGTTGTGATATCGCAGTCCAAGACGGTTTTATGACAGGTGGGCAGGAACTCACGGTCTCCCAGTGTTGGTGAGTTCTTTGCCGTTAATGTTCACGAAAAGTTCACTATTTTGCTATACAGAAATTCAAAACAAAAAATTTTATCTGCGGATTTGAACAGTTTTTGACCTGTTTCATACTACCGGAAGGTGTATGCTGTTCACAAATGCCGTGCCAAACTGATTTCCTACTCAATTAATCAATCTTTGATGTGAAATTCGCTAATAAACACGAGGCGCATTTCTTATAGCAAACATGCCATAACAAAATGGGCATGGTTCATTTTAGTAAACAAACTAACACTTCTTCCGACTGTGGCACCTATGTATTAGGCGCCGAGATCGCAGTCCATAATATCAAGCTAACAAAACTCACTAGCAGGGTTACTTCCACTCACTTGCTATAAAAAAATGTTTTTCTGAATTATGAAATCATGAAATAGTATAATGCTAATTAGTACTTGTAAGTTACAAGAAGAGGTCATGAATTGTATATTTGACACATAACATCTGTCAATATTGCTTTCAGTGCGTCACAATCAGCGATTTTACGACTCGTGAGCGCTCACTCTGAGTGAACGCTCACGAATCATAAGATCGCTGATTGTGACGCTCTGAAAGTGGAATTGACAGGTTTTATGAGTCAAACACATACTTTACACCCTCTTCTTGTCACTTACAAGTACAACATATCATTATATCATCTAATGATTGCATAATTCCGAAAATTATTTTTTTATAGCAAGTGAGTGGAAGCAACCCTGCTCACTAGCTGCAAATCTTAACAAACTGAGATTGATTTTTCATGATTTTTGCTATACACCCGAACGCAATCGAAACTCCCATAACGGCTGGCAGCAATCACTTCGTGTCTGCCATCGGTGAAGAGTAAAAAGAGACAGCAAGCTATACTTTCCCACGATGTGCAACGGAATCATTTTTGTGTCGAGTCAACTCTCAGCTTGATTTTTGCACGTTGTGAATAGTCATATTGGGAGAATAACTGTAAAATCAATATCAAGCAGGGTTACTTCCACTCACTTGCTATAAAAAAATGTTTTTCAGAATTATGAAATCACGAGATGGTGTAGTGATAATTAGTACTTGTAAGTTACAAGATGACGACGTGAAGTATGTGTTTGACACATAAAATCTGTCAATATTGCTTTCAGTGCGTCAAAATCAGCGATTTTACGACTCGTGAGTGCTCACTCTGAGTGAACGCTCACGAATCATAAGATCGCTTATTGTGACGCTCTGAAAGCGAAATTGACAGGTTTTATGAGTCAAACACATACTTTACACCCTCTTCTCGTTACCTACAAGTACAACATATCATTATATCATCTAATGATTGCATAATTCCGAAAAATATAATTTTATAGCAAGTGAGTGGAAGCAACCCTGATATCAAGCATGATATTTTGTTTCAATATAACGCGTGATATTGAAAGCGTATGAGAGCGGAAAAATATTGTTTGATTTATGATTTTGCCAACACTGCTTACAAGTATTAAGTTAAGTTAAGTTTTCTTTATTAGGGAGGCTTTCAGTCTGGGCTGGTTCGTCTCCGAGGCTTTACAAGTACTAATGATAATTATAACATCTTATGTTTTCATAAAACCGAAAAACAATTTTTATAGCAAGTGAGTGGAAGAAACCCTATGTCTTGCAGCAACATAACTTGAGCTAGAAAGAATACCTCGATACCTTAAATTGGTATGGATGAGCATACACATAAGATGTAATATACCAAAAAAAGTCCCGCAATTCTCTTTCAATACCAAATTATATAATTGCAATACCAAAACAATTCAACCCTGATATTCTTTTGGTATCCAAATATCAATTTTTGGTATTTACAAAGTATTTTGCATATAATTTTTTGGTATTATTCTTTGGTATTTTACCTCTTATGTCATGCTGGTCAATACCAAATTTTGGTATCACATCAGAAATAGGTATTCATTAGTTATTTTCTCCTGCTTGGGATGAAACGGTAATTGCTCACGGTTGTGTAGCAATCAATGACAAACAATGAAGTTATTTTTGCTTCCAACGGCAGATGTGAACGAACTTCAGACGATGAACAAGCATTGCAACTATGATTTGCTATCAAAAAACAGACTATCGCGTGACCCGCACCGAAAAACCACACAGCTGTTGGACCGGGGACCAACGGCTTTACTTCCCTTCCGAAGAAAATCGAGATTAGAGATTTAAGCCTTAGAAAATCCCGGCGGCGCCGACTGGGATTGAAACCAGGCCTTTTGGGGTGGGAGGCAATCACGCTGACCACTACACCACCGACGCCGTTTACTCATGGATTTAAGGAATTTTTTAAATTATATTTATTTGAAACCTTAGAAAAATGCACTTTTAATTTGACAAAAATCGTAAAACACAAGCTAGCAAAAATGCTTAAGATTTTTTTATAAGCTTTTAAATAAACACAAGTTCAAAAATATTACTTATTTTGTCATTGAAGTTTTTAACAGTTTGTGAATATTTGAAAATGATTTTCAATTTGTATATTTTCTGAAAATACAATCCAGTTTCTTTCAACTTTATTTCAGACGTCATGTCGATAAAATGAGCCGTTTCCGCACTATGTTTTATTGTAATATAGCGCTATCAACTGGTTGAATTTCTATGCAAACTTGGCTCAATGCCTCTAATGAACAATTTTTTGAAGTTTCATAGAGAGAGAAAATAAAATAAAATCGATTCGTCAGTTGGCTTGGAACTGCTCAATTGCTGTAAATTGACTTTAACTGCTCAACTGAGCTCGTTATTTTGGTCAGGTCAATAAACATGTAAAGCTAATTTTATACCTCATAAGAATGTGAAAAGATCACGTAGCACCAGGTGCGAAATCCGCGCCTTTTCGGTCATTTCGCAGCGTCAGTCACGTTCAGCATTATGTTTACTGTATATTATGTTCTCACAATTTGAATTTTGGCACATGTCCTTTCCTATCGTCGGTGTTTCTTTCTTTTCTTTTTTGCTCTTCAAGAACCAAAAGGCTACCTCCTTTCGTTTTACACCCAATGATTTTCACTAATCCACTCGGGTACGACGTTTCCCTCTGTGCATTGAAACTTGTAAATCGCGAGCGAAAAAAAACGGTGCTAGGTGTGTGCGGCAGCGTGACTTTTACATGGTCGCAATTTAGAAATTGGCACCCTGGAAAATTCCAACCCATTCTACGTTCTAAACCACCTCGTCGAATTGAGCCAGCCTTCCCCAACCGTGCCAGCAGAAGGTCGTCGGACGCGTTTTCCAGAATGGCTGTTACCGCGTGCCTCAATGTTTCTTCAGCTCGGGTTCGGGCAGACTGGCGACGACCGACGATGATGATCAACTCTAACTGCGCCTAACACTGTGGGTACCTATGTAGTCGTTTGGAGGAAGCACCGTCGTCATGCTCCGTGATAAGTTCCACTGACGACAATGATGACGACCATGGCGGCGGGTGCGTCGCGTCAGAATTACCGTAATTTTCTCCGAAGAAAATTGTGCACCCTTTCATGGGCGTTGGAAGTTCATTCAAGCAAATCATCGGCTAGTGTGAGCGTGCCATTTAGGGGTGCCTAAAACATTCAGGAGTGGGAAAGGATGAACGATGGTAGAGGTAGGTTATTTTGAAGGTGGCGAGTTTTTTGAAGTACGAGGGATATATTGAGCTATAGAATTTATATTCTTTCAAAACAGACATATTATCAATGTTTTTTTTTTTTTATTATTCGTAATTTTCTTCATGCTAAGCTACAAATTGTAGCAGGCTTTTAAATACAATAGGGCACGATAAATTCAAAAGGAAAACAACTGACCCCGGCGTAGTGGTTAGCATCCATACCTCTCACGCCAAAGTCACGAGTTCAAATCTCTTGAAGAAGAGATTGAGAAGTCTTGGAGAAATTTACAGAAATCTTCGATCAACTGGAGATCCTTTGAATAATTCCTGATCATCTAGCCATCCTGCGAGATGTAATATAAACTATTGAACAGTTAGAGATCTTCCTCTTGATGGTCCCTAATGCTTGACTAAATATCCAGATGTAAAATATTCAGTCAGCTGCCTGACTTTTGAATTGTTCCTGGCAGCCATGTTGGGAGAGTATCGGAGGGGTATCATTCAAATCAGTCGTAAGCGTTCCAAAATTAATTTTGTTAAATCTCAAATTTTTGCAACATATTCGTCTAGCTGATGAATCCTTTGAATAATTACTTATCAATCAGAGAATGTCTAAGTGATGTCATTTATATTTATGGATAGTTAGAGATCTTCAGATCTCCGTCTAGATCATCAGAAATCTTGAAAAAATATCCAAATGTCCTTTTAAATATATCTTCGGTCAGCTGGAGGTCATAATAATTTTAAAATGACGAGTCATGTTAAAAGAATATCTGAGAAACGGCATTTGATTTTTTGAACAGTTAGAAATCTTCAGATCATCGTTCAGATCATGCTGAAGTCTTCAAAACATGTCCGTAATTTTTTATAGAAATCGTTTAAAACATTCCTTATAAACCATCCATTTTCAGAGCCCAAACATCACACATGTTCTATAACAGTGTATATAACCTTTGTATGACTGGTTTTGGTTGTATTTATAGCAGTTTACTAAACATGGTTCTATGAATTTGTGTTACTTGGGAGAATACCTGAGACACGAAATTTAATTTCTTGAACAGTTGAAGATCTTTAGACCTTCGTTTAGATCATCCTATTAAAAAACATGAAGAGTACTTAAATGAAATTTTCGGTCAGCTAAACATACAACTTCGGTTGCTTCACTAGCCATTTTTAAATAATATTTGAGCGTTGTCATTTAAACTCTTAAATAGATCGAGATCTTCATATCCTCGTCCGGATCATCCAAAAGTGTTGAACTAATATCAAGACGACCTTTTCAACATTTAGGCTCAATTGAAGGTCTATGGAATATTTTCTGAGCTGGTGTTATGATAGAATTAAGGTTTAACTCGAAAAATTTCGGGCAGGAAAATCTTGTTGTGGTTTAAAAATTCGTTTTATTTTTTATAGTTCAATGTAACAGCAATCCATTAGTAGGTATTATGCTTATTGTCAGACCATTGTTTCAATCTTACCATAGGCCATTGCTCGAACACAGTCCATCATCTTCAGTGAATCCAAACAAATAAAGCAACCAAAGATACAGACAAAACGGTTGCTACGACTACCATGACAAACTCGCTCTGTAACATAGCTCGATCGGAGTGGTAGAAGGATAATGATATAGGGGAAATGTTGGCTTCGGCAATACCTTAACCTATTACCCCCCTGGAAAAAGGTCCTAGAGCACTAAAATTTGGCCAATAGATGCTCTCAAATACAACGTATCCACATAACAAAATTGAGCTCTCAAGGACGTTGTTTACCCCTCTGACGATAATAGGTTAAGGTATTGCCGAAGCCAACATTTCCCCTATTGCTTGCCTGCTTTGTTGCAATGTACATGGATGAGGACAAAGCTTGATATGAATAGAGAAAAGATATAATAAAAAAAAACTTCCCATTAACCCACGTGTATCTTTTTCGGCTTTACTTCGTGAAGCAGCTTGCCATCAATTTGATCGTTTCCTATTTATATATCATTATTTTTTTCCAGTTCTGACAAAGCGATATCATTCGGCTCGTTAATCCCTTGTCATTTTGTCATTTGAAGATATTGTTGATTATTTGATCATCTTTTGCACGAGCCTTGTTCCCACTTGTTTGGTTGCCTAATTCCATTTCCACTTGAAATCCTTCAGGTCAATATCAGTTCCATCCTTTTTCTTCAGTATGTGCTTCACAACTGACCAGTATTCCTCAATTGGCCTTAGTTTCGGAGTATTGGCCGGATTAATTTCCTTGGGAACCACTGTGACGCCATTTTCGTTGTACCACTGTTTGGTGGAATTCGAGTAGTAGCAGCTTGCCAAGTCCGGCCAGAAGAGGCAATCCACTTCATGCTGCTCCAGAAAAGGCAGTAGTCTCCTCCGTAGGCACTCCTCCTGGTAGATTTGCCGGGTCATGGTCACAAAAGTATCGAAAGTTTTGCTTTTCAGCCCACAACTGCACATTGCTTGCCAGAGATAGAACTTTTTGGGGAATTTCGACATCTTTTTGATTTTACATTCTTCCGGGGCACTCTTGCGGTCAACCGAGGTATAAAATTCCTGCCCAGGAATTTGATCGAAAACAGCCAGGAATCGCGAAGTGCTTGCTCCGGTGAAGCCATGATGTAAACAAATGAATACAAATTATACTCGAAAAATGCCTTAATTGCAGTATTTTTAATGTCCATAATTTTTTTCGTTTTCTGTCTCTATTGAAGAGACGTGCTTTTAATTATTGGAATGTTTGGTCTTTGGAATATTGTTTTATCATTATGCTATCTTGTGAGAATATCTGAGAGACAAGATTCGAGTTATTGAACAGTTTTAGGCCTTCTTAATTAATGCCAACGATTAACTTCCAGCGTTCCGAATCATAAGGGCTAATTGCTTTTAACGATTAACTTAATCGATTTTCTATTCGCACCACAGGTAAATAAAAAAAAAAATTCGAAATCATTGCAATACATCAAACGTACCGAGAGATGTTAATATAGCCAAGATATTAAATAAAGAAAAAATCGATCATCGCAGTTACGCTCTTATGATATTGAACACTAGACTTACTTCCAGTTTTGCTGCCAATCTTTGAGCTTTTTGGACGCGCTGTCGTAATCGCCGTAGACAGTACCGTTAGTATACAGGGTTACCCACTCGAAGTGTTACCAGATTCAAACTGCTATAACTACCACACTATTAATGACAGCGCGCTCAAATTTATACCAATGACAGTTCATTCCATTGTTTACAAGCGTATGGAAGTATTCTTTTCTCCGTATTTTAGAAAAAAAAAGTTATTCGTGATCGAAAGAGCAAAGGAATTGGTGCGCTTGCACGAACGTGGCGAATTTCCAAACATTGTGTTCTCTGTTGAAAAAAATTTCCCTATTGACCAGTTCATAAAATCTCAAAATGATCGTGTTTACTTGACCGAACGCACGTACGAGAATTTAAGCCAACGAATGGTCACCCGAAGTAATTTCCCATCGCAAGTGATGGCGTGGGCAGCCGAGACCTCTGAAGACCGCTCTCCAATCGTTTTCATCGAGCCTAGTGTTAATGTAAATGCGACTTATTATCGTGAAAATATTTAAGAAGCTGATTTAGAGCCGTGGGTACGCAAGCACTTCGGTCGCAAAGCATGAACGTTCCAACAAGACTCGGCACAGTCACATAAATCGAAAATTAAAGAAGAATGGTTAAAAAATCATATTCCACGCTTCATTTCGTCGCCATAATGGCTTTCGAATTTGCCAGACGCAAATCCGATGAAATTTTCCATTTGGTCCATTTTAGAGAGCAAGGTGCGGACTAAAAAATATGCCAGTGCCAGATGTGCTAAAGAAAGCGATTGGAAGTGAGTGGGCCAAAATACCATAAGCTCACATTCGTGCAGCATGCAACTCGTTTTTGACCATTTGAAGACCATTTTCAAGGCAAAAGGTGGCCACATCGAGCTAAAGTAGATGAATTCTGAAATTTTAATTATTTACAAACATTTTTGCCATTGGAGTCAATAAAAAATATTTCACTGAAAAAAAATTATTGTCGTTTGAATAGGTTACACTTCGAGTGGGTAACCCTGTATTTAAAATTAACCACCAACCACTGAAACTATATGAATATCGCGTATTTCTGTTGTTCATTACATTCATTAAATTCATTACATTCAAATTCGGGAACGTAATTTCATTTAAATAGCTTGTTCAATCAGGACTAAAACAATCGTCACGTCGGTGATAGCTTGTTATGATTGTCTGAATCATGCGTAAGGAGCAAATCGAAACATTGAACGTCGCCTGAAAGTGGAACTTAATGAAGCTTTTAGTTTTAGAATTTGAAAAATCGTTGGTTGCAGTAGTTTGCTTACTGTGCAGAAAAACGCGGGCCCAGGTCCTTGCATATTAAAAATGTGTTGTAACATCGCTTGTTTATCATGTATTTTGTACAACTTTTCGTTATCGTCAGTTCCGGGTCTTGAATAGTTATAACAACTTGAGTAACGGTATAATGTGATATGCGGGGCTCGATGGCCTTATAGCAACCGTTTTTGATTACTGAGCAGAACGTCATGAGTCTAATCTCAAGCCCATCCACATTCAAGATTCGTCAATCGTTTTATTTGATAACATGACTACATGGTAATAACAGCAACTCGATGATTAAAAAGGAGCTCGTCTGCCTAGTGGCAAACGTTTTTGCTTACTAAGCAGAAGACCGTGGGTTCAATCTCAAGCTCTTGCGCGTTATATGATCGTTAGGACATCAATTCAGCTTATCGTTTACCAAAACGAACCCTGCTGAAAACCCTACCCTCTTACCCAATATCCCAGTAATTTTTCGTGGAAGTGCAGAGGTGTTCTCGGCTTCCATCAAAGCGAGTGCCACGTCAATACATTTCTACCCATTCCTTTCTTGACCTGTGTTCGGGCGCGGCTGGCGCTGGTATTGCCTAGTTTGATAGCACCAGGTTTTACACATTGAGGATGATTGCTAGTCCTAAGCATCGCCTATTGGTTCTCTGTGTAATTACAGCTGGTCTGGCAATAACAGAGTAGCAACCGTGGGCGGTCAATCATGCTCATGCTCATGCTCATGCTCAATCTTTTAGCTTTTTGGACGTGCCCCTGTGGCAAGTTGACTCGGTTGGACTGGTCCAGCTGTACCCTGATATGCATCCAATTGATGGAAGCAATTTGCTTATTGTGGCCTCGCATATTCCGGTAAATCTTCATAAATGGATGGAAAACAACATAACCTTCCTAGTGCGTTGGGCTCTTTCTTGACCCGGCGTCACTTTAAAAAAGCTGCAACATTGTAACGAAAGATGATAGATACCTGAAATTTTCTAAATTGAATGAATGAATTTTTGAACCGATTCTTGAACTTTTGACCTCAAATGAAAGATGAAGGTTCGTTAAATAGCACCCTGATTATGATTTCTCCTATTTTCCATATAGAATAGCTGGCAACTGTTCCGATAGGGCACAAAAGGACACTTGAGAATCCTCATGTACTGGTACCGTCCGACGGCTAAACATTTATGATTTTTCATCCTGAAAAAATAGACATCATGCCATGGACCAAAAGGTGACCTGACACATAAGGATTTGGAAGTGTCCTTTTCGGGCCTTTTCGAAACCGGATCCAGGTGCTGGAAATGGCCAGATAAGAGAAAGCTGGGTCAGGGTACCACTACAGGCAGCTTTATCTTTCATTTGAAGCCACTGGATCAAGAATAGGTTCAAAATTTGATTTTTGGGAGCGAGTTGTAGTCAGACTTGGAAAAACACCCACCGGCACTGCGAGCCGTGCAAGATTATTGCTCTTGTCGGCTCGCCACCGATACGAACAAGAAACCTGAACGCGGAGCCGTTTTATTCGGCTTGGTGCCGTGCTATGGTTATTCGGTGCGCTCCGTGCGGCTCTATGCCAGGGTCCGGTGCCAGACAGAATACCTTGCTTCTTCTTCTTTGTTTCCATTATCGCAGTCTACCTGTAGCTATTTTTTTCGTTCCTTTTCTGATTGACCTTTCCGGCGATACTGTACCTCTTTACTCCTATGGGAAAACCCCACAAACAACTGTCATTCTGTGCGTGAAGGCGGGCTGTTCCGTACTCTGTCGCTCAAATGAAAAATCTCAAAGGGGCTGTTCATTAACTACGTATACAGTTTTTTGGGATTCTTGACCCCCCCTGAAATTTTAAAATTTGTATGGACCGTGGACAATTGCAAACCCCCCCCCACCTGTCTACGTAGTTTATGAATAGCACCTAAGGAACTATCACACTGTGAAGAGCCAATGCCGTCAATGCGAATTAATGCAACAGCGATTTTCACCATGTAGCATTAATGCGGCAAATATAATTGCCTTAAAACCATAGTTTTTTTTCCGCAAAGGTCAATTACAAGTTAATTGTTTTGTTCTTATTTTCACTGGCGAATACAATTTGCTTCACTATAACGTTAGGGGCTGTTCATTAACTACGTAGACAGTTTTTTGGGATTCTTGACCCCCTCCCCCTGCGTAGACAATTGTCCATACAACAATTTTAAAATTTGTATGGGCCGTGGATAATTACCAACCCCCCCCCCCCTAAACTGTCTACGTAGTTTATGAACAGCCTCTTATTTAGAAAACTTTCTTTAGTTTACGCAGCGCGGCACAACATGTGCCAAACATAATCGTAGACGAGAATTATGAGTGGTAAAATTAGCACCAGAGCACCAAAGAAGTTCTGTATTAACAATAGAAAAGGGCCCTTCAGCATTTGTAAACAAACCGTTCTAAAGACCTTTCCTCACTAAGCAAAGGCCACCCACGCAAACCAACGCCATGCCGTGTAGGGGAAACTTTCCCTTATCCGATGATGGTGTTGGTTTGCGTAAGCGGCCTTTGCTGTGTTAGGAAAGGGCTTTAGAACGATCTGTTTACAAATGCTGATGGGTCCTTTTCTATGGTTGATCTAGACATTTTGCTTCACCCGGTTATTCATAATTTTCAACATTTCGAAAATGGCCAACACATCTGTATCCGAACGGACCCTGTTCCTTTCGAGAGAAATGACGGACGCAATTAAGAACGCGTTTTAAGTTTGCTTCGCACCATGGATTCTTATGTAAAGGGAAAACCTACTTGCCCATTTTTCTAAACTATTTCAGAACAAATTTCTTGAGTTCATCGAGTATAATTAAACTATGACCTAGGGTAAATTATGGCTTCGGCACCCATTGACGGTTTTCGGCAACCGAAATTGAAACATTAATTTCACTGTATTCCTTACCCTTTCAGCTTCAATCTTATTACATTTTTACAACTGAGCAATCCTGTTATGCCAGGTTTTTCTTTAAATGAAATATACACACTAAAAAATACGGCTGATTTCGAGTTGCCGATAATAGAACAGCTGGTTAACACGCAGTTCAAATGGTAATGGTGCCGAAGAAAAAGAGACTGCCGACAATAGTCACACTCACCTGAGAAGTTTGGAGCGTTGTAAAAACGTGTTCAACCCGTTTTGATCAATTCTGTCGATTGGAATTGATAGAACAGCAAGCAGCAGATAAATGTCAATAAACAAACCCGTCATATATGTGTGTGACGCTGGGAAATTGCTAATAGAAGTCCGGATGCTGTTTAGATTGACGAGAATACGTAAATTCCCCTACTTGCTACCACTTCCATTGAAAAACTCAGTTTTGACAAAAACGCAAATGATACCGAGTATAGCGCATCACCAACAACGAACGATACGAAATCATGAGCGGTTCGTTGGCTCCGTGCCGCACGGTGGCGAGCCGAAGCCCGTAGCACCGCGTTTGGGTTTCTCTTATGGTTCGGTGGCGTGCCAACATTTGGCACCGACACCGGGTGCTTTATCGAAGAAACCCAGTGCTGCGCATACATGAGTAGGTTGCCACCGAGCCGCACCGAGCGGTGTTTTTACCAAGTCTGGTTGTAGTCAAGCTAACAAAACTCACCAAACTGTGGTGAGCAGGCTTCTGCATTTTCGAAACAAAGAAAAGAAAACGAACTCTCCGCAGAATCGCTTTATTTCGAGCAATATCATTTTCGTGTAAGTCATCGTGTTTCTTGTTATCGAGTCACGATGAACATTCCTCTTTTCAAACATGATTGGACTATCACTTGTTTCCTTCGTCAAGTGCTTAAGTTCATTTCATTTGAAGCAAAGACTTGTTTCAATTGACGCAATGAATGACTCGAAAACTGTTTCCTTCGTTTTTTCCACTTTCACTTCAATTCGACTTGTCACGACCTGACGACGCAGGCATCAAAATATAGTATCCGGATTGTATCCGCAAATTATCGGTTACCGATAGGGATGGCATCCGGATTATATGTAGTAATAATATATTATTTTATATTAAACGAAAATTAAATTAACGAGGCCATTCTCGAGTCCAAGATGGCAGCCATCGGGGTCAGGGAAAGTCTCAAATACCCTACAATACGGGTATCTTCGGAACGGGGACGACGCGAAAGTGCCGAAAATTGATATTCGACGTTATTTTGGAATCCAATATGGCGGCCATCAGTATTCATAAAGAATCAACTATCCTACAATATGGGTATTTTCGGTACGGGGATGCCGACAATCGATATTCAACGCCATTTTGGAATCCAATATGGTGGCCATCAAGTTTCATAGAACGTGTCAAATACCCTAAGATATGGGTATTTCCGGAACGGAGACAACGCGTGGCTGCCGAAAAGCAATATCCGATGCTGTTGCTTATGCAACGAAAAGACAGGTCTGCTCCGAAATTTTGAACGAATTGAAAATGTATTGCGTAAAAGTTTCCTGAAAATTCATGTGATTTAGTTTACAATCTTTAACTTTCAATGTTTTTGACACGCGTTTTGTAATTTACTGTCGTTTTGTTTCAACCCTGAATAGAATCTATTTCCACTAGACTTTGGAAATCCTGAATTTAATCAATTTATAAATTATCCGAATTAGCTTTTAACTAACAGATTTACCGTTTGTTTACAGTGATTAATGATTAGCCAAGTGAAGGCGATGCAGAGCGCAATCAACTTAACCTTTAATAATTTCTAGAATAATAAATTGCATCTAAATTAGCACTTCAATTAGAGAATAATTAATTTTTCAACTCACTGCTTAGTAAGAATAACAAATTTAGGCTTTTTAAGCAATCAAATTTAGTGTCTTATGCAAATAAACGCGATAATTTAGCTAATACATTTAGAAAGCATTTTTCGATATATTATCACATCAGTTCGGTCTTCTCGATCGCTTTTGTAATGTTACCCTTTGTTTTTCCCATGATCTGCTTCTGTCAACTGTCGACCATTCAGTTGATTTGGAGGTGTGCTCATCGACGAGGGGTGTTTGCAACAGATGCTATGTTGGACTCCATAGGGTTTCAGAAAAAGTGTCAAATACCGTACAATACGGTTATTTTCGGAACAGGGACAACGCGTAGATGCCAAAAATCGAAATCAGATACCACTTTGGAATCCAATATGGCGGCCATCAGGGTTCAGAAAGTGTCAAATACCCTACGATATAGGTATTTTCGGAATGGGGACAACGTGTGAATGCCGAAAACCGATATCCGATACCATTTTGGAATCCAATATGGCGGCCATCGGGTTTCACAAAAAGTGTCAAATAACCTAAGATCTGGGTATTTTCGGAACGAGGACGACGCGTAGATGCTAAAAATCGATATTCGATGGCATTTGTAGGTTATTTGACACTTCTTCTGAAATCGGAAGCCACCATCTTGAATTTCAAGATGGCGTCGGACATCGATTTCTGGCTTCTAGATGTCAGCCGGATTCCAAAAAAAGCCGCATTGATCAATAATTGACAGTATTTCACAGTTTTTCAGAACCAATATTGGATTAAAAGACTGACGAACCAGAGCGAACAGAAGCCAATACTGTTTTTTTTTTAAATTCACTGAAAGACAGTAACAAGTTCTGCCCGCTCTAATTCGTGATGCATAAGAGATAAAGATTTGAGATATGGGCAAAACTTGTAGCTAATAACAAAACCTACTAAAGCTCTATACATAATTTTGCGGAATGCTGTTGATGAAAAAAGTTAGAGGCAAATGAATGTAAATGAATGCATGAAATGAATGTAAATGATTTTCCATGCCTGTTGATGGCCCTAATAAACGGGTACCATACACTAACGATATCATAGATGGTGCGAGCATACCACATAAAGTTGGGATGATATCCCGAATTGGTGGTTAGGCGCTTCGTATGGTTATTGTTTATGCGGGGGGTAAACAAATTATTAAATTTGACATCCATGTGCACAGATCTATGTGCGTACGCTTAATTTGACCAAGTGAACAAGCAACAAAAGTCATAAAATCTGCACGAATTTGGATCGAACAGCTTCGCTTCAATGCATGCAACAGTAACGGGTGTGCAATAAAAAAATAGAATGATTTCAGTGCCGTTCAGCGCTCTTGTGAGAGCATCGCGACTAAGTTGCGTCGAACGGCTGACCAGGGCTCCTTCTCCAATATTCATTGACGTTTTTTTGAAGAATAAACGTTATGTTTTTAATATATTTTTTTACTTGCTATATGACTGAAAAAATTCTCATTTTTTATGGAACACCCGTTAAGTTCATTTGACAATGAAAGACGAAATGAACACGAGCCAAGCCAAAACAAACAGCATGAAAACTGATCGAAAGTGGTTCTGTTGATGTTGACGGGGATCTGCTCGAAGAGAAGACAGAATGACTTTCAATTGAAAGTGAAGGTTGATAGCTTCATCGTCGCTTGACGATTTTCGATTGAAAGTGACTCTGTGGGGCCCTGGTGGTGAGATTAAGGTTCATGATGTTTGCATTAACGAACGCAACCGAAAATTCTATAACGGCTGACAGCCAGTGTGGTCAGTTCAACGAGTTAATCCGTAGATCTACGGATTTTTAGATTTACTACGGATCTACGGACTCACCAGAACATTATACGGATTTTTAGGGATCACTCATCACTGTAAAAAAATAACTTTTTGGCTGACTATTTTTGAAAAATAGTCATTAAATTTAGCAATAAAATTCCATAAAAAGTTAACAACACTGCTGGCAGCAGTCGCTTCGTGTCTGGCATACTCTAGATACACGATTCATTTTATTGACAATAATCGTATTGTGAATACCTTCTTTATTGACGTCAATACATCGATATTGGCAATTTTTCTGTATTCACATGATCAATATGATTGTCAATAATGAATGCTTGTGGGGTTTGCTTAAGAAAATCAGGTTCAACGGAATCATTTTTGCGCCGATTCAACTCTCAGCTTCAACTTTACACGTTATGAATGGTCTTGCAATTTCAAAGGAGCTTGTAAAATCAATATCAAGCTTGATATTTAGTTTCAATATGCCTATGAGAACGGAAAAATATCAATGCTAATGATTATGGTTGAACTTGAGGAGGTTGCCAAAGATTTTGAACATACCCGTTACCAGACCATAAATGATCATCACCGAATGCTCACAAAAAATGACCTCGGTTTGAGTGAAGCAAATAGCCTAATTGCTCTGTTCGCACCCTGGGCAGGTTTAACAAGTGCCATTTGAGACCTGACAATGACACTAGTAGATTTTTCTGCACGTCAAATGTAGCAAACTCTAGTCGCTCTAGTCGGTAGAATAGTCCAATTCCTTAATAATAAATAAAATTCAATCAAATCATCTTGAATCTAAAAAAATAACCTGGAATCTCCTACTTTGGAAACGTTAGCAAACTCCGTTGAAATTGCCAGTGAACTCTGTTGAAATCGTCTGGAATCTCCTCCGCACAGAACTTCAGTAAACTCTGTTGAAATTTCCAGGGAACTAAGTTGAAATCCCTTAGCGGCGCCGGTGGTGTAGTGGTTAGCGTGATTACCTCTCACCCCAGCAGGCCTGGACTCAATACCAGACGGCGCCGCCGGAATGTTCTGAGGCATGACATCTCTGATCCCGTCTTCCTTCGTAAGGAAAATAAGGCCGTTGGTCCCCGGTTCATGAGTTGATGGGTCGATAGGTAGAGTCCAGGTGTGGGAGCTGCCTCCCTGGCGTCGGTAGCATTGGTGATCAGCACAGAAACCAAGATCGACGGAAAACAAATCAAAGAAAAAAATAAGTTGAAATCCCATGGAATCCTCTCCGTCGAAATCGTCTGGAATTCCCGCCTCAGAAAATACATTGAAACTTCATTGGCAGTATCTGAAATCTGCACCGTAAACGTTAGGAATTTCCTCTGTCGGGAACGTCAGCAAACTCCGTTCAAATTGTATGGAATCCTTAAAGTCTTTCGAATTCAGCGCAGTTGTAAATTGGTTGTACTACACTGTGCTATAGACCTACAATATAAGCAATGAATGAAATGAGCAAAGCAATGAATTCTGGTCATCTAGGAAATGTTGCACTTTGGTAGAGCTTTTTAGGTGATTAAGGACTTTCAGATGAAGAACACATTTATTCCGATTTCTTCCACTATACGATGCTGTGAGCATTTGATCTTCCCAAAAGCTAACATCTCGATGAACTAGGAATTGTCTGGAATATTTTTCAAGTAAACAACACCCCTCAGATATTGGACATATATTCAGAATTCTTCTATTATTATTCCAGCAAGAAAGTTTGTATAATTTAATGCTAAAAACTCAAACCCAAACCTCCAGCTTCATCTACTTGTTCTTGAATCAAATCAAGCCAGAAAAGTCCCAAAAACAATCCACAAAGAATGCAATTTTCCACTTCAGCAATGTAAGCCTTTTGCAACTCCACTGCCATCACGGCGGATCGTGCTTCTTGTGCTGATGATTTTGCCAAATGAATCATTTACCAAACGAACAGGAGAGTCGTAGGTACCTAGATGCCATGGCGTGCACTGCCAGGATGATCCCGGGATTGAAACGCGGTAAAAGAATCACATTCCATCTATCCCCACCCACACGGTGCGGTCGGTGGTGTGGTGGAAATGCAATTCAGAAGACATCGATCGCTTTGCGTGATTTCCAGCTGATGAGCTTAATTTGATTGCTCGATACTAATCGAAATGAAATTAGTTTCGATTCCCGTTGCCGTCTGCTGATGACGGGCGAACGAAGGATGGGACTGAACGGGTACAACCTGGAATTGCCTTTGTCGTTGCTGATTGGCATCGAGAGGTGCAGTCAGCCAGTGTTGGTGCTGCTCATCGTTGATCAAAAGGTGGAAAATTTACCGGAAAATTAGGTTTTGGATTGAACTGATGTGGCGGGCAATGCTAAATAGCAAATCAATTACGAATTTGATCAAGAATAAATAGTTTTACACATTTCTACCGTGATGAATTTAACCAAATCATGACATTCTCTCACCCACAGGGATTCAGCTTCCCGCAAGAAGCCGGCTACCCACTGGATTCGCATCAGGCCACCTACTACATGCTGGAAACGCACTACAATAATCCAGATTATTCGTACGATTTTTCATCGTTCTATCGGAAGAATCTAAGCAAACAGCAACGCAATATGAACATTCATGGCGATGATGATGACGACGACGACGACGACGTCGACCACCAGGACGACGGTGAACACCGTGATGATTACCAGCAGGAAAACCGGGACACCGTCTACAGGGACGACGGTGAAGTGGAGGACGAGCAGCAGGTGGTTGATAATTCCGGCCTGAAGCTGTACTACACGCAAGCGTTGAGGAATTTTGATGCCGGTGTTCTATCGGTTGGAATGGATCCAAACTGGCGCCACATAATTCCGCCCGGCCAGGAAAAGGTAGTTTCCGAAGGGCACTGCATCGGCGAGTGCACTAGGCAAAGCTTCCCCAAGGAAGGAATTAATATTTTCGCCGTGATGACGCGCACTCACCTCATCGGACGGCAGGTGAAGCTGAGACAGGTGAGATCGTCACGTGTTTTAGATTTTTCGCAAACTGTTCGAAGGAATTCAATTTCCCTCTTTTCGATATTTTTTTTTCGTTCTTCTACTCACAGATTCGTGGAAATGAAGAGCTCCAGCCAATTGTGTACGACACCAACGTCGATCCGAGCTATCAGGACTACCGGCGGTTGCCGGCACCGGTGAAGGCACTCCCCGGTGACAGCCTGATTGCCGAATGTATCTATGACAGCTCTTCGCGGAAATCCATCACTCTGGGTGAGGAGCGCTTTTCCTGCTACTTATTCTCCCATGTGACAATTTGCAACAGCCGTGGCAGCCGCAAAGCTCATCTCCGGTTTTCGGTTCATTGATTTTTTTTCATTCTCTGTTTCGTTCCACAGGTGGCATGACGACTCGAGAGGAAATCTGTCTTGTCCTCACGCTTTATTACCCGAGACAGAAGGCACTGACATCGTGTCACTCACTGCCAAGCTTGCCGACTGTGATGCACTCGCTGGGAATCCAGGAGCTGACGCCGTAAGTGTTGAACAATATTTCTATTGACAAAAATGGTCGTGATTCAATTTGGGAGAAATGACGACCATTTTTTTAGTGCGATGCTACTTTTGCAATTTGCATTGCTATTTGTAAAATGCTATTATGCTATTAGAGGAAATGGTTCGAATGTTGGTATATGAATCTACAAATGTTAGAATATTTAGCCGAAGGCTAGTTCATCTCTCTTGCGTCATTTGGGAGAGTGCAAACTATTATTGATGGCTAAAGAAAAACTCTCGATTACTTTTACAAAGGGAAGTGTCAGCTAATGCAAACAATGCATTTTATCGTTTATTTGGCGTAACTGATAGCTCACTCATGCAAGCTATCACTGCCATCAGATAGGGAAAAAATTCCCCTACCTGATAGTCGTATTAGTATGCATCAGCGAGCTATCAGTTACGCCAAACCGATGATTAAATGCATTGTTTATAGGGTTACGGTATGTAATGTGGGTCTAGTCCTTTCATTCGGCCCATCACGCAAATAAATAATTAATTAAGGAATATTACACAAAAAATAAGGAAAATATTGATCACTGATGGTTGATAAATGTGTACCACACACAAATCAATTTATATCACAACATTTCAATACATTTTCAGCTCTCGTAAGTAATAAAACTGGTTGAGAATATCACAATGTTCGGAGTTTTTAGCCGCCATGACTTATAAGGTTAAGATGGGAAGGTTGACTGACGATCATCAAATGGCCTGATTATGGCATTTATTGATTGGAATTACCTGATAATACACACTAGACGTAAAACTTACAGTTGCTGTTTGAATATTTTATGTTTATTTTAATTGTTTAACAACGTTTTCACAAGTAAAACATGGACCCAACTTTAGGGACACATTTCTTTTCTATGTTCCTAACTATGGCCCATGAAATTCATTTGACAGCATATAGCAATAAGAGTAACGTCAACAATGTTGTTTTGCATTTGGATGATAAGGAACGAACAGGAAGGGAGATTTTTTCTGCCAAACCTGTATAATGAACATCACAATGTTCTGATTTAGATATTCTGCGGTCAAAAGACGATAAGCAAAATTTTTAATTGAGTGATTTAATGTAGTTTTCGTAAAATTTTCTCTAAGAAATGTTTTGAGGAATGAAGAGCATTAAGTTAACAGTGATAGTGATAAAAAAAATACATCAGAAAACGTTACCAAGAGCGTTTTTTTGAGGATCAAACAAGATAGGACGAAGTTGCATCCATAAATAGACCCAATTTGGGGACAATAGACCCATATTACATACATTTCCCTCGTGAGTTATTGTCTTAAAAAAAGTAAGTTTTTCAACTCTTCGTGGTTTCTGATAGCAAACGACATGATAAGCATATCTAAGCATACCATTTAGCAGTAGAATATCGTTTGCAGGTAAATTCATTGATGAGTTATGATTAAAAACGTAATCGATGGCTGCATATTAGACCGAGGTTAGGGACGTATACCCTATATAAAAGCTGATACGTCCATTCGAAAAAGTAATCGAGATCTGATAAAAAATGCGTTGCTCTTCGTTCCCGTTCGTTACCCGGCGGGATAGCCTCGATCACGCGTGATCTATTATTGGGTTGGTGCTCATGGGTAGATGTGCTGAGTTAAATTTTCTTTCATGTTGAAACAGAGAGAACAATTAGATGCGCAATCACGATTGAGATAGCAGACTTGGTTAAATTGACTTTCCCCTGGTGTTTGTAGAGGTTGATGACAATCGAATTTACTTTAATCTTCCCATAATCTTAAAATGTGACCAAATTTATTGCAGCTTGTTTCCATAAATCAGAATAAAATATAGAAAAACATGGAGGTTTTAAAAGTTCTGTTCCAATCTTACGTAAGGACCAAATCGAAACAAAGAACATCACGTCGATTGCAAAGGATTATTCTAGTGTAAGGGGCACCACCATCGGTATTGACTGGTTATAACATCAACCTGATCATAAGTGGTGTGGTTCTGATATGAGAGACTCGACTGCCTTACACAGACGTTTTTGCTTAAGAAATTGAAAATCGTGTGATCAATCCCAGGTTCCATTCATATAAAGGATATTAAGAGTTTCATCACTTTCTCATATTGTGTTTTGCGGAACTTGTGGTCATCGTCGTCGCCTGTGAATGGGTACAACCAGTGCTGCAAAATCTCAACAATACACGGTGATATTGACGATTCTGCTTTGGTCACTCATTTAAGCTAATTAGCTCATCAAGCAGTCAAGGCAAACCATGTCAATTGTCAATGACAATGCTGTCAGCGACGAACATGTGTATATTTTTATATCAACTAAATTTGTAACGAAATTAAGTGATTTGAGCAACACAATTACATGGATCCGTTAATGTGAACAAGCATCTACGTCCTGAAATGCTTGGATAACAATAATGTGACACAGAATGTATGAAATTACACTGTTTGTAATCAGGTGAATCTTTTTTTTTTTTTTTTAAATGCGTTTATTTTTCCAGGCTCATTTGCCGTAGCTTTGCGGAGCCGATATTCATTGTTTGGATGACAAAATTTCTTAAAACTAACGTTAGTAAAGCGGGGGCCGATTAATCGCGGCTATCTCAAGGTTAGGGGTAACAAATTGTAACAAATGGATGGTAGGGTAGGGATTGAGAACACAAGGTTTGGAGAGCAATGTGCTTTTTATCTCGAACTAAGCGACCAACTGACGAAAAAGACAAACATGGGGGTACACCGATGGGCAGCTAACAACTTGGGGGAACACAAGATGACACTAAATACTAAATCCTCAGAACGATCCGTTTTAAAAACACATAAATTAAATTAAAATATTCGAGATCTCGGCTCGCCAAGATGCCTCTAACGGGCCGCATAGGTTGTTTTCCTCGGGCCCTGAGGGATGCGGATAACTCGGATCTAGCAACACAATGTAGGGTGCATGACCAAAGCACGTGGTCGATATCGTGATAGCCACTACCACAAGCGCACAAATTGCTGCCTGCGAGCCCGATTCGGAAGAAATGCGAGTCTAACGAGTAGTGATTGGACATGAGCCTTGATATGACACGTATAAAGTCACGGCTCATGTCCAATCCTTTGAACCATGGCTTGTTCGACACCTGTGGGAGAATAGAATGTAACCATCTTCCCAGATCACTCTCATTCCATTTTTGCTGCCAGTTGGTGAGGACGTGCTGACGGGTAATTGAGAAAAATTCCGCAAAGGCAATTTGTCGATCAAAAATATCGCCTTCCATAGCGCCCACCTTAGCTAGCGAGTCCGCTTTCTCATTACCCGGAATTGAGCAATGAGATGGGACCCAAGCTAAGGTGATAGTATAGGAGCAGTTAGATAAAGTACTCAATTTTGCTCGGATTTCGGTCAGGAAATACGAGGAGTGCTTCATCGGCCTCATTGATCGAATAGCCTCCAACGAGCTAAGGCTATCAGTAAAAATAAAATAGTGATCAGATGGTAGTGAGGCAATTTGCTCTACTGCGTAAAATATGGCTGCTAGTTCCGCAACGTATACGGAACAGGGTTTTTGCAGTTGATATGAGGCGCTATGAAATTCGTTGAATACTCCAAATCCAGTGGAAGCGTTTATAGTTGATCCATCTGTGAAAAAACTCTTATTGTTACTAACATTGTGGTACTTGTTTGCAAAAATTAAGGGAACAACCATCGACCGATGGTGATCTGGTATTCCACGGATTTCTTGCAACATGGTCAGATCAAAATTTACAGAGGAACTATAAAAGTCTTGGAGGCAAACACGAGAGGAATTGAATGATGAAGGGCCAATCTCCAGCGTCATGTAATCGTAATAGAGACTCATGAATCTTGTTTGAGGATTTCTGTCGAGCAGCTTCTCAAAGTTTTCTATTACCAATGGGTTCATTACTTCACAACGGATAAGAAACCGAAAGGACAGTTCCGCGAAACGATCTGTCAGTGGGAGAACACCCGCGAGTACTTCGAGGCTCATCGTATGCGTCGAGTGCATACAGCCAAGCGCGATTCGGAGGCAACGGTATTGAACCCGTTGCAGCTTCAGGATATGTGTTTTCGCCGCGGATTGAAAGCAGAAGCTTCCGTACTCTAGAACCGACAAGATGGTTGTTCGGTACAACCTGATCAGATCTTCCGGGTGTGCTCCCCACCAAGTTCCAGTGATTGTACGAAGAAAATTGATTGATTCATTTTTGTTTCACATACGCAATATGTTTTCCCACGTGCTTTTGGAATCGAACCAGACACCTAAATACTTGAAAGATATACTTTGAGTGATTGTTCTACCCTTTAGTTGAAGCTGTAACTGTGCAGGATGATGCTTCCTAGAAAAAACAACCAACTCAGTTTTCTCCGGAGAGAATTCGATACCCAGCTTCATAGCCCAAGTAGACAAATTGTCTAAGGTATCTTGCAATGGTCCTTGCAGGTCCGGTGCACTTGGCCCTATAACGGATACAACGCCGTCATCTGCAAGCTGCCTTAGCGAGCAATTTTCATCAAGACAACCATCAATGTCTTTTACATAAAAATTATAAAGAAGGGGGCTTAAACATGAACCCTGGGGGAGACCCATGTAACTAATTCGTGAAGTTGTCGAGTTTCCATGAGAAAAGCTCATATATTTCTCAGACAACAAGTTGCTCAAATAGTTGTTCATAATTGGTGAAAGCCCACTATCGTGGAGTTTATCCGAAAGGACATCGATACAAACAGAATCAAAAGCCCCCTTAATGTCCAAGAAAACTGAACCCATTTGCTGTTTTTGCGCATAGGCCAGTTGAATTTCAGTTGAAAGCAACGCAAGACAGTCGCTCGTTTCTTTGCCTCTCCGAAATCCAAATTGCGTATCTGAAAGTAAACCATTCGACTCGACCCATTTTCCGTATACAGGACAGCATCTCGATGGGACGGTACGAGTTATAATCCGACGCGGGTTTACCGGGTTTTCGAATGGCGATAACTCTTACTTGCCTCCAGTCATCCGGAACAATGTTGTGCTCCAGAAATTGATTGAATAAGTTCAACAAGCGTCTCTTCGCGACATCTGGGAGATTTTTAAGCAAGTTGAACTTGATTCTATCCATTCCTGGAGCTGAATTGTTACATGAAAGGAGAGCAAGTGAGAATTCCACCATCGAAAACGGGGAATCTATTTCGTTATTACCCGACGGACGATCACGAACGTTGGTTTGAACCGACACCGAATCCGGGCAAACTTTCCGTGCGAAGCTGAATATCCAACTGTCCGAGTACTCCTTGTCTTCGTTAATCGGTGATGACGCGTTTCGCATTCTCCTGCCGACATTCCAGAGTGTTCTCATGGAAGTCTCTCGCGACAAACCATCGACGAACCGACGCCAGTAACCGCGTTTTTTTGCTTTAATTAAGTCCTTAAAAGTTTTCTCGAGGTCGGTGTACCGCTCGAAATCCCCGACCTTGCCGTGTTTGCGGAACCGTTTAAACGCGGCGGACTTCTCGCTGTTCGCGTCGGTGCAATCCTTATCCCACCTCGGGGTGGGAGGTCGCTTGCGGACGGAAATACCCGGAACACGTTTCGTCTGTGCTCGCAGCGCACAATCGATGATAAGACGCGCGAGAAAGGAGTACTCGTCCAGCGGAGGAAGTACGTCAACCGATTGGCTGGCATCAAGAACCGCGGTCGCGAATTTTCGCCAGTCAATGTTTTTTGTAAGATCGTACGCGATGTCGACCGAACGAGTAGAAGATGAACCATTGGTAATAGAAATTTTGATTGGCAAATGGTCACTACCGTAGGGATCTTGAATTACTTTCCACGAGCAATCCAACGATAGTGAACTCGAACAAAGTGAGAGGTCTAATCTGCTTATTTTTGCTGGAAGTTTGGCTACTCGTGTTGCTTCCCCGGTGTTCAGAATTGTCATTTTGAAGAAGTCGCACATGTCGTATATCAAGGTTGAGCGGTTGTCGTCGTACAGTTCCCCCCAGCCTGTACCGTGAGAGTTAAAATCTCCCAAGATCAACCGTGGCTCCGGCATAGCCGTGCAGATATCCGAGAAACTTTGACGAGAAATCGCAGTTCGCGGTGGAAGATATACTGAGGCAATACTGAGGCATTTACCTCGAATATTAACCTGACATGCAACAACTTCAATGCCTGTCACCGAAGGCAGATCGATTCTGTAGAAGGAATGGAGCTTGTTGATCCCCAGAAGCACCCCTCCATACGAATCTGCGCGGTCAAGGCGAATAATGTTGAAATCGTGGAAAGCAAGATCGTTGTCTGAAGAGAGCCATGTTTCACAAAGGGCAAATGCATCAGAAAGTGAGTTGTTAACTAAAAATTTAAATGTGTCAAGTTTTGGCATAAGACTTCTACAGTTCCACTGAAGAACAGAGATCATATCCCCGACCTCATTCGGAGAATTATCCATCGAAAGATATGATCGATGCAAGGAAGGACCACCTAGAAGCTAGTTGCTTCAAAAGAGTTTTCACCATTGGCAGCACTAAATTAATAATGCTCCTCGTTGAGTCAGAGACATTGAATATACTGAAGAAGCTATCCACAATACCAGAAAACGTGAACATGGGGGCATGTTCTTGCTGATTATTCAGCTGCTTTTCTGGCCGAAAAACTGGGACATCTTGGGTTTTAGATGATCCTGGAAGTGACGGAAAGTTCTTGTCATAATTACAAGGTTTAAAACCCGGTGGAATGGGTTTCGGTGTATTTCCGTTACCTCTTGAATTTTCCAAGGTGGAAGGGTGGTCCGTACGAGTGGCCTTACGAGGCTTTTCGGTGGTGTGTTGTTTTGCTCGTTTTCTCGTATTGCCTTTAAAGACAAACGGACTACCCTCACCGCCCTCTGAGTCAGAGTCTAGATCATCAACTGGCAAAATGGAGAACGTGTTACTGTTTTTTGGTGTGGTCTGAGAAGATGAAGCGGTATTCTTCAAGAGTTCTGCTAGTGTTCTCTTGGAGCGAGCTTGCAGAGACCGTTTAAGTTTTTCTCCCTGCTGTTTATACCTCGGGCAGTTAGTCAGGGTATGCAGGCTCTCCTTGCAGTACACACCTTTTGGTGGAGCACCGCAAGGGCCCTCTTGATGTTGCTCGCCACACTGATCGCAGCGTGGTTTGTTCGAGCAGTAGTCCGATGTATGACCAAGTTGTTTACATTTCGAGCAGTTCATTACCCGAGGTACAAACAGGCGTACAGGCAGCCGAACCTTGCCAATAGCGACGTAGTGAGGTAACGCTGAACCCGAAAACGTCACACGAAACGAGTTTGACAAGGAATAAGTTTTTTTGGAGCCTACTACGGATACTGACTGCATTTGAAGGCAGTCCAATATCTTCACCATCGGCAGAGCACGGTTTTTAAAGATTCCGAAGGAATCGGGACCCAAGAAATCATCACTAGTCAAACTCGCTTCGGTGACCACTCCTTCAATTTCTACCTCACTACTGGGTATGTAGACTCGGTATTCCAATGAAAAAAGCTCGCACGCAACAATTTGGTTAGCCTGCTTCCGGTCATCAACGGTAACGCGCAGTTTTATTGGTGTTACCTTGAAAATATCGGTATCCTTAGAGATCCTCGGAATGTTCAAAGGTTTTTGTTTGGGCCGGAAAAAAACAACCCATGGGCCTTTCGAGGCTTCTGGGTAAGCCTTTAGGCGGGGGAGCGCAGAGGTTTTTGGGGGCAATGGTGTGGGGGGTGCAGGTGGACGAGGAGGAGATGGTGGGGGAGAGGGTTGTGGGCGATACCTTTTCTTGGGATATGCTCCAGTATTTTTGCTGGAGAGCGAGTCAACTGGAACGTCAAGGGTTTCCATTTCCACAACTTCCTCGAGACTTTCGTGTGAGGTGGAATTAAGAGTTTCGTCGTCTGAGATGGAAAACGACCATCCCCTGCCTTTATCATTTTCATCCATTGCGGTTAAATATCGCCGCAATGGTGTTTTTTGTAAAAAAATTTACAAATAATTGCAGTAATTTCAAATAATATCAAAAAAAAATATATATATATATATATAGTTTCACTCTACTAACGAGTAATACATGCAAAGAAAACAAAATAAAAAAAAACAATAAAATAAAAAAAAAATAATGATTATATACTATTTACAGAGTTTTGGATCACCCTAAGTAATACAAAAATAATAATAAAAAAAAAAATCAAGCGAAAAAAAATTGGATTTTTGGATCACCCTAATTAAACACCAATCTAATATTGGACCAGGGAAACAAGGAAGATGCTATACTGGCGAGAACAATACAAACGACACGATTTATACCTAACGCACTGAGGCGGCAGCAGACTGGAGAGATATAATTGTTTGATCCAACGGCTGCAGAGTCAATAACCTCGATGCTGGTGTGCCTCGGTCGACTCGGTAGGCAATATGACGCTCTTTCGTTGTTGCTATCGATGGGGTGATGTACCGATAGTGGTGATGATTTTGCTGATGATGTTGCGATGATGCTGGGTTAAAGCTGGACCGTAATGAAAGCACTCGGCATATCATTAACGGCTTCCTCACTCGCGCACTAGTCGTCTAAACACTATGCCAATTAACTTTGGCGAGAAAAAACCCTCGCGTGGGGAAAAACTCAAAACTAAATGATAGTGTCGTACAACGAGACCGATGCGACTTGATCGGCTCAGCGTGCGAGACGGAATGAGGTGAATCTTTGTCATTGACGAAAAATGAATGAGATTTTGACAAAGGTTTTTTTGAGGATCAAGTCTGTCAGTGACTATGTGACGAACAATTTTGTCAATATCGCGCGAAAGTCTGTCAATAACGATTACAAATATCAGCACTGGTTACAACAACTCGATCATAGATGGTGTGATGTGAAATGAGGGGCTCGGTGGCATTAGAGTGACCGATTTGGTTTACTTAGCAGAACATTAGGGGTTTAATATCACGTTCCTGTTAATATGAATACGTCACTTGAATTCGGCGTACCGTTTGCCAAAACGAACCATGCTGCAAACTCAGCGTACCAGCGATTTCTCGTGGAAAAGCAGAGGATTTCTTGGCTTCTAACAAAACAAGTATCACGTCAACACATTTCTAACCATTCCTTAATTTACCGACATTCGAACGTTGTACTTCCTATTATAACATTTGAAAACACCAGTTTTTACACATTGAGGATAACTAGTTCCTCCGGAGACGAACCAACCCCAGGCTGAAAGCGTCCTTAATAAAGAAAACTTACCTTAACTTAACTAGTTCCAAGGATTATCTGTTGGTTTTCTGTGTAATAACAGGTGATTTAGCAATAACGGAGTAGCAAACGCAGGCGGTCAATCGTGCTCATGATCATGCTCATGCTTAAGAACTAGTAAACGCAGTACACCTGCGAAGGGTTACAAATGATACGCGGACATGATGAGTGTACGATTCACATTTCAATGATAACCTAATTGAAAAATCTGTCCAAATATTAATGATCTTGCTGAATTGTAGAAGTTTTGTGTTTCTAAAGCTACAACTACAATTATATAGATACAAAGTTGCTATGCCTTTTAATTTGTTGACAGTTTAGTTTGGAATCCGCTCACTAGGTGGCTCTTGTTTTCTTACGAATTTCGTGTACATGCAGGGTGTACATCTCGAGATCTTTGCTACATACAAAGTTGCTGTTTTCTGAAGTGTTGTTCAGAAGGCCAAGAACTTTTGTATTGTTGACAGTTTAGTTCGGAATTCTATCGTTAGGTTTCCCTAGTGTTCTAATAAGCAGTGTCGACATCCTTGTTATATACAAAGTTTCTGTTTTCTGCAACGTTGTTTAGGAGGCCAAAGGCTTTTTGAATTATTGACAGTTTATTTTGGAATTCTCGCGCTAGGTGACACTAGTTTTCTCGAGGGGGACGACACTATCTACGATGCAGGAAATATTGTGTTTTGCTGTGGCTAGCTGCGTGTACGCTGAGTAGATAGAAAGAAGATTTATCACGATTTTAAAGATTTCCTGCAAAAAGAAGATTTTTCGAAGATTTATTCACTAGTGTGAGATTTTTTGAGCATCTAGAATTGAGATTTAGATGTGTCGCCCCCCTCGAGTTTTCTAATGAATTTCGTGTAAACTCTGGGTTGACATTTCGAGATCTTTGCTATATACAAAGTTGCTGTTTTCTGCATTGTTGTTCAGGATGCTAAGGCCTTTTGAATTGTGGAACATTTAGTTCGAAATTCGCTCACTAGGTGGCATTAGTGTTCTTATGAATTTCGTGTAAATTCTGGTTCGATATCTCTAGATCCAGTGGCGTCGGTGGTGTAGTGGTAAGTGTGATTGCCTCTCACCCCAAAGGGCCTGGGTTTGATCCCAGTCGGCACCGCCGGGATTTTCTGAGGCATAAAATCTCTGATCACGCCTTCCTTCGGAAGGGAAGTAAACCCGTTGGTCACCGGTTCATGAGTTGATGGGTCGATAGGTAGGGTCCAGGTGTGGGACTGCCTCTTTGGCATCGGTAGCATTAGTACTCAGTACGGAAAACAAGATCGACGGAAAACAAAACAAAGGAAAGAAATCTCTAGATCTTTGCTAGATACAAAGTTGCTGTTTTCTGCAGTGTTGTACAGAAGGCCAAGACCTTTTGAATTGTGGACAGTTTACTTCAGAATTATCTCGCTATGTGGCATTTGGGTTTTTATAAATTTTCTAACCATATATTTTTAACAATATCTCAACCATTTGTGACTCTTTATCACATCCAAAGGTTCAAATGTCGTGGTAATTCGTTGATGAAAAATTTGAGAAGCTTTACCACTTTTTGGAACGTTAAATTGACTTATCGTTTGTAATTGATGAAAATATAAAATGCTGGTACAGATGCTGCAGATAGTGGGTACAATCGCGAACCAGTCTAGGAAATTTTCATTTTTGAAATACACAGAGAGTATCATTGTGCTGATTGCACAATTCACTAATCCAAAACTTATATAGCTCAGTGATATGTTTATGAATCAGTTTGTCTTGGTTGTTGCCGACAAACTTGAGCTCAAATTAATTGAATGTTTGACAAAATATTCCACACAGTGGTGTAGTGGTAAGCGTGATTACCTCTCACCCCAGCAGGCCTGGGTTCAATCCCAGTCGGCGCCGCCGGAATGTTCTGAGGTATAAAATCTCTGATCACGCCTTCCTTCAGAAGGGAAGTAAAGCCGTTAGTCCTCGAGTCATAAGTTGATGGGTCGATAGGTAGGGTCCAGGTGTGGGAGCTGCCTCCCTGGCGTCGGTAGCATTGGTGCTCAGTACGGAAAACAAGATCGACGGAAAAACAAATCAAAGAAAAAAAAAATATTTGAAATATTTCATTAAATGTCTCATAAGTTTACATGATCTAAAATCACTTCTCATACTCTCAGCTTTAGCTGGCGTTGCTAGATGCTGCACTTCCCTCCATTTACGCTGCAACTCCGACATAATCTGCATGACTGTTCTGTTGACGGCATTCCAAGTGCCCTCCTCTCGACACATTTTATCGACGACATTCTCCACGTTAAGTACTTGGGACTACCTCGAACCTAGGACAGTCAAAGACCACATGCTCTGGCGTTTCATCGACGTTGTCACACGGACAGAGGGGTGATGCTGCGTGTCCGACCCGATGCAAGTATTTCCTAAAGCAGCCGTGGCCAGACATGAACTGCGTTAGGTGACTTCTCCGTGGTTTCTATTCACCCAGGTTGAAAGAATCGGTATGTGTCCATCTACCGTTCTCCGCCGTGTTCCACTCCTGTTGCCACTTATCCAACTACTCCAGACTCTCACAACTTTCCGTAATCTTCCTGTCTCTCTTCACCTGTAGCACTCGCTGTCCATCGCCAGGGTGTTGCCGATAAGGATCATTCCGGCTATAACGCATACTGCGTCCGACGAGATGGTTCTTTACGCATGGCCATGAGCCCGAACGTACTGATCAGTTTCCTTTGGTTCTGCTTCGTTTCCATACGTCAGTATGGACGACGACACACTGGCCGCAAGACGCCTCTTCCTACTTCTGGGACCAGAGTTGTTCGGCATGATTCAAGCTATCGCGTTGATGGCCTTCATAGGCATATTCGACGTGACTGTTGAAGTTTAGCCGGCTATCGATCATCACTGCCACGCACTTCGAGGCTATGGTAAGCTCCCCGACGGTGATTTCTGCATGCTGCCCCGCTTTATACTGACCAATAGCACTTCCGTTATGTGGTGGGCTATCTGAAGGTTTGCTCCTGGCATCCAGTTACCAATCATATCAATCGCCTCGGTCGTCAGCATTTCCACCTCGTCTTCAAAACCAATGATCTCAACTCCTTTGGGCAACTTTAACGTTATCACGCCGTTGGACCAAGGATGGAGCCTTGTAGAACTCCCACTGTAATATTATTCGATCTCTGTTCCATGTCTGTCTCGTAGGCTATAACCCGGTTCTGGAAATAACTCCTCAGGATCCCGTACAGGTAGTCAGGGACCCCCATTCAATGCAGTGCTTTGGCGATGGCCTCCCAGCTGGCGCTGTTTAACGCATTCTTGACGTCGATCGTTATCACGGCACAATATCGAACTCCTCTCCACTTCTGTTTGAACGAGTTCTCGCCTCTCTCGACCATTGTCCGAACCCGAGCAGGAGAAAATAACAAATGAATACCTAATTCTGATCTGCTACTAAAATTTGGTATTGACCAGCATGGCATAAGAGGTAAAATACCAAAGAATAATACCAAAAAATTACATGGAAAATACTTCGTAAGTACCAAAAATTGATATTTGGATACCAAAAGAATACCTGGGTGGTATTGTTTTGGTATTGCATTTTCATAATTTGGTATTGGAATGGTATTGTGGGAACATTTTTTTGGTATTTTACCTCTTATGTCAGGCTCATCCATACTAACTTAAGGTATCGAGATATTCGTTCAAACTGTCTCTCCGACAACCCATGCTCACTCTCCGTGCATTTCGTCAGCCTGTTTAGGATGATTTCTCCAAGAGTTTTCCGAATGTATGCTGCAGGCATATAGGCCTGTACGATGCTGGATCCCCCGGCGGTTTTCCTGGTTTCGGCAGCAACACTAGCTTCTGTATTTTTCACCTGTCAGGGAAGTGGCCTTTTTGCGGCACCATCCTGAACATGTCCTGGGAAGCCTGGATCGCCGCTTTCAACGCCACGTTGGGGAATCCATCCAGACTGTTTAACCGCTACTACGAGTTCCTCGTTGGTGACTTCGACGTTATATTCCTCTCCCTCTCCGTACGGTGTAGGTGGCCAGGTCATTGGGTCGTGCTTTCTAAAAAGACCTTCGATGATGACTTTCAACTTCTCTGGGTACATTTCAGCGGGCATCGTTAGACCTCTGATCTTCGCCATCACTACTCGGTATGCGTCGCCCCAGGGGTTGGCATCAGCGTCTCGACATAGCTCCTTAAAACAGTTTGACTTGTTCTGCTTTATCTCTCGTTTAAGTGCGACCCTGGCCGCTCGAAACACTCCTCTTCGTTCCTCTCTGTCTGCTTCCGTTCTCGCTCTTTGAACACGGCTTCTGGCTCTGAGAGAACAACTAGCGCGGAGGGTGCTAAGTGCCTCGTTCCACCAGTAAGCTGGACGCCGTTTGTTGTTTGGCTTAAGTTTCCTCGGCATGGTCTCTATCTGCGTGTGCTATGACACAGGAACACACAACTCAATCTTTATATTTTATGTTTTACTAACACTATCAATACTGATCAAATTCTACCTTTATTCCGCTATGATATTTTTGTTCAATATTGGGCTGTTCGTAAGCTACGTAGTCTGTTATTGAGAGGTTTTAGACCCCCTACCTCCCCCTTCGTAGACAATCGTTCTAACATTGTTTCTTGAAATTTGTATGGACCGTTGAAAATCACCATCCCACGCTTTCTCTCCCCAAAGTATCTACGTGGTTTATGGACAGCCCCTAGGTATAATTTTTAACCTTCAAATGTATCAAAGCACACTCAAAATGTAATTGCTGCAAACAGATTTTATGAATAACCATGTTTTTTTTTATAATTCGATATGACCCACCGTATTTTATAAAAAAAAATGTTTTTTTTTTTCCTTTGGTTTGTTTTTCCGTCGATCTTGTTTTCCGTGCTGAGCACCAATACTACCGACGTGCCAGGAAGGCAGCTCCCACACCTGGACCCTACCTATCGACCCATCAACTCATGAACCGGGGACCAACGGCTTTACTTCCCATCCGAAGGAAGGCGTGATCAGAGATGTTATGCCTCAGAACATCCCGGCGGCGCCGACTGGGATTGAACCCAGGCCTGCTGGGGTGAGAGGTAATCACGCTTACCACTACACCACCGGCGCCGTTATAAAAAAAATGTGATTTAATTGATTTTTATTGTGCAAATATTAAATGCGCACAGTCAGGATACGTCCAACAAACACATTTTGCGATATTATTCAAAGTTAAAATGTGTGTCACGCAATAACTTTCAAGAATGTAATTGCAATGATTATATTGAACCTACTACCAGCTAATTTTTTCGCACAATAAGAAACTTAAGACAGAAGTACAGGATGCTTATGATGCCCCGCCTGTTCACTATACACCTCCTACCCCTACTACACATTATCTTTAGACTACTAGCTAATGCATATTGGCGTACATGGCGATTTTATAGTCTCCAGAGGCTGCTTACTTTGATTTTTAAACATAGCATAAAATCTCCGTTCGTTTAATTTTTAACTTTAAAGACTGTACTCGAAAAAAAAAACAAACGGAGAAAATTATCGCCAAAAATTTATTTTAAGTCGTATTTTTTGAAACTCTTAGGGAATAAATAAACACATATTAGCTATGTTTTTGCAAAGATGGTATATTCAACGTCTTCTCCTAGGTTAAATGCCCGCACCTTGGAGTTAACGCTACCCATCAAATCCTGTGCAAAACTTGCGCCATCTTTCTTACACCCTTTTATCCACTCTTTCTTCAAATACTTGTCGTTCTTGAAGACCTTCCCTGTTTTCCGGAGCTTGTTCTTCATAATCGCCCAGAATTTTTCTATTATTTAGGCGAATTTCTGGCGAGTTTGGCGGATTTGCTTCCTTCGTCACAAAAACAATATCGTTGGCTTCGTACCACTCCATCGCCGGTTTCGCGTAATGGCACGAGCCAGATCCGGCCAAAAGATAAGGTCACCTTCGTGGGACCGGAGGAAGGACAGCAAGTGCTTATGGTGGCATTTTTCTTTATATATTTGGCCGTCGATGGTGCTGGTCGTTATGTACGGCTTGTTGAATTTGCCGCACCCACAGATCGCCTGCCACACTAAGTACTTCTTGGCAAATTTATCGACCTTCTTCTTCCGGAACTTCTCCGGAACATCCAGGTGGGACTTGCCGACGAAAAACTCCAGGTCGGGGATCTACTTGGCGTCCACCTTAATGTACGTTTCGACGTCCATTACTATGCATTTCGGCTACACTCACCATTCGCGGTGCAGCTTCATGGCTCGGGATTTGGCCACCGTATTCTGTTTATCGGTTCGGTTAGGCGCCTTCCTTACCTTGAATACATGAAGTCCGGCCCGCTTCATGGATGGAGAATTGATCTTCTTGGCCACGTCCCGAATCGAAAGGTTCGGATTACGCTTGAAGTAACCCCTCGCCTTCCTAGCGTTCACGGGGTCGGTCGTCTTCACTTTTCTTCCATTTCCAGCTCGCCGCTGGGTCAACTGGGTCTCCTTGAACGATTTTACCACACGGGGCACGGTCGAATTGTCAATTCCAAACTGTTTCGCGATCCACACTGGCCTGGAATTTCCACGACCGCTCCCATAATTTTTTTGTCGAGGCACTTCTTGCTTGGATGACATCTCGATAACCACTTGACAGATTGTGAAGAGATTTTGCACATGTAAACATTACACTCTAAACTAGTTTTACTCAAAATTTCATCACTTTTTACCCATGCAATAACAAATTATACACACAAAAAGTGTTGCAATTTTTTCAGGTATAATCTTTAGTTGCCATAAACAACGAAATTGTTTACAAGCTTGCATACAACATGGCTGATGTATGCGATATGGTGCAAACATCTACATAAAATATCGCTTAAATTTACATACATTTTTCAAACGGTGTAAGCAGTAGAGCTTCCCTAATATGGTTATGCATTTACTGCTTAATGGTAAAAACAAGCGGTATGTGGCTATTTCAAAGTTGTTCATACTGTGTTGGTATATTGAAGGTCAGTTTGGCATTTTAAAGATATGCAACACTAGATGCTTGCACACTTTTCATCTTAAAGCTTATTTGTTTCTTAAAGCTTATTTTGGCACAAATGTAATTTTGGCGCTTGCAGACACACAACATCTTCATCTCATGTGTGTGTGTACAATCTAACCCCCACTGTCCGGCAGTGTTATTATGGAAGAAAACTGCTTTTTATTACCCTTAAATTAAAGCAGGTTTAGTCCGGGAGTTAGAAGGTGTTAGCTCTATTGCAGCTTCAGTGACCCATTTCAGAATGCCTGGTAATTCACGACCACTCCGAGGTCACTTTTACTTACAATAAGTCCCGCATGTTCACTCTACTTTTATCAAATGGATAATGGTATCATAAACACACTTCCAGATTTAAAAAATATTATTTCCAAATCTGGCACGTATATAGTTTTGAAATTTGTTCAGCTGTATTAAATCGATTTGAATGGACATTTCTTATCAATTTTGTTTCGAATACATCTTGATTCATCTGCTGGCAGCACTTACTGGCCCTTACCGGCGACCAACTCATCTGCCCGCAAATGCAACAACGCCTAAATCTCAAAGCTCTCCAAACGTCCCCTCGAAAATCAATCTTCAACTGGAACGTACTCACCAAATCAATACATCCGGGAGCAAATTCCCGATGCTTATTTTTCTCTCGCAAACCCATCGTCGTCGAACGGCAAAACAAGGAAATTCGGTGAGCAATTTTGTGACACGGAATTTTCACTGAACATAAACCACGAATTCACGAATTTCACCACACCCAACTGCGAAACACGTTCAGAAGCACTTTTGGAACACTTTCGATCAATTTCTTTCGAAAACACAACAAAAAAAGTTACAAGCGAGCCAACATCAACACCGATTGTGCCGAGCTCTTTCACGCACCTTGCAGCGCGTAAATAAACTGATATTAAAAATTATCACTCGCGATGCCACTAATATCTGGTCCGGGAGAAAATCAAACAACGCAGATCGCGACATCTCTTCTGATGCTTGTTGAATCACGTTTTCTTTCTCTATTCTAAAACTTCCCGGAAAGCGAGAAAACTAATAATCACACACGTATAAACGTCCGGGAGGCAGAGCGCCAGCGATAATCTGGCAATTGCAGCCGAAAACTATGAGAGCGAACGCACGCACAAAACAGAGAACAAACTTAAAACACAACCGTTTCTAAAGGCGTTCGAAACTGCACCCGCACTTTAGGTGAATCATCCTGTCGCAAAAAAGCCATGCAGGAGACGGATTCTTCATTGCCTTTAACTGGTTTAGAGCATTGGTCACAGGCGGAAGTCATGCTGACTCCGTTTCCAAAAGTGATTTAGAAACAGCGGTGGAGATCAGCGTTGCCAGATATACCGATTTATCGGTATTTATACCGATTTCCAATCTAGATACCGATACACAGATAAGGTTCCTCAGAATACCGATTTTTGAAATTTTATACCGATTTATACCGATTTTTTTTAATAATCAAAATTATCATTGCCTGCCCGCGCTCGAATTTCGGAGAAAATTTTTGTGAGAGACTTGTATATTTTTGAATACCTCATATTTTTTGAGCCTTAAAATTCTAAAAAATCATCTCTATAGATGCCTTATGCTTGATACTCTTTCGACTAATGTTTGCATTTCCTCATCGTTTTTGGCTACCCATCAATCGAGAAACAGTCGATGGCTCTTTCCGGTAATTCCTAGGGAATCAAGAAATATTTTTTAAGCATTATTTAACTTCTGGAAGCTTTTATTTAATTTATCTTCCTGAAGTTTCATCCAACTTTCACTGGAATTTTTTCCACCTTACCTTGGAAGCTTCTTCAGCTTTCGCTCGAATGATTCTTTCATCTTCTCCCGCCAGTTTTTCAACTTTTCCGGAACTTCTATCAGATTTGTATTGCGGATCCACACTAGCTGCAGGAACATTTAAGAAGTACTGAAACTTCAGAAAAGTCCAGACTTTTGCCTAAATTTTCGATAAATTAAAGACAGCTTCATTAACTTCTGTTAAAATTCGAAAATCCGGAAATTTCATAAAAGTTCTGCGAACTCCAGTGAACTTAAAGAAACATCATAAATATTTTGGAAACTTCACAACTCCAAAGAACTTCAGGGAAATTTAATGGTTTTTGGGACTTTAGTGAAACTCAGAGAATATCAGGACAGATCAATGAAATTGCTGAAATTATAAAGGAGTTCCGAGAAACTCAAACAATTTCCGAAAACTTCAACAATGTCCCCTCACGCAAATTAGGAAACGTAAGAAAAGTTACATGAACATTAGAACATTGTGAGAACATGTTATGTGAAGTTCTATGCTTTTTAGTGGCAGTGTCGATAGCTTAAAAATTGAAAAAATCGGGAAGATCAAAGAACTTCAAGAAAAAAAAATTCAAGAAAATCGTGAGAGCACTTAAGAGATTTCGTAATCTTTAAGAAAGTCCAGAGACCTTCAAAGATGATTAGAGATATTCCGGTAGTCTCATCATAATCAGGGAAATTCCGAACGCTTCGAGGATGACCTGAGAACTTCAAAACGGCCCCTAATTTTAGGAAAATCATAAGAAATTTTAAGGAATTTCGAGGAATTATGCAATATTTCTAAATGCATTTAAGGAATGTTCCGAAAACTTCAGGGAAATTGCGGAGTCTTCAGGGATGTTTTATGAATTATGTCCTTGTTTCTGTCAACTGTTCCGTAGGCGCTCTGGCTTCGGACTTTCTTCAGATGTTTCTTCCAATCTACCTTAGGAAGTTTCTGCCAGCGTCTCCAGGAAGCTTCGTTCGTCTTCTCCAGGAAGTTCAATTAATTCTTCCAGGATTTTCTTTCGTCTCTTTCTGGAAGTTTGACCATAAGCCAAAGGTTTTTTGTTCAACTTCTATTGGATGGTTTTTCCGAGCTTCTTCTGGCTTTCCCTGGAAATAGCTACTTCTGGAAATTTACTTCTGATTTCCGAAACTTTTCTTCCTTTGGATGTGACATTCGATTTTTTCCGATAGTTTATTTAAATTATCGCCACAAGTTTCTCAATTCGTGTCTTGGAAGTTTCCCGGATGTTTTTTTTTCCAGCTATTCTCGAATTTCATCCAGGTTAGCTTCTTTTGTCTTTCTCTGTATGTTTTTTCAGCTCCATTCAGAAGCTAATTCAAACATTTCCCGAAGTTTTCTTCCTGAATTTTTCGATCATAGTTCAAAAGCTAAAATTTGGCTTTGATTAACGGCTTACTCAGTCTTGAAACACTGCAATGACTACGATGTAATCTGCCCGACATTTCGGCCATAGGTTGTGCCTTTTTCAAGAGAAAATATTGTTTGTCGTTATTGTCAATAGTTTAGTTAGTTTAGTTGGCTGATTTTCAAAATTTTGGTTTCATTTAATGATATTTAATTGAAAAAAAAACTACTTTCTCATCACTCTGAACAACACTTGAAGACAACAGTATCTTAAACAATTAGATTTAATAAAAAAATAGTGTTTTAAGACTGAGAAAGCCATTAAACAAATCAATTCTCTACAAGTCCCTGTCGTCACCATCGTTAAAATTTTCGCTTTCAAAAACGGCAAAAATATTAAATTAATTAAAAAGTAAATACCGATATATACCGATTTTTTAATACCCTTGATACCGATAAGCTTTAAAACAATCTGGTAACGCTGGTGGAGATGCTTTAATACGCAAAGAGGAATTGGATTCTCAAGATCGCCCAATGCTAGACATTATACACTACAATATGTCTGATTGGATAACTTTTTCACTGTTTTCACAACACAAAATATGCTCTAATTAGACGATTTTCGCAACGAACTGCACTTTCCACTAACAACCAGTACAATATTACAGGTATACCGAACGGAAAAAAAACGAATAACGATAGCCCGTGTTATAAAAAATCGACAAATTTAGTAGCGCACAATCACGACGATGTGAATAACAACAACTGTCAAATGTTCTCACACACAAAATCTTCATCTCATCTCATGAAAATAAATCCCTTATTACTAGTTCGACGGTTTTCATCGCATGCTAGCTATTTGGTGCTGCTCTAACAGCATTGATTGTAAATCCTCGTTACTGAACACCCAGATACCGTTCGTGAAAACTTAACTGCATAGAGTAAATATGTTTCATACTTCCAGAATCTTTTATTTTCAATCATTACTTTTGAATTTTTACCGAGTTGGATCTTAAAATCCAGACTTTGACCTGCTCGTATTTTGCCGAATTACCAACTAGCAAAGGCATTCTTCACACCGGCTGTTGGTTGGCTTAAAATTCTCCCCGCTGTTATATTATGTTGATGCCTTTTTCTATTCTATGCTCCCATTCATGGCGAAAAACTTGCAACACGCAAAGAAAGCGTGCAAAGTATTCCCTATCATTAAAATTTAATGAGATTTTTTCTTTCCACTAATGTTGATGATTTTATGACAATGACCGTGGGAGGGAGGGAATGTGTGTAAGAGTCTGGTTGTGGGCAAAATCTCAGTCGTGAATGCCATTCGTTCGAAATAAAGATATTCCCGGGTTCAGATAGTTACAAATGGTAGCTGATTCCGTAACTATGGGGCAACTATGTAGCATAAAAAAAAGGTGGTGGTTGTGTTGTCTGCTGATGAACACAGGTGGGAGGTGTCAGAAGAGGTGGACGAAAAGCGAAAGAAAAAAAAAATCCATCGTCAACCAAGTGGAGGAGCAAAAAAATATATCTTGATGGCAAAGAATGGCTCCGCCATGCTAGACAACAGACAGTAATAACGGACGATGATTGTGACCGTTGAATGGAGGGAATTTGAAATTATGCATTTTTGGAAAATTCAATTCAGTATCTCAATAGCTTTCAGGGTTGCATTTAAATGGAATGTGATAATGTTATCAACAAATTTTCCAAACCTGCACAGCCACACTGTAGAAAATTATAAAACCAATGAAAAACCTCTTCCATCATCGCTGGAAAGTAACCAAGCCAAGTGTAAGAGAAACCAGCATCCTGGACGCAGGTGTGCACAAGCGTGGCAGTGAGTGATGATTGCGAAAAATTATTACGAAGAAAGGAAAACCTCTTGGCAAAGGAGCAACATCTTCCTCCAACGGCGACGGCAACGCCAAGGAATGTCGACAATAAACGGCGCAGCAGCTAGTGTCTAGAATGCACACGCCTGAACCAGAGCGTCTTGGGATGCGAATAAAACGGAGCATAGCGGCATTCTTTAGTTCTATCTCCTTGATGATGAGAGAATATGGGGGGAAGAGGAAGCCTCATTGTAAGAGATAAATAATGAAAAAAAAAATCTTTGTGGAAAAAGCGAAAAAATCACTTTAGCCATTCATTTAACGAAAACAGAGCGGTGCAGCTCGTTTATCTCGAACCGGAAAATGAGGAAAGCTGGGAATGGGAGGTGAATGCGGCGACGGACCGAGAGATAACGAGAAAAATCTAGCGGAAAGCACTTGATGATGAATACAGGCGAGCGATAAGAATAGGAATCTAGGTATTTCATTTCCCCAGCCAGGCAATCTTCACGACCAGACAAGACGATGGAGATCCCTTAAGAGGATTGTCTTTGCGGTGTTTGGTTTGGTAAAGACGACTTTCTTTTTAACGACTTACTATTATATTTGGCTTCTAAATGCGATCCATTTTGATGGTACACGGATTGCTCAATAGCTTTGTTGTTTCGGAAGAAGTGATCAAACGGTTTGCGAACAAAGGATCGATGTACTAGTATTCAAAGCGAGTAACAGATTTACGGATATGTTTTTTGTTTGCTAATCTACTTAGGATTTCCTATGGAGTTCAAAACCTATATGAAGTCATTTATATCGATTTCAACTGAATCCTCGTACCACAATCAACTGTGAATATCATAGGAAATTTCCACTACGTGTTTGGCAAAATAAAATCCCAATATAACTACGAAAACAAATGTAGCACAACATAATTTGCACCTGAGGACCGACCCATTATTCATTGTATTCTACCTACTAGTTTGGGGTATCGCTTCCCACTACATAATAGGAACGCCCAAACCGAAAAAGAAAACGAACCGGGCACCAGGCACACTTTGGGGGATTTTCACTTTGTTATCAGTGGAATTGGTTTGCTTACAGCAGCAAAAAAAAAACAGAAAAGTAAACAAGGATCCACCTTCCTTTTGTTTGCAGTGCCATTGTACGATCGCAGCACAATCAGGTTGTCGCTTAATGGGCCGAAGGGATTGTGCAGCTGGGACCGGGATTTTTTTTTCGTCACTCTCTAGAATTACGATGCGGAAGAGCTCTGGGTTTGGATTATTTTTCTATTATACACCATTGGACTATCGAGGGGGGGGGTGATTCGGTGACAAGGGTGTTAGTTTGTTTGGGCCAATGAGGGTATTAGGTTATAATCCGAAAAGATTACCTAATATTAATTGATGAGTTCATTTCTGTCAATGGATGGGGATGCGGTGGTTTACTGTTTTGCTGAGAATTTAATGTTGTTGGGGAGAACGATTTGTTCAAGAACCACATAGTTAAATCTATTGTACATTGGTCCTGGCCCATGTGTTGATAGGTGCCATATCTACCCAGGTGTCAATGGATGGAAATTGATGTCCGACAGTGATTGGCACCGATGTTAAATGAGGGAATCAAGAATAAAAATAAATCTATTGTACTATGTTGGTCATATAACGGAGAAAAGCTCAGAACGCAAAAGTAGGCAACTCACTTATGCATACTGAAATTTTCCGCTACCTGATGATGGTAATAGTTTTCGTTAATAATATTAATTAAATAGGGAAAATGGCTCTGATGTTGGCCTATGGATTGGGCCCATCACTAAAAATCTTAAATCATAGATCATTGACTTTTTTACCTAGGGGATGAGTACTTAAGGGGGTTAGATTTTGATAAGTTCTTTAGTGGGAATGACATTGATGAAGACTGCACATTGTAGTCGAAATACGTATCTGTCATGGATACCAAAATGAATTAAGTGGAATTAAATGGAAGATAACCTTTTTTGCTGTTTTATTTTTTACACATTTGCATGTTATTTTGGGAGTGACTCCAAACTTATGATCGGGCGTTTAGCTTTCCTACAAGCTATGTTGAAGCTACTCAGTGACTGGGTGGATGGCACTCATTTGTTCATGCTGTATGGAGTTGTATAAAAATGAGTTAACTGGTTTTGCTCCCATGAACGGGATTTACCTAGATTCTGGGTAAATGGTTCTAATATAAATTTTACCTAATCTCAAAATGGCACACTTTGAAGATGTGAACAGGCAATGTGTGTGCAGTGAGTTTAAGACTCAAGGAATCAAAAATGACAAAATGACAAGCAATCAATGAACCGAATAATAAGAGTGTACCCCATTAGGCATAATATACGTTAGGCATAATGGACGTTAGGCATAAAATACCTTGCTGCTGTGCAACTCTAGAAACCTGTTTCGAGCATGGTAAACAATACTTAAATTAGGCTAAGCGTTGAATAAAAAATGATACAAGTTAAACAAACATAGTTTCTAGACTAACATTTGAAAAGAGCGTAATTCCAAAATGACCATATCGAGAAAATCGCTTCTGAATTTTGATGACCTAGAAATTAATCCTATTTCACGAGTTTCCATTTTCTGGATGATTTTATAAGCTTGACATATAGTTAATAGTGTAATCTATCATCATGCATCACTAAAAACTTAAAAAAAGTTTTCTTTGTCGTGAAATCGAGAAGAAAACATCATACGCCCTGATAATTTCATACATGTTGCTACCCCCCGGATCTTCCACCCTTTGAACTGCCAACACTGGTGATACGACGTGGAAGTACACCCTCGGGATTTTTTGTTTGTTGTTCCGCCTTGGTTCTTCGTTCGCAAATTTTGTGAGAGTGGAATTACGCCCGGAGATTTTTTTTGGTCTTCTTTTTGTTCGTTGTTTACACGTGAACTATCAATCGGATGCATTTCAAATGAATCGGGCGTGACTAGATACTACAGACTCAATACGTTTGGCATAATAAAACGATATAATGCGTAGTTCTGGTCCAAGGCGTAACAACCAGATGCATCTTAGAGTTGAAAGTTGGAAATACGCCATGTAAGAAGAAACGTTTTTGATGATTTGAAGTGATATTTTCTTCTACTTTTTCGAGTTTATCGAGTAGTTTGTGAACTATTCTCTCTATATGTGGTTTGTTTACATTTTGGCTCTTCCGCCCCTTTCAAATGTTAGTCTAGGTTTCTTTAATAAGCACAGTTTGGAATCCACTTTTTATCATATCATAAGTGACGTAGCTACATATTTACTTAGATCCAAGATTAGTAGCGATAGCGGTTAAGTAATCTGGCAATGAAAACTCAGCATAGTTTTGAACTATGAATTGAAATCAATCGCATCTAGAAATAAAAAAAAATCACACATGTAATATATTCTTACACACATATTACAATTGTCAAAGAAGAAAAGATTTTCCTCAAAGAACAGCTCATCAAATAAAGAATGGTGAATTCTGTGATTTTTCATTCAATAACAAAAAACAGCTAAGGTTGAATAAAATATGATGCAAAAGAACAGCTCATGAAATGAAGAATGGTGAATTCTGTGGTTTTTCATTCAAAAATAAAAAAAAAACATACCTGCTGCTTCCTGGATTTCCTGCCATACTTTCCGATACAACGATTCTGTTTTTGTTGTCATCAGAATGAAAACTAGCGGAACCGTCTGCTGATGTGAGGGAGCGGTACTTCCATGAACAGTGACGAGTTGCCGAAACAAACAAGGAACTGTGGCAAACGTACCATCTGTAACCCAATACTTTGCCTGTCCAAGGCGTCGCAAGTTTTCATGAGTTTCAAAAATTAAGGCTCTATCAGTATTGTCAACGAAGTCAGCAATCAATAGACGGTTCCCATTTTCATCCTTCTGAAATTCATCGGGTAGATTATGCCTAACGTCCATTATGCCTAACGTCCTTTATGCCTATCGTACATTATGCCTAACGTCCGTATGCTTAACGACCGTATGCCTAACGTCCTTATGCCTAACGACCGTATGCCTAACGTCGTGTACCCGAATAATAACGCTATGTCAGAAGTGGAAAGCAATAATGATACAATATTCTTCCTTTTTCTCATGACAAGCAGCCCGTGCGACACAGCTCACTCGGGGCGTTAGAAATCAGAAACGAGCAAATTGTTGGCAAGCTGCCTCACGAAGTAAAACCGAAGATGATACACGTTTGTTAATGGGAATTTTTATGTTATGTCTTTTCTCGATTCAGATCAAGCTATGTCCTAATCCGTATAAATTATAACAAAGCAGGCAAGCAATACATCATTATCCTTCTACTACTCCGATTGAGCTCTGTTACAGAACGAGTCATAGTAGTCGTAGCAACCGTTTTGTCTGTATCGTTGGTTGCTTTACATGTTTGGATTCGCTGCTAAAACCAATTTTTAGGAGTGAAGCAGTGAAATTAGAGATTTTCACAACCGGTTGTATTGGTGCGATATGTGAGAGCATGTTAGTGAAAATTCTAGGAAAATACATAACAAATCGCTGTCAAGCTCATTTTGACATTTCTAAGTTCATACATTTTTTAGGTTAGCCAGAGGAAAATAGTAAACAACTTTACATGGCGATGCACCGGCTAGTGTGCGTGCGTTAAACGTCACTAATCGGTATAGAGCAGCTACGTGACGGGTGTTCAATAAAAAATGAAAATGATTTCAGTGCCGTCCAGAGCTCTTGTGAGAGCATCGTGACTAAGTTGCATCGTACGGCTGACCAGAGCCCCTTCTCCAATATTCATTGCCGTTTTTTAAAGAATAAACATTATGTTTTTAATAAAAAATACTGAATACGTTGGAAAAAAATTACTAGCTATTTGACTGAAAAAAATCTAATTTTTTATTGAACACCCGTTAATAGCCTGAATGGCGTAAAGCTGGCTTTAGACAGGGAAAATCAATTGATCAAGTCAGTTGAATTCAATTTACTTGAAAAGTTGAGCATGGTTCCATTTTCCCTAGTTGATTTTTGTGAACCATTAGCTATGAACATTGTTTATTATGTGGGGACCTTTGTACGACTTTTCGACCCAACTATAATAAAGAGTTTTCCAAACCCTCCCCATGGACATGGAGGTTGACGGTACTGAACCAAAGGGTTATGTTTAATTTTTTTATATTTGCAACGATGATGATTTCCTATAGTGACACATATCACCTTCTTAATGCTTCAGTATGCCTCAAACGATTAATTCTTGGTTGTTAATAGAACTTCCTTGATGAAATCGGCTGCTTCATGCAGACTGAGCAATTCTGATTATTATATCAGATTTGTTCTGTATACAGAGGAACTGGGAGGGCTTATTAGAAACTTCTCACCAATAAAATAATGATCTTCTAGTAAATTTTGCACATAATTTTAATAATATTTTATTTTTTAAGCATATTATTTTTGTTACAGTCAATTAACATTAGCATACGATACAAGAGGTTTAATCCTGATGAATGTGGGCGTCTTAGTGGAATACCTGTATAATGAGAGAGAGAAGGATTAGTATTTTCCATTTAATTCCACTACTTTATTTGCTTATCCTTGACAGATACGCGTATTTCGTCTACAATGTGCAGACTTCTTCAGTGTCTTGTACTAATACTCGAGTATTGGAATCAATGTTTACTCCCCAACATTATTCCTGAAAGTAGTCTAACTGAGGATTTCAGAAGAGACGTGAGTGTCGCTAGTATCCAATCTACGAAGTATACCATAACAACGCTAACGCAACCATAATAAAAAGTTTTCCAAAAGGGATTTCCTAACTTTGACAGTTCTAGATAAACATTTCAAAAGGTCCTATCTGTATTGATTGATTCTCTTCTTCGACTGTCTTTTTCGTTAATAACTCAGCTGCAAAACCTTTTCCTGTCGTATTTGGCGTTTTGGACGCTAGATAAGAACCTCCTTTATCAAACTATGTGGCTAAATTAGCGCGAAATCTGTTTGCATAGCAGTGGTTATCAAAATAGAAAGTCGATCAAAGCAGATAGGACCATTTGAAATGTCCATCGCGTCCATATTGTTGAAGCTAAAAGTGTCAAATTAGTTGTCATTTATTCAGTGTGTCTTGCCAAATTACGTTATATCGTTCAACAGTACGTGAAAATGATAAGATTGTTTTATCAAAGTAAGTGTTCTTTGCGAGTGCTTCGCCCATTTTACGGTCGCAATAATCGTTCTACCGAGAGGACTATTTGCAATGGGGTTATCAAATTCGAGGAAACTGACTGTGGTAGATAGAGTTTTTAACTCAAATTGAGTGTGTGACTCACCTTTCAAGTTTTTATTTATTTCATTATTATTATTCCACATCAACTCTATCTACCACACTGACAAATGATGATTTCCAACTACTTTGTTCAAGACACATTTTTTCAGTCTCTTAACGATCTCAATAAAGCACTTAATCAACTACCTATAAGATGGAAAGTATTTTTAAAAATCATTAAAAATGTAGATGGTTAAGCACAATTCCATTCACATTTAAGCTAAAATCCGGATCTTGCTTTTTATTTTCAAAATGGCATATTTGCTATTTTTTAATAAATCGTAGCATGAAAGCGTCACTTCTTATCGCAATGCCGTCTGAACTAAAGTTTTTTTTTTTCAACCAGTTCGTTTATTTGGAAGGCTCAATCGTGTTAGCTTTACTGAGCTCATAATTCATTGTTCACTGTTTGTAACAAAATTCACTTAATTCTATGTCTAGTAGAAGTTGGACCGAATACTCGCGGCTTACTCGAGGTTTTAAGGGTACATTGTCGAAGGATAGAATCAGGGGAGGAGCTTAGGGTGGGTATTCGTTGTCTCATCAGAGCGTTGAGACAAAGTTGAAGACAAAAAAATAAGCATTTGTAGGAAAAATACACACGGTAAAATTTTGTAGCTAATTTTAAATAAAATTTAAAAAAAGTGCTTAAGACTTGAATTACTTAAAATATATTTGCACAATTAAAATAAAAAATAAAAAAGGTGGTACTGTTGAAGTATAAAATCCATGAATAATTAATAAAAATCCTAGAACAAGAATTTGATTTTCCATTGATCGCTTTCATTAGTTTAAGGTTCATTGCTGATTGTTTTATTGATCATTTGTAATATGTGTATGGGTAATTCGTGCATATTCAATGCCTATTCTTCAGTAATTAAGCGGTACATTTTTACAATTGTGTTGCTAAATTTTACATAAAATATGGATCATATTGATATTTTTAAGGATCATTCACACTTTGTAAGGGATTTCCTGCGGTGTTTTATGGATCATTTGGATATTTTTCAAGGAACGTTTTTCAATATTTTATGGATCGTTTTATCATTTCTTAAGGTGCATACATAGGGCTACCAAGAATTTTTGGTCAATTGAATAACTATTTGTCAATACGCTTTTAATGTACTTTTTACGCAGGAATAAATAATTACCGTGAAGTGTCCTAATTTAACGTGATTCTATAGCTCAATATGTCAAAAGTAAAACTTATGAATTATGAGTTGTTGTTGTTAAAATCAAAGGAACTTTAAAAACACGATAACTGGTAGTCACATTAAGTACCCAGTACAAAACATTTTTGCACAAAGAAGCAGACAAGACCATGTCATGTAGAATGTTGCTGATTTCTGGCCAATTACGGCACTTATTTGATGTTTATTGCATGGAATAATAGGATAAGAATGAATAATAACAACACATAAGCAAAGATTAAAAAATTATGCGTTAATAAAGGAGTTGATAAATTACTGTAACACGCAAGCTTGCAGCTGGATGTAAATTACATTCACTGACGAAATCTAGTTCGTCATGCAGAAGAGATGTACATGCAAGGTATTCACAAAAGTTGTAGCTAATATCAAAACCAACAGAGGGTTTATACGTTAGCGGTTCCAGTGGTGGCAAATACGCCAGGAGAATCTTTTGCGACAGCAACAGGAAGAGTTAAAGAAGGAAGCGGATGCCATCAATCGAATGTGGGAACAGCAGTTGGAAAAGGAGAAAATTCTACGCGATCAACAACAACAGCTAGCGAATGGTCAAAGGGTCATGCGACGACCGGGAAATATAATTCTGTCCAATCAGATGCCAGATCCACAACTCAACCCCCCACCGGAGAATCTGGACGAAGGGTTCTGCAGAGAGTCGATTTGTGGGCATCCTGGTCAATTCCTACCAGATGCCCTACCACAGTCGACGCAGCTTCATCCGATAGAATTAGATTACCCGCATAGGTCAGCTGCGAATCCTATTGATAGACAGAGTAGGAGGCATTCAATAAACTCTTCTATTGTGGATGATGATGACCAGTTCCAGCTTTCCCGCTCTCAAGTTGCAGCACGACAAGCAGTCTCCAAAGATTTACCTACGTTTTCGGGCGATCCCGAGGAGTGGCCAGTTTTCATATCCATGTACAATCGAACGACTACGATGTGCGGATTTACGGAGGATGAAAACATAATTCGACTACAGAAAAGCCTGAAAGGAAGAGCTTATGATGCTGTCAAAAGTCGGCTGATGCATTCCGGAAACGTTCCTGGCATTTTATCAACATTGAAGATTCTGTTTGGTCAGCCCGAAGTAATCATACAATCGCTGATTCGTAAGGTGGGCTCTTTATCGCCAATCCGGGAAGACAAGCTGGAAACGCTAGTGGACTTTGCGGTGAACGTTCAAAACTTCTGTGCCACTGTAGACGCGTGTGGACTGCAGGAGTACATGTATAATGTCACTTTACTACACCAGCTGGTCGGAAAGCTACCACCGCCGCTTAAACTCAACTGGGCACAGCATCGTCTAACCCTGTCAACGGTCAACCTGGCGACTTTCAGTGAATGGATTTATGGCTTGGCGGAAGCAGCGAGTGTTGTTGTATTCCCCTTGGCGGTTCAAGACGAGAAGCCAACTCGAAATGCACACGGGAATAAGAAAGGAAACACGTACCTTAACGCCCATTCTGAAACCTTTCATCCTAAAAAGAATTACAGCAGCGACTTCGAAGAACCACCTACGGCAGAATCAACATCGTACCAGGAAGCCTGCCCAATCTGCAGGAGAAGTTGCAAGTCGGCTGATAAGTGCAATCGTTTTCTGGAGCTCTCTAGAGAACCGCGTTGGGCCGCCATAAGGGAATTTGGCTACTGCCGTACATGTCTGCGCATCCATAAAGGATACTGCAAAGCGAAATCGTGTGGCAAAGACGGATGCACCTACCGGCACCACGAGCTACTGCACAACGATTCGAAGGACAAGCCGAAAAGCACCGGAACTACGGCCAGGCGTGAGCAATCTCCGCAACCCAGCACTAGCAAGTCTGGATGCAACACCCATCAGTCAACCGTCAGCTCAGTATTGTTCTGTTATCTCCCAGTAGTGTTGTACGGAAACAAGAGAGCAATACGCACGTACGCATTCTTAGATGAAGGTTCTGCACTAACGCTGCTCGATCAGGAGCTTGCTAACGAGCTTCAGCTTGATGGCACTGTAAGCCCTCTGTGTCTCCGGTGGACTGGAGGAACTGAACGACACGAGGCGGATTCTCGCATCTACAATCTTCACATTGGTGGTGTTAAGAACGAAAGCAAGAAATTCCTCTTGAGTGACGTGAGGACGGTGAAAGAGCTAATGTTGCCCCAGCAAACGATGGACATGGCTGAGTTGTCACAGTTGTATCCACACCTCCAAGGTCTGCCGATCGAATCTTATCGTGACGCTCGTCCACGCATTCTTATAGGGATGAAGCAACTCCAGCTCAGTCTTGGCCTGAAAAATCGTGAAGGGGGAATCGGTCAACCAATCGCTATAAAGACGCGCCTCGGATGGACGGTATGCGGAGGATGGGGTTCCGGGAACGACGCCAACCTACACCATTACACCTTCCACTTTTGCCCCTGTAGTGTGAAGTCAGACGAGGACTTGCACCAGGCTATGAAGGACTACTTTTCATTAGACAGTCTCGGGGTGACTAAATCGGAGAAGGTGCTTTTATCCGTTGAAGATGAACGAGCATTTTCATTGCTTCAGTCGCTGACCCGTCGTAAAGATAATCGATACGAGTCCGGATTGCTGTGGCGATACGATGACACCCGATTGCCAGACAGTTGATCAATGGCGCTGCGTCGATTGCAGTGCCTAAAGAAACGGATGGAGAAAGACCCGGAAATGTCAAAGATCCTGCAATCAAAGATAATCGAGTATGTGGAGAAGGAGTACATCCGGAAGCTTACAGACGAAGAAATCAACGGCAATTTTTCCCGTAACCAACCCAAACAAACCTGGGAAGGTGCGAATTGTGTGGGACACAGCAGCTATTGCTCACGGCATGTCCTTGAACTCAGCGCTGGTAAAAGGACCGGATCTGTTGAGCTCACTTCTCGCAATTCTACTTCAGTTTCGGGAACGCCGCATCGGACTGACTGGTGATATCCGTGAAATGTTCCACCAGGTACTGATCCGAGCCGAAGACCAGTTATGTCAGTGTTTCTTCTGGATAGACGACCATGGAGCCATAGTAGTGTACGTGATGCAGGTTATGACATTCGGGGCTTGCTGCTCCCCAAGCACTACACAGTTCGTGAAAAATACCAATGCGGAAAGATTCGCGAACAAATATCCAGCTGCATGCGAAGCTATCATGAAGTCTCATTACGTAAATGACATGCTCGTCAGTGTGGATACAGAAGAGCAAGCGATCCAGTTGGCGAAGGACGTTAAGCATGTACACGAGCAGGGTGGCTTTGAGATCCGAAATTGGGTAAGTAACTCGAGAAAAGTACTTTTATCGCTACAGGAGGCAAACACCGACGAAAAAATGTCTCGACTTATCTCCAGAGCTGGCCACTGAGAAGGTGTTAGGCATGTGGTGGAACACGAGCGACGACGTCTTTACCTACAAAGTCGGATGGAGCCGCTACGACCCGGCTCTGCAAGGATGTTTACTCCAACAGGTTTTCCCCCACTCCAAATAAACAAAAGTAGAGGAAACGATATTTCACGATGTTTACATGTGTATGATCCTAAGATGTGAAAGTTGATTGAAAACTTATTCGTCGGAGTACATATGTATAGGGTAGAGAACTAGTTCGGCCTAATCGCCCATGTTGGGCCTATCGAGCAGAAAACTTCAAATAAATCCATGATTTCAGAGTTAACAAGTCAATTAACCGTTTGATATGATACTTTAATTAATAAGCTACGGAACGAAGTCAATGAGAACGCTTGATATGAAGGTTTGCACCAATTTTTCCCAAAACCAAAAGAAGCGCTCCGACCGAATCAATTTGTATCTTCATCCGATAGGCCGAAGTTAATTCATTGGTGTTTCAATAGCGTTTCAATGCGTTTGGCCGAGTTTAGAATCCGTAGGCCGAGTTTGGCGTCAAGAAGCAGTGTTTGACTTTTGACAATATCTCAACGATTGGTTTCTCATTATCAAATCTTACGGTACATACGGTAAGGTAAATAAATTTGGAAGCCATCGGTAATAATAACATTCCGTTTAGTGCTAAACTGTACTAGATTAAGAATGACTATTTGCGGGTTGTGCTTAATAGGCCGGAAATGGGGTAATTAACCCTACATATCTTAATTATTTTTCTGATGTTTGGTCATAATAGGAAACTATGACCAAAACAGGTGCACTAGCCCTACTCACACTAGTTCGGTCTCCCAAAAATCGTAGAAATAAACAATTTTCAAACGGTTCCGGTAAAAATCACATAGCATCTCAATCATTCTGAAAGTGCTTTGAAACAATATTTATATCAAATGCAAATTTAAAACTTCACAACGCTCTACATCCCATCCCGTAAAGATCCCCTGTTCGTTAGCTGCGTCATTGTCGTTATCCCTCGTCACATAATTACTCGCTCTTGGCTGCCTTAAAATTAGCTCACCAAAATCCACCGTGTGCTGACTGTCAAGTTCTCATCCAAGATTACGCAAATTTCATTTCAAGTGGATCCTACCCAAAGCAGCGTACCCTCTCAGCGAAAAAGCATAGAAAACTTTTTGGGTCAATCTCATTAAGTTTACAGCGAACGTTACTTGAACTTTGTGTGCACCGCGCTAATGCACCTGCCTCAACTCTTTTTCGGGCGGGATAAAACTTTTCGACACAAAAGAACTTTTATCCCGCTTTAGTCTTTTATCTCGGCGGCTTTAGTTGGCTTCGCTGTCGTTGTTTAGGGAAGACCTGTGTTTCATCTATCTCTGAAAACTGGATGCAAAGGTAAAAACTTTGCTCTTCTTCGCCGAAAATTCTGTACACTCGTAAAGTTGGTTGCCAAGCAGTTCCGACTGAGCGTTGCCATCATTGTCGTCGACAACCACTTCATGATACAATTAATTCAGAGATTTTAATTAATTCGGAGTTGGATTACAGCTTCTGCCACTTCTGCTACAACGTTGAAAGTTTAATCCCTTCTGCTGCTGCTTATCCACGAACCCTCTATTTTTTTGACTAACATCGGGGTGAAAGAAAAATGAGACAGACATTAACGATTATTCCGTTTTCCCGCTCCTACACAGTTGCACCTTTAGGTAATCCAAGTCAACCCCAATTAATCTGCCCCAGCAGCTGCTAAAACATGCAAACGTAAATCCAAAACAGTAATGATGCCGCAAATAAACTAAGACATTCATGAAAAAGTTAGCCTCGTTTTCTTCGAGCGAAAAAAAAGTTAAAATTTCTCACCCCGAAAATGGCAAATGTAATGAATTACATTTAATCTGCCCCCGAAGAAAGAAGTTGAACCGCGACAAGAGAGTCAACTTCGCAACCGTCACCCACCACCCTCCCGCCGCCAGTTTGCCTGTGCCGACTGGGGGTGAAAGTGATGTTCCACTTTCGAAAACGGGAAAGGGGAAATGGAAAATGTGGCGAGCAAAAATCTAATAAATTACTTTCGAAACAATATATTTTCGCCGACCTTTTTTTTTATAAGGATTGCAAAAGGAAGGGGAGTTGAGCTCGTACATAGTGATGGAAATCCGAAGGTTTTCGGGTCTAAATAATCGGACGACCGACGACGAGTTGGTTTAGAGCACGGGGGTGGCTTTCGTCATGCGGGTTTTATCGCATTTTTCCAAGGAATGCGAGCGGCGAAATGCTTTCACTGAACAGTTTGGAAAAACAGTTGGCATTTTCCGGCCGGTCTATACAAGTGGTGTTAAAAGGTGGTAAACCCAGTTGAACGATTTCACTAAAGCATCAGCATGATAAGACCCTACTACGAAACGTCCTTGGACGAACGTGCCTAACTACGCCTATGGTAAACGTCTAATAGAGAATGAGGGTGCCCCATTGAAACAGAAAGCTAGCACTGGGATGGTTCAAATCCATTAACCATTTTAATTTATGACTGTAAAGTATGATGCTGGGAGAACATTTATTGTTGGTAATAAATTTGCGGAAATCATGTTTCAATAGTACGATGTTCTTAAGAAAATTACCTGCTTTGCCAAAGCAGTTAAGGTTACAGCAAGTATTAGATTTTTCAATTAAAATTCTTCCAAACAACCGCCCGGAACACAAAATCTACCCTGGCGAGTTATTTGCTCTTATTCGTGCTAAATTTGAAATGATGTTCTAGCTCTATCGGACAACGGCACAGCAGTCATCCAAATCGACCCGCTTGCGGTCGTGGAATTCTATTGCTGCAGTCCAGTGCACAATGATGTGGCATCAGTGAAGCTAAAGGGTGTCCCACATCAAATTGCTTCACGAAAAAAAAAACGATGGTTAAAATTACCTAGTTGACCGATCCTTTTCAAACTTTCAGATCGCAGATCGCTTGCCAAATCATGTATTTCTTGGCAAACTTTGAAAGTTTCTGCTTCCATACTTCCTCCGTAACATCAAACTTGTGCTGAGCGGAAGTCCGCCTTGACGTAAGTCTAATCATCCATGGTGAGACAATGAGGCTTCGTCAGCATCTGGGTGTAAAGTTTCCGGGCCCGTGACTTTCCCCTCCGTATTTTGCCGTTTGTCACTATTTGGAGCCTTCTGCACTTTTTACGTATGCATTCCCTCCCAGTCCTTGGCCCTGTGAACGAAAGACTTGGACAGATTCAACTTTTTGGCCACATCCCTGATCGAAGCATTGGGATTCCGCTTAAACGCTTTCACAACACGCTTGTGATCCTGATCACTAATAGAACATCAATTCTGACCGCATTTTTCCTTCCGTTCGATGCTCAGAGTTTCGTAGCAACGTTTAATCACACTACTCACCGTTGACTGCACGATTCCGAGTTGTTTTCTGATGTCCCGATGAGAGAGTTGAGGATTTTCCAGGTGCTTGCGCAAAATCAATTCGCGGCGTTGCTTTTCGGGTGTCGCCATTTTTCGCAACTTTCTAAAAACTGACAGCGATAAAAATACAGTGTAAACAATACACTCTAAACTACTTCTACCCAAATTTTCAAGAGAAAATACCCAATGGGGAATGTTCTACAGTGTTTTTTCCGTGATGCAATTTGATGAGGGACACCCTTTAAATTCCTCCCCCGTTACCCCTTCCATTACCCTCCCCCGCAAATGCAACAATAATGCACAAAAACGCACCATTTTCTGCTAAATCTAGCGGTTGATTTAGGCGGTTGTGGGTGGCGATTGCCTGTGGCTTCTTGCTCGTATCCAGTCCTGCACAACCGTGGAGAGCATGTGTATCCGTTGTTCAGTTTTTGTCGTTTCTATGTTTGCTGAATTCTGGTTGTACGTGGAACCCACCGGTGACCGTCGTGCGATTGTTATACATTATGTCGTCAAACCGCAAAATGTGCTAACCACCAATAATGGTGGCCGCCACGGTTCACCAATTTTCGGGCCCAAAGGCCGGGGATGTGCATATGTAGTAGAGGGTCAACTGCAAATCGAACTTAGTTGAGCAACGATGATGATGAGCGATCTTGATTTCGATTTTTCCCCCATCTCATTTCAGCGGGTCGAATCCGGTGGAAATCTCCTCACCACCAGAGCTGGCCGGGATGACCCTCGAGAAGCGGCTCACCTCGTACGATTGGGCCAATCAGTTCGAGAGCTTCCAGTACGTAACTCGGCTGGGATCCTTCAAGCCACTGTGCTGGACTCCGACCAACACCATGCTGCCGGTAAGTAAAGTTATGACCTTTTTTTTAATCTTGTGGTGAATGTGTTTGGGATTTTGCGTCAAACTGTAAGGGGATGATAGAATGGGACGAGAATGCAGGAATGTGTCAAAAAGGTTTTCGAAGGACCGTCACCTTTTTCACACCTCAGTATAAAATTGTTTGCATTCTCAAACGTATCAACAAAAGCAACTGCAAGCGCTTATAATTTTAATAGACTAGCATTTTACACATCACCGTAAATGAGACAGACATTAACGCATTTCACAGGTTTTGTTTTTGCGTTTTTTACCATTTTACTATTTTTAAGACCATTTTGGCCTTACACCATCGGACTTAAGAACCACTGGCCTAAGGTGTTGTAAATTTTATTCATATTTTCCACAACAGAGGCGATGACTTAAATTCGGTGATACTTTATAAAATATTGCAGATTCTGTGCCGCTGAGTTACAAGAACGATTAAGTTGGTCGAAGAGTGCCATGACTGCAAGAAGACTTGTTTGTTATGATTGGTAGCGCTATGACATCTGGCAGGATTTTCGATTGAATTATTTCCAACTTCATAATCCAGTTCAGTTTTTACGTATTCAGTAATCGTGTTGTGGCAGTGATAATTATTTATAAAAAAAATTGTATCCCAGAGATACCATGGCCGATTAAATTGGAACATTTTTAACATCACTGGGTGATCCTTTAAATTTGTCGAACCTCTTAACGGAATCCCTTTATGAAGACTCAAGACTCGTCTGACCAATAAAGGGTAAACCTTTATTGGTCAGACGAAGAGGACTTTGGAAACAAGGTTTCCATCGCAGAGGTAAAAAAGGCTAACAAAGAGATGGATAAAGGACTTCATTATGAATTTAAATCCAAGGTTGCAGAACATATCGTTACAAAGGGGCACAATTTGACTAAGGAAAAAATTAATATCCTGCGGACTGTATCTTCGCCTTGGAAACTAGACGTAGCTGAAAGTTTAGAAATATTTAAACATAATCCATCAACATTGCTTAATAGAAATCAAGGAAACGGATACTTAAGACTCTTTAGCATGCTACCTAAAACGACACATCGTAGCATGCATCTACCTGTTGGAGACTGAATTTAGGTACCTGGTTAGGTAAATTTTGACATGGCAGTGGATAACTGCTGATTTTTTAGTACCTATTGATTAGTATATAACTTGTAGATAAAAGATGGATTCTTCAGTGGTGTTGAGTACTTGGCACTGATGAAGTCTGCTAGTAGTAGACGAAATACGCGTATCTGTCAAAATATAAGCAATTATAACGGAATTTAAAGGAAATAAACCAACCCACTCAAAGCTCATCACTGGGTGGTTCTTACATCTGTTTGGTAGTTTATTTTTCAATTTATATCATATATCTCATAATCTTACTTATGATTGCACTTGGAGGCGAACCAGCCTCAGGCTGAAAGCCTCCTTAATAAAGACAAATCAATCATCAACCTGATTGCGACTACATATTGTTTTCCTGGAAAACCCGAAAATGATAGAGAACAATCATAAGACTCCATGCCCACCGTGGAATCAGTTCCGGATGATCTGGCTTATGGATCCATATGGTCAAGTTTATTATCTGCCATAACCATATCAAGCGACATTTCAAATCACATCTACTCGATGAAATATGACCAATGGCACTCAAAATGTTGTGGGGCGAAAATCACCCACTCCCGGCAGATACACGTATTTGTGGTGAAATGCTTCAAGCTGCATGTATTTATTCTAATTAGTATTGTTTCTCTGATCATATTTCCTACAACTTATAATTTTGGTTAACCATTAAGAAAAGGCAGAATCTTATCACGATCAACGCTTTTTTTCAGATAGTTTAGGTCTCTGTACATGGTAAAGGTTCCAGAATATTAGGTTAGATATTTGTAGTCCCTATTTTGAGGTATTTTAGCACCTCTACTCACATTTTCTGGCGTTATTCGTACGTCCTTCGTATAATCTTCTTAGTTCAGCGCAGTGCAGTAGGTTTTAATCTAGAATTGTTCAAGTTCGGTTTGATCATCTATTAAATTCATCAACGAGTTCACGTTTACCTTATATGCAATAGATTTAGAAATATAGAGTAAGTTTCACTGCAACATATAGCTTTAGCACACCGCACTATACAACATTCAATGTATGTTAATCTAGGCCTAAGTGTATTGTTTTGGATATAATTTTAAAGTTAAATATCTAGTTTTAAGTTCACCTGATTTAATTATCTTTTGTTGCTTTATGTTACGTACAACTACTTCCCTGTCTCTCCGTCCGTTGACGGCACTGGCGTTAGATCGATCAAAGCGGTGATCGTTTGACTGATCGGCCACAGTTGAGCTGCGACGGGGGTCTCATCGTGACACAAAACAACATGGAACCATATGGTCACCGTAGAACCGGTTCCGGCTATTCCAGACCATGGTTTCACATCGACAGAGCCATATGGCCATCGTAGAACCGGTGTCAGATGCTTCCAAATGATCAAATTTGACATCTCTCATAACCATATCAAACGACATGTCAAATCACATTTACACGAAGAAATATGATCAATGGCACACCAAACGACCAAAGAGCCATATGACCTCCGAAGAACTGGTTCCGGGTATTGGTTCCACGTAGTCAAACCTTCTCTCATAGCCACTTTAGAAACGGCTCTGGATATTCCGGATTGTTTTTTCTTATTTTTTTTTTTTGTAAATTAGTTTATTTGTACAGGCTTAATCGGATAAACTGTACAGAGCTAAGTTATCGTTTGCATTATACATAATTACTGTCTTAAATATACAGTTGAAGGAATTGAGCCGAATGCTCGCGGTCGTCTCGAGGTTAGTGGAGATTTACTGTTTTATGGATGGAAAGAAGGAGAAGGAGGTTTGAAGTATGATTTAGTACGACACAAATATTTCATTATTCTTTAAACTTGAACTTATTCCTATTCATCAGCAGTGTAATTAATAATTATTGCAAAACCAACATTTAGAAGACAAAAAAAAACCCGCACACACAAAATACAAACTAAACACAAAGTTAATCAATCTGAGATTGATATTTTTCAAGAAAACATATATGAGTTTTATAAACTCCTAGCCAAAATATGCCAAACAGCCCGAAGGGAATCGTACAGCTTAGATCAGATTCCACGATGCTCAGCACAAGATTACTGTCCCCCAGCCCAACACAGAACAAGTGAGCGTTTAACGAGTAGGGATTGGACATGATATGAGACATCACACGAATGAAGTATTGACCTAACTCCAACCCTTTGAACCAAGGAATCTTCGACACCTTAGGGATTATCGAATATAGCCATCGCCCCAAACTCCCTTAACTTCATTTATTGACAAAGAAAGCCTTCCATAGCGCCCACCTTTGCAAGCGAGTCCGCCTTCTCATTGCCCGGACTCGAGCAATGAAATGGGACCCATGCAAAGGTGATGACAAAAGATCTTAAAGATAAAGCACTTAGAAGCACTGTGCTTGGCATGCACAGTTGTATACACCAACTGCTCATTTGTTAATAACTTTTCACTCAGTTGTTGAAATTTGTTTTTTCTTTAAACTTTTTGATATATTAGGATCATAGCTTACTATAGATATGCAAAGAGTAGATAAATCTTAACATTTGAATCAACACCTATGATTTTTTACACTTAAAGTCCGAGATGTGCAGCCAGCATTTCTCACTTCATTTTTACAACGCAAAAGCAAATTCAGTTTATTACGAGTATTAAAATCTGCTTTTTTACGAGCCTATAACAAGCTATAAATGTGGGTAAAGTGATTAGCAAATGAGCAGTTCGTGACCAAAACTGTGTATGCCAAGCATGCTTGTATTTTCATGACCAAATACGAGGAGTGCTTTACCGGCCTCATGGAGCAAATAGCCTCTACAGAACTGAGACTATCCGTAAAAATAAAATAGTGATCTGGGGCATGTGAGGCGATAGTTTCTAGCGTATAATGTATTGCCGCCAAGTCAGCAACATATATGGAACAAGGAGCATGAAGCATTCGAGAGGCGTTATGAAATTCGTTATAAATACCAAAACCAGCGGACGCCTCTATTAATGATCCATCTCTGAAGAATGATCTTGCGAAATCAACTTGGCCAAACTTTGCAGCGAAAATTGACGGAGCAGTCATGGAGCGATGATGCTCTGGGATCTCACGAATCTCCCGCGTGATGGATAACAGATGAAAAGAATTGTCGAAATCGGAGAAGCAAACACGATTGGGATTATGCTGCGAAGGGCTGACATCCTTTGCTATCGACACGAAGTACAATGACATAAAACGAGTTTGAAGGTTCAGCTCAAGAAGCTTCTCAAAGTTTGCTATCACCAGTGGGTTCAAAATTTTACACCGGGTGAGGAGCCTGAGGGACAATTCTGAAAACCTATCCGATAATGGGAACATGCCCGCCAACACTTCGAGACTCATCGTATGAGTCGATTGCATGCATCCTAACGCAATACGAAGACAGCAATACTGGATATGTTCCTGTCTGATGATGTGAGTTTTAGCTACCGTACTCTAAAACCGATAAAATCGTTCTCGGGTACAACATTAGAAGATCTTGCGGATGAGCTTCCCACCACGTTCCGGTAATTGTTCGGAATAAATTGATCCTTTATTGGCATTTCCGCTTCAGATTCTCAATGTGGGATCTCCAGTTGCATTTGGAATCGAACCAGAATCAGACATAGAATGAGTAATCAGTTTACGCAAAAGTTGAAGTTTCGTGTTGCGACCCCTCGGTTGGCGTGCCTCACCAAAACGAACCATGCGTTCAGCATGAACATGAACCGTGTGTTCAACAAGTAAGCACAGTGACGGCTCTCGTTTACTTTCGACTGTCACTCATTCAACTGTATAGCGGTAGGGTGTAAAAGTAATTAAGCAAAGATAAAAGCAAACGTGGTGCGTGCACTAATCGTATCGTAAACTGTTCTCTAAAATTAAATAGAAAGGCTTAAGCCTAAAACTTACTAACATGATGTAACAATCAGGATTTTGTTTTAATTAGGTGTATAGAAATACGCTTGAATTAAGCTAGGATAGTGCAAATAGAATTTTCTTTGGGTAAGCAACAGGAAAACTTCAGCATTTAGCTGTATCTTTCCTAAGACGAGTCGATTCAATTTTATAGATAAGGCCAGGTTATCTTTCGACCAAGTTATCTTTCGTGTCTTTAGACTCACGAAATTACACGATAGGATTCGGGAAAAGCTGGACTTCCGGTCTGGCCGAGTCTTACATTTCCTTAATCTGAGGATTCACAGGCTCGATCATTTCATCCGTGACTTTTCACCAGAAGTGTGCGTGTCTGTTCGTGTCCGTTAATATAGCGGTAGGAGATAGTTGCTAAGGAAAAAGGTGCTGTTTTGTACGCGCTCGTGCTAGTGTTCGGCCGGAAGCGGAAAGATCCGTAAACACATCGGTTCGAGGAGGCTCGAGGGACCTCCACGTGGACAGGATCCACACGCCGGCTCGTCATCAAAACCGGCACGGCATAGTAACCGCCATCGCATCGGTGTGTGAAACGCCGAACCACCATTTGCCACCGTCATCAAAGGGGTGACGCTTTCTAGGCGGTTATCGAACGCGACACCGAGTGCGTCGAACCCGCCGACCGGTCATCGACTGTGACCGTTGGCAAAACCCACGTAAGCTACTAAGCTACAAGCTATCATCTGGTGAGTCAATCAAGCTTTTATTTTGTTTGTGGAGTGTGGCGTCCAGTGAGGGCGCCACGGAGTAGTTGAGTTTGAATGTTGGGAAGTACATTCCACTACCTGATTAGGGAGACGTCTGACGGCAGGTGACGGGACTGGCCATTGATGAGAAGTTCTCTCTCGTAGAGTTTTAATACACGAGTGGAGCTTCGGATCAGAAAGTGGCTCCACTTGTCATTTGCGAACACTAGCGCACCTAGCGGTAGAAGGTATCTTCTGCCTGCAGTTAAGATAGGCAGCCTGCTATGATAGTGTGAGTACACATAGAAAGCCCATGTGGAACGCTACCACAACACATTGCTTGTTGAGCAGAAAAACGAACCACTTTTTGATTCATCGATTTGTTTGCCCTTCCCCTTCTGTTCTGTGGTTTTAGGTTATACGTGAGCTCTACCGTTTCTCTGAGTGACTTTCTTGAGTGTGAATTCATGGAGATAATAGAAAAGACGTCCAACTTCCACCAAAAACTTGTGTTTCCGTTACGTAGCGCTAGCATCTCCTGATTTCCTCTATAAATATTGCCCTTTCGACCAATTTGGCGCTAGTGTCGATAATTTTTCGGCTGAAAATTACCACTCGGCGATACCAACATTTAGTGTCTAGTATAAGTTGTGCAACTCCAGTTCTATAATGATGTCAAAGAGGGTTTTTAAGTGGGGAAGTTGGCGTTGGTGGCGCTTAAGTCGAATAGGAATCTTTACACAAGTTTTTACAGAAATTTAGTTCGAGCCTCAACGTCTGTTCTCTGTGATAACAGAGAATTCCCGTTTGGTCGTTTAGATGGAAGCTAGGAATTAATGGACTCGCCTTTAGGAGAGTCTTATCTGGTCAAATTAAAATCTGACGTGTGGTTTCCCTTGTGGAGTGGCGCTTAAGCCACGCGTATTTATGTCGGATCATCCGGGCTAGCTACAATGTTTATTTGGTAAACCTTAGGTAATCAGTGGACTTCTTATGAATTAATAAATTGAAAACTTAAATTATCAAATTTTCGTAGGCTAACCTTGCAACTAGATAAAAAGCTACACGATTTATAATTTTCTCGAACGTCCCGATTAATTGAACTGGATTAGGCTGGTGTAATTTTGCCGGCTATAAGGCAATCACTACCAAGTGAAAATGCATTGACTTTTTTGCATTTACTACAGATAGCACAGGGAAAAGGAAAACAGAAAGAAGGAAAAATAAAGGAGGTGTAAGAAAGTCCAGCAAACTTTAAACTTTGTAACTTACCGTATCTGCTAATAACAGGAAGTTTTTTAATGCTCTCCACCGAATAAACATTACCAACTCGAAAATACATCTTGCCCTTCTCATTTACGTTGGTCTATCGCCGACACTTCGGTTATGCTGGGCTATGCTTCCTAGAAAAAAAATACCAATTCAGTTTCCTCCGTGGCAAATTCGATACGTAGCTGAATAACCCAGGTAGACAAATTGTCTAAGGTATCCTGTAAAGGTCCTTGCAGGTCGACCCTTTGGGCCCTGCAATAGACACTACACCATCGTCTGCAAGCTGTCTCAACATGAAGTTGTCGCCAAGACAATCGTGATTTTCTCTAACGTAAAAGTTGTACAAAAGGAGGCTTAAACATGAAACCTGGGGGAGACCCATGTAGCTAAATCGAAAAGCTGTAGAGTTTCCATGAGAAAAGCTCATGTGTTTCTCTGAAAGAAAATTGTACAAACAGTTATTGATAAATGGAGAAAGACCACAAGCGCGGATTTTGTCTGAAAGGACTTCAACCGAAATTGAATGAAAAGCCCCCTTGATATCCAAGAAAACAGAAGCCATTTGCTAGTTAGTTATCTTTATTAAGGAAACTTTCAGCCGAACGCTGGTTCGTCTCCGAGAAGCCATTTGCTCTTTTTTAGCAAAAGCCAACTGAATTTCTGTGGAAAGCAAAGCGTGACAGTCGTTCGTTCCCTTACCCCTACGGAAACCCAAAATGAGTATCTGAGTGGTTGGTTAGTTGGTTGACTTTATGAAGGAGATTTTCAGCCCGACGCTGAAACAGTTCATCTCCAAAAAGAGTATCTGAGTGCATGCTTGGCATGCACAGTTGTACACACCAACTGCTCATTTGTTAATAACGTTTCACTTAGTTGTTGAAATTTAGTTTTCCTTAAAGTTATTGATAGATTAGGATCATAGTTTACTGTAGACATGCAAAGAGTAGGTAAATCTTATCATTTGAATCTACACCAATGTATTTTTACACTTAAAGTCCGAAATGTGCAGCGAGAATTTATCACTTCATTTTTGCAACGCTAATTCAAATACTTGAATTAAAATCTCCATTTTTTACGTATTTATAACAAGCTTAAACTCTATTCTACCGACTGCTTCAAACAGAACTTTCGTCAACTCTGTGCAAAGTTATTAGCAGATTAGCAGTTCGTGAGCAAAACTGTGTATGCCAAGCATGTCTGAGTGGTGGTTCATTTCAACCCATTTGTCCAAGCGAAAAAGAATCATTCTCTCCAACAATTTTCGTAAGCACGACAACACCGCGATGGGTCCGTACGAGTTGTAATCTAACGCGGGTTGACCAGGATTTTTGTTCTTGTTCCATATGGTCGAAATCATTGTCTATCGTGGTTATGACAAGTGAAATATCAATTCACACCATCATGAAATATGACCAAACTCAAAACATTATGACCATCGTTAAACTAGTTCGTTTATTTTGTTTTATGGTGGCAGTGAAAACATTTATAGAGCTAACTGACACCTTAAATGCAATATGTTTCATTACATTCTGAAAATTCAGGATTAATCATTATCATAAAGCACAGAGAACAGAAGTTGAGGCTCGATCAAAATTTCTCTAAAAACTATTTGACTTAAGCGCCACTAACGGCGACTTCCCCACTTGAAAAACCTCTTTGACAACTTGTTGGCGCTGGCGTTGCACAATTTACACTAGACACTAAGTGTTGGTAGCGCCAAGTGGCAATTTTTAACAGAAAATTTATCGATACAAGCGCCAAATTAATCAAAAGCGGAAAATTTATATAGGAAATCAGAAGATGCTAACGCCACGTAACGGCGATGTTCCCACTTTCCAGACAACCAGAAGTCGTATAAAAATGTACAGAAAGTATCGTTAATAGCTACAGTTTAAGTCAACATCGCATATAAGTATGACATACATCGCATTATGTTTAAGTGTAATTGTATAGAATGCAAAATTCTGACTTATATACGCCGAATCTTTTTTTCATCGTACTCTATCACAAATTAAATCGGATTACATCGTAAGGTTTTTCCAATTGAATTTGTTATTATTTTTTTGCATTCTATACGATTTGTTTGTTTGTACCGTTCCGATTCAAATTTCGGACGATTCAAATTTCGGACACTTTCATTTTTAATTAAATATTACATCCAGTTAGAAACAAAGTAATAATGTTAGATGATCGTGGAGGGCACTAGTCAAAAAAAATTAAAATTTACAAGACATGTGGATCATATTCGACCGAGATAATCAACTTTTAAAAGTGTCCGAAATTCGAGTTTAAGTGTCCGAAATTTGAATCGGCACGGTATATATGTTTGTATATCACAGAAACAACTTTAAATATACGTTCATTCTGGTTGTCTGGGTTATCTTTACACATGTTTCTGACCGAAGTTGGACGCCTTTTCTCTGTGCATAAAGTCTGTTCCAATTAGTATTTGACTGCTTCTTTTTAATTACTGCAGCGTCTCTAGTTGTCGTTGCAAGAAACTGTTGACAACGTTTTAATTTGGAAGGATTTTTTATCCAGTGGTGAAATTTTTATCAAAATTCATATACCTACTCGTTTAAAAGTTGAAAACCCAACGTAGTCAAGGGGAAGAATCGTAAAGGTTCTCCAAAAATAAATACTGTAAATACCGTGCTTAAACGATGCCGGGAAACACTAACGTTAGATCGCACAAAAAACAAACAAACGTAGAAGTGGAATATATGACTGAAAATTACGAGCAAAGATCATTAGGGCAGTCCAAAAGAATCCTGGGATCTCCGGTCGTGATTTGTCGAAAAGATTCAGTGCTGCGAATCTGTATGCGAGAATGTTTTCGGTTGTACCATGCCAGCAAACATCACAACAAGACGCTGAAACAAACACTCGTGATGTGATGTGAATGGAACCCACCATCTGCCTGATGGTTTGTTGCAGCAGGGTGAATCAGCTTCATTGAAGACCTTTGGAAGATAAAACGACCAGATGGTCCCCAAGTGGCACAATTCTGTCCCAAAAAGTTGCAGCAACTTGTTTATAACTGAAATAAGTCATATATAAGTTTCCAAGACCAATTTATAACAAGGGTGCTACTAGGGTCATCTGTAATCACGTGACAAGGGACTGGCAAATCCACGAACCCTCGTCCAGTCAACAAATCCTTTGATTCCTTTAGGCTGTCCCCCAACCCACACACTTAGAAATAACTAATTTTACACGTGACGAAATCCGTCTTTGACATAAAAGATGAGACGTAAACCAACATGTCATGTAGTATTAAGTGCTCTGAGACTGGAAAATTCGTTGCTCGACAAAAGGTTCTTTTGATTGGGCTATATTTCGCGTCAATTATAACTCAAATTTATGTCAAAATTGACGCTCGTATGTGTCACTCTCAGAGCACCTAAATTTAAATGATTTTGTCTAAGTATGCAGTAAATAATATAACGTTTTAACATATATGATTTACATTAATGTTCCACCACACACACTAAGAAATACCTAATCTGAAATACCGAGACTGAAAAGTTCGAAAGTAGGTTTGATTTAGCTAATTTTCACGTCTATTATGACTCAATTGTCAAAATTGACGCTCGTATATATCAGTCTCAGAGCACCTAAATTTACATAAATGTTTCTAGGAGTGCATGATCAAATATGTGCAGACTATCCATTTGGCGTTCAATGATGATTTCAAAGACACAAAAATGGGAAGCGTCGAGAAACTCCATTAAGAATTTGTCAAATTTAAGAGAATTACACACTTAGAAATACCTAATCTTACACGTGACGGAATCCATCTTTGATATAACTGATGAGACATAAACAAACATGTCATGGAAAATTAAGTGCTCCGAGACTGAAAAGTTCGAAAGTACGTTTGATTGAGCTGATTTTCACGTATATTATGACTCAATTTTATTTCAAAATTGACGCTCGTATAGGTCAGTCTCAGAACACCTAAATTTACATAAATTTTTCTAAGTGTGTATGTAAATTTAGTTTAAATAGATAAAATCATATACGATCTCACCAAGTTAGTCCAAATGAATTCACAGGAAGCATCCGTGCTATTGTTGCATTATAGTTCCAATCAAAGACGGTTCGCTTGATGGGGATCAACATAAACTAGTCCCGTCCTATGTAGAACCAATTTGAAATGTCCAAATCTAGTGATCCTCCGGCTTGGGATAAAAGATAATCGGCCGTAGTTGATTACTGGATCCAAGTGTTTTGGAAGTAAAGTATCAGGTCCAGAAACTTGCAATTCCTTGACGCGAATACGACGAACAATGGAATATCTTGGTTCCAATAAAGATTCCTCTTCGTTTTCGAAATCGTATGTCAGCGGAAAATCACAGCCAGAACAGCAGCAAGACGTACATCCTTATTTATTTATTTATTTATTTATTCGTCAATCAATCAAATCGTAGACTACATATTAACATTAGGACTTATGTTCTATGACTTCGCAGGGTTCTGAAATATTTTTTTAAATTCTGTTTAAGGCATATTTAGGTCAATCATTTCACAATGATGATTATAAACAGTCATCATCTGATTTACCGGTCCAAATTTAGCGTAATTGGTCCGAAGGCGATCTACTGCGAACAACTGTCGATTGCGTAATTGTCGGAAGGTGCATACAAATTTAACCTTGACAATAGATCAGCTGAGTCAATGCGTTGCGAAATGATATTGTTTAATAAATAAATCTTTGCGTAATCCCGACGTTCTTTCAATGTTTGAATGCTGATCAGCAAGCAACGTGCTTCATATGACGGGAGAGGAAAAGCCGTCCAACCTAACTTACGTAGTGCATTTAATAAAAATTGCTTTTGGATTGATTCTATTCGTTCTTCGTGATTTTTCATAAAGGGTGACCAAACAACGCTACAATATTCTAAAATTGACCTCACATAAGCAATGTAAAGTGATTTAATTGTATAAGGATCTTTAAAGTGGAGACCGAAACGTTTTATAACATTAAGCATATTGCCTGCTCTATGTATTATTGTGTATAATGGTCCACAAATGTCAATTTAGAATCTAGAATAACACCTAAATCTCTTACATTTTCACATTTTTGAACATTTTCATTCCCTAATGTAATACAAAGATTTTGTTTGTTTAGTTTTCTACTGTACGTTATAAGATTACATTTTTTGATATTTAGTTTCAATAAACTTTTACTACACCATCTGTAAAAAACATGTATTTCATTCTGAAACACATTCATATCGTCATCGCTTCCTATTTCTAAAAATAGCTTCATGTCATCAGCGTATATAAGCACCCTGATATTTTTTTTTAAATAAGAGAGACGTCATTAATGTACAAAATAAAAAGAAGGGGACCTAGATGCGAGCCCTGGGGAACCCCTAACGTGACATGAATTGGCACAGATGTTTTCTCGTTGAATCTTACAATTTGCTGGCGATCAACTAAATACGATTTAATCCAGGTGAGGAGCTCCATCTCAATTCCCATTTTTTCTAATTTAAAAATCAGCATTGGGATATCAATTCTGTCAAACGCTTTGCTGAAGTCTGTATATAGAGCTTCTACTTGGCTACCTCTGTCCATTGCATTTAATACAAAGTCCACAAATTCCAAAAGGTTTGTGGTGGTTGAACGGCCTTTAAAAAAAGCCGTGTTGTGCACTAGTTATTCTTTGTTTTATTTGGCCAAAAATGTTTTTATTTATAATTGATTCGAAGAGTTTTGGAATGCACGAAGTTATAGCAATCCCACGATAATTTCGAATATCGGATTTTTCGGGAACATACCGGATTCAAGCGACATATTAAACAGCCAGAATAAAGGGGTTGTGAGTTCAGTTGCTAAGTTTTTCATAAAAATAGGTGGGATTCCATCTGGTCTTGAACCTTTTATGACGTCCAAATCTCGTAGGCCATTCCAAATATCATGAAGCGAAATGTTATTAACGCCAACAGTAGTTGAAAAGTCAGGAAAATAAGAAAAATATTCATAATCACGATCATTATCTGAAAATTTCGTGTATGTTTCTTGAAAAAAAGTGGCGAAAAGATTACATACCTATATCATCAGTATTATTACCTTCCATTTCATCCAATGTCATTTTTGATGGAAAGCTGCACGATTTCATTTTAGTTTTGACGTAATTGAAGAAGTTTCTTGGGCATGATTTAATTTCATTCTCAGTTTTTATGTTATACTCAGACAGTGCCAAAGAAATTGCATCATTAAGTTGATCAAAAATACTTAAATACTTTTCGAGATTATTACGATTTTTATGTTTTCTGTATATTTTGTGATCGATTTTTCAAGTTAATGATATGATTATTGAACCAAACCGGATATTTGCAGGAATAATTGCGTCGTCTTCTTTTTAATGGAATTTTCTCGTAAATTACGTCAAACAAAATTTTATAAAAAAGTATCCTTTGGGGAATGGGATGCAGTTTTTGCAGGGCTTGGTTCCTTTTGAAACGGATAATCGCGTTCTTGGCCATCATCGAAAATGTGAACCGGATTAATAACCAAATAAGCAAAAAAAACTCCGAGAAAAAAAACACGAACGTCATGTTTGTTCACACGCGCAGCCTACTCTGACGCTGAAACAAAAACTGGTTGCCAAAAACCGAGCAAGTTCTGACCAAGTAGGGTAGAGCGATACTTCATCGTAATCGCCCATTACCGTTCCATCGAGCAGAAAATATCAATAATATCAATGATTTCACCGTGCACTGTTCAATAATACGTTTGTTTCGATGCGTTAGTTCTTGTGCTACAAAACAAAGCCTATGCGCATTGTTTGAATATTTACACTCATTGTTCTCAAAACAAAAACAGCACTCCTAGCAAATCAATTTAGTATGCCTTCATTCGTAGAACGAAGAAAAACCAGTACCGTTTCAATGCGGTAGTATGGAATTGAAACTCTTGGAACGAATTTGGATTCAAGAAACAGTGTTAGATTTCTAACAATATCTCAACACTTTGTGACTCTTCATCAAATCTAACGGTACGAATAGAAAGGTAAATAAATTTGGAAGACAACCATAGCTGAATCACTGAACTTTTTGCTCATATCCGTTCGTAAAAGAAAGGTCAAGTGCGGGTTGTGCTTAGTAGCACGGAAATTAGATCAAAACTCTATAATGGATGAATTTTGATGGACCATGAAACTTACGTAAAATTATACCTTGGACAAATTCCAGGTCAAACATTTTACTTTCTTTGCAAATAAATTCGCTCGCAAGATGATAATTTGGCTAGGCATCTGAAGTTGTGGAAAGAAAACAAAGGTTTTCATCACTGGAGCGACTATGAATGCACAACTTTACAAGGAGAAATGTCTCCGGAAGAGAAATTTGCCATTCTTTCAGTCACACGAAGCTTCCGTAAAATTTTGAGCAAACTTAAAGCTGGCGCACAATGCAAAAGTTTCCGGGTTTTTCGACAGATGGGCTAACTGTCAAAAAACCAGAAAACTTGTCCATTATGCGCCGGCCTTTTGCCAGCTACCATTAAACCAGGGATATCGTTGAATGGTATAAGCAGAATAATGTCGATTTTATTGAAAAACGGTATCAATCCACCAAATTGTCCAGATTTTCGTCCCATAGAAAAATGTTGGGCAATTATCAAGCATAATTTGAAGAAATGTGGCAAACCAGTCAAAACACCATCTGCTTTGGAGAAGTGGTTGAAAAAGATGGCAGATACGGTTGACAGTACTACTGTGCAAGACATGATGAGAGGTATTGAGTAAAAACTTCTAAAATTCATCCAAAAAGCTGACAAATATTTTTCTTGAAATTTCCCTTAAAGCTAAATAAAAAACCTGGAAAATGATACCCTTAGCGTTTTTGTATGTTATTTTCTCTTGGAGAAATGACCCATTTTGATCGACCAAATTATAAATGGAACAGACTTTACAGCTGCTTTTTTTCAAAATCAACAGGTAACACTAAAACTGTTGATATTAATCTTAATCTTACTCTAATAGATGCATCATGATGCTAGTAAAATATACAACAAACAGAATCAATCGTTTTCCATTATGTTAAGATGGATTTTTTGTATAATGTTCTTTTCGCACAAATCTCATTACATGAACGTATACAAATGAAATCATATTATTCCCAGCTCCCAGTTTAGGATTAGTTCCCCCGAGGAAAAAAAACAACAATCCACATCCACAACTGTCGTTCTTTCCCCTTTACATTGACATTCCACGCTGGTGAAAACACCGAAATCCTTCAACGCAACATCCACGCACGGAAAAGCGATAGCGTGTGTGCGTCTCTGCGGAATAATTCCAACTGGAGAAGATTTCAAGCGAAATAAATGGCTTATATGCTTATGAGTTTCCCTGAGCAGCAGCAGAAGAAGCGAGAAAAAAATCTATCGCATTTTCACATTCCTTGCGTTGACGTCGTCGTCGTCGTCGTCGTCGTCGGTGCTACCCTTCCTTAATCCAGTCGGGAGATGAGTGCTTAACTAGGAGGGGTAAAGCCGAATGAAAGGATCAGGAGGAGCTTTAAAGCTGCCTGCCCTTTTTGAATGGGGAGGGAGGGTCCGGAAGACCCAGGTTCAGAAATTGCGACACAGAAATTCCATTGATTCTTTATCATTTCTTCAATCAACTTTTTTTTTTCTCAGCTCTGAGAGATTCAGGGTAAAAAACAACTTTGAGTGAAATGAGGTTGCTTACGTACAAAGTTGGTACGGGAAGCAGAAGATACTGATTACTTTTTTTTTTCCTCTTGGTCTCTGTCAACCCATTCCCAGGATGGTACTTTAGTTCGGCATCTTCAAAGCCATGTGATATGATAAAACGATTTTGCCTTACCTCATGCGAGCGTAGAATGCCAGTGATTGAACCAGCTGGATACAAGGTAGGATTCCACAGTAGACAGTTTTCTGACGTAGGTTACTTTGAATACTTAGTATCCGGGACAAGTCGGTGAGTGAGTGCAGGGTTTGTTCCATCGTCGTTGTATGTTGGAACGATGACGGTGGGATAACGTGACCCGGTTACGTGAAGACCCGGCCAGGTCTTCAGAGTTCGAGGTTGGTGAACTGCTTTTTTTCTGTACACTCCTTTGCTTCGCTTTGGCTCGTCAGGTCACAACTATTGCTCCCTGCTGTTTGTATATATTGACTGAGGCGACACGGTCTACAGCAACAAAGTCTACAATGAAGCGAGTGTGTGGTTATGGCTTACATTAATTGGATTTTTCCGGGTTGGACCAGTCAGTCCGACAGTGTGTTCGAGACTGGCAACATGTAGGTAGGAAATTGCGATGCGATGCCCTTGAAGTCGAGTAACGGTGTTGTGTTGTGTCGAATGAACTTTGGCTCTTGGGTACTGTCGCATATGGGAAAAACACGATCATAAAGTGTTTAAAAGCAATAACTGGGTAATTTGGTTCGATTTTTTTAAACGGAAATCAACAAACTAACGGTATGGAAATCAGTATCTAACGATCTAAAGAGTTCTTATATAAATTGTGTCACCTGGACAAGTCAATTACTTCATGTCCGAATTTGGGCATGTGCGAAATATTAGCGTACACTTAGGTTGACATTTCGGACATCAACCCTAGATGTAGTTTCTTCACAAAATCTCTGCGTCAAAAAAAAATACAGTCTGAGCTGAAAACGTGAAAACAAGCCTTACCAAAAAGAACTTGCGTCCACGTTCCTACTCAAAAGAATAAAAAAAAAACAAACAAACAAAAGAAAAACGCTTCACCACCGCCCGTAAATTAATGACGATGAATATCTTGTGTCGGCTTTTCTCCTTTCATCTTCTGGCCAAGCACCGTTTCAAAAGGCTAGATCCTGAAGAGTTTGAATGCCTCAAGATTTCCATGCTTAATCACACCGGCTTCGCAGGAAACTGCCTCTATGCAACGGTCCATCTCCCTTGTCCTCCCGTGACCTCCTCCCGATCTCAAACGATGGAGACATCCTAGAGGAAAAACACATACATACAAGGAACAATCACGCAGCAGCCCAGCGTAAGATCCTAATCATTACCAACCAACTTTATGCTCAACTACGACCATGTTCCCCATGTGGTGGAAAGAGTTCGTGAGACAAACAGAGAGAGCACTCACCCCCACTTGACAGGGGAAAGCTCGGCGGGTGGGTTGAGGAGGAACTTCAGGCAATGTAATAGAGCCAAGTTCACAGTGTGCTGCTATTGATGCACCACTAAAGCCATCACGAGCAGCAGCATTGCCATATAATGACACACACATCCATAACGCGGAGACGAGGGGGGTTCCCAAAAGTGGAAAATGCAGTCGCAGCGTCAGTGAAACACCGGCTTCAGGGTGGGTGGGGAAGTACAAAAATACACACAACAACAAAAGAGGAGGAAAAAAGCTTTTGAAATCAACATCAAAGGAAAATGCCGACATCTTCTCGTCGTTCATTGGTAGGTGGGCTCTTCTCGTGCACCACTCGTACCATGTGGGCAGGGTTGGATACTACATGGTTGATGAGAGGAACTGCTTGAGTGCAATAAAAAATGTATCGTGATAAAAAAGACTACAGATAATACACAAAGCGAGGAAACGGGGTACAACATGAGAAGAGTCAGTTGGTTGTGAAAATGAAAGGTAATAATGCGGGGTGGAGTGCTTATTTGCAGAGAAATTCAATGGCTGATGCGTTTGTTTTTGCGAATGAATCGTATTAGCTTCCTGTCAGCATTCCCAGGCACAGTTAATTTCAAAAAAATAAAATGAAGAACGAATTGAAGGAATGAGCCCTATAACTACGGTCACTAATTCACAACTCGACAATGGAAAGACCGTCGAGTTACATAAGTTTCGAGTTAAAGAGCAACAACTCCATTAGATATCAAATACGTAGTAGCCAAAGAAAGTCGTTTCAACTCGATATCGAATTAAAAAATATCGAGTTGTGGAGAGTTGACTTTTATGATTACCCTTCATGCAGATAAAGGGTTATAATTATATTATCGCTTTTCACAACTTGTGTATGTCAGTGTTCACTCGGCTGTCGACAGAAGCAGGCCACTCTCGATGTGTGTCACGCGAGCGTCTGTTTACTCGGAAGCAACCATTGTGTGGTCTTCCTCATTGTTCTTCATAAGCAGTTCTTTCGGTCGATGAGCCGTCGACTTTGGAAAGTAACCGTTTCGTTATGAGTGTATCAGTGTTGACCACGGTTTCCGTCCATTGCTGCAATGGAAGCGCTCTGCCCCTCGATGGCTATATTACCATACAATGAAACCACTGGAAGCGGCTCCCATTCTGATGAAGGAGGCTTATTGGATAGCGGAAGATAAAGTGTTTATTGTATCTTTTAAATTTGTCGATCCTCTTAACGGAATCGCTTTATGAAGAGCTGTTGGTTTATTTCCTTTCAATTCCGTTATAATTGCTTATCTTTTGACAGATACGCGTATTTCGTCTACTACTTGCAGACTTCATCAGTGCCAAGAACTTAACACCACTGAAGAATTCATTCATTATCTAAGAGTTATATACTAAACATTAGCAGGTATCCACTGCCATGTCACAATTTAACTAACCATGTACCTAAAAAAAAATAACCATGTAACATTGAGAACACAAGGTTTGGAGAGCAATATGCTGTTGATCTCGAACTAAGCGACACTCTAACGAAAAAGACAAACATGGGGGTACACCGATGGGCAGCTAACAACTTGGGAGAACACAAGATGACACTAACTACTAAATCGTCAGATCTATCCGTTTTAAAAACACATAAATTAAATTGCAATAGTCAAGATCTTGGCTCGCCAAGTTGTGTCTAACGGGCCGCATAGGTTGTTTTCCTCGGGCCCTGAGGGATGCGGATAACTCGGATCTAGCAACACAATGTAGGGTGCATGACCAAAGCACGTGGTCGATATCGTGATAGCCACTACCACAGGCGCACAAATTGCTGCCTGCGAGCCCGATTCGGAAGAAATGCGAGTCTAACGAGTAGTGATTGGACATGAGCCTTGACATGACACGTATAAAGTCACGGCTCAAGTCCAATCCTTTGAACCACGGCTTGTTCGATACCTGTGGGAGAATAGAATGTAACCATCTTCCCAGATCACTCTCATTCCATTTTTGTTGCCAGTTGGTGAGGACTTGCTGACGGGTAATTGAGAAAAATTCTGCAAAGGCGATTTATCGATCAAAAATATCGCCTTCCATAGCGCCCACCTTAGTAAGCGAGTCCGCTTTCTTATTACCCGGAATTGAGCAATGAGATGGGACCCAAACTAAGGTGATAGTATAGGAGCAATTTTGCTCGGATTTCGGTCAGGAAATACGAGGAGTGCTTCATCGGCCTCATTGATCGAATAGCCTCCAACGAGCTAAGGCTATCAGTAAAAATAAAATAGTGATCAGATGGTAGTGAGGCAATTTACGTCGAGTGCATATAGCCAAGCGCGATTCGGAGGCAACGGTATTGAACCCGTTGCAGCTTCAGGATATGTGTTTTTGCCACGGATTGAAAGCAGAAGCTACCGTACTCTAGAACCGACAAGATGGTTGTTCGATACAACCTGATCAGATCTTCCGGGTGTGCTCCCCACCAAGTTCCGGTAATTGTACGAAGAAAATTGATTCTTTGTTGGCATTTTTGTTTCACTTACGCAATATGTTTTCCCCACGTGCTCTTGGAATCGAACCAGACACCTAAATACACTGAAGTCTTTTTTACACGGTTTTTTTCACACGGTACGTATCCCCCGTGTAAAAAAGACCTGAGTGTACTTGAAAGATATACTTTGAGTGATTGTTTTACCCTTTAGTTGAAGCTGTAACTGTGCAGGATGATGCTTCCTAGGAAAAAAAACAACCAACTCAGTTTTCTCCGGAGAGAATTCGATACCTAGCTTCATAGCCCAAGTAGACAAATTGTCTAAGGTATCTTGCAATGCTCCTTGCAGGTCCGGTACACTTGGCCCGGTGACGGAAACAACGCCATCATCTGCAAGCTGCCTTAGCGAGCAATTTTCATCAAGACAACCATCAATGTCTTTTACATAAAAATTATAAAGAAGGGGCTTAAACATGAGCCCTGGGGGAGACCTATGTAACTAATTCGTGAAGTTGTCGAGTTTCCATGAGAAAAGCTCATATATTTCTCAGACAACAAGTTGCTCAAATAGTTGTTCATAATTGATGAAAACCCACTATCGTGGAGTTTATCCGAAAGGACATCGATACAGAATTAAAAGCCCTTTTAATGTCCAAGAAAACTGAATCCATTTGCTGTTTTTGCGCATAGGCCAGTTGAATTTCAGTTGAAAGCAACGCAAGACAGTCGCTCGTTCCTTTGCCTCTCCGAAATCCAAATTGCGTATCTGAAAGTAAACCATTCGACTCGACCCATTTGTCTAGACGAATAAGAATCATTTTCTCCAACAATTTCCGTATACAGGACAGCATCGCGATGGGACGGTACGAGTTATAATCCGACGCGGGTTTACCGGGTTTTCGAATGGCGATAACTCTTACTTGCCTCCAGTCATCCGGAACAATGTTGTGCTCCAGAAATTGATTCAATAAGTTCAACAAGCGTCTCTTCGTGACGTCTGAGAGATTTTTGAGCAAGTTGAACTTGATTCTATCCATTCCTGGAGCTGAGTTGTTACATGAGATGAGAGCAAGTGAGAATTCCACCATCGACATCAGGGAATCTACCCGACGGACGATCATGAACGTTGGTTTGAACCGGTACCGAATCCGGGCAAACTTTCCGCGCGAAGCTGAAAATCCATCTGTCCGAGTACTCCTTGTCTTCATTAATCGGTGATGACGCGTTTCGCATTCTCCTGCCGACATTCCACAGTGTTATCATGGAAGTCTCTCGCGACAAACCATCGACGAACCGACGTCAGTAACCGCGTTTTTTTGCTTTAATTAAGTCCTTAAAAGTTTTCTCGAGGTCGGTGTACCGCTCGAAATCCCCGACCTTACCGTGTTTGCGGAAGCGTTTAAACGCGACGGACTTCTCCAACAGGTAGAGGCATGCTGCGATGTGTGGTTTTAGGTAGCATGCTAAAGAGTCTCGAGTATCTGTTTCCTTGATCTCTATTAAGCAATGTTAATGGACTATGTTTAAATACTTCTAAACTTTCTGCTACGTCTAGTTTCCAAGGCGAAGATACACTCCGCAGGATATTAATGTTATCTTTTGTCAAATTGTGGAGCGGAATATCTAGCCCTGGTCTTCACAAGTTCCTACTTCACGCCTCCCCTAGTCATATGATAGCAAAATACTACCAGGTGAAACATGGACACAGCTGGGTGGCCTACGCAATGGCAATGTTGCCAGTCCGGCAATAACACAGTGAAGAGGTGCGACGCGAACACTGGCGCGTTAATCATAGTACGGTGATAGAGGAAATGCTACACCAAACCCGAGCGTCTGTTCACCATGGAGGTGCGGCTCAAAACGGCGTCTGTTCTCCATGTTAGGAGCGGCTGATCACCGTCCTAGTGCCAGCGTGGGACTCTAAACAGAGCTGTGCACGATGGTCCTCGGCGATACAGGGGGTTTGGAGCAGGCCCAACAAGCCGCCCTGGAAAAAACATAAAGTTGCAAATACTGAGAAATACGAATCGGAACAATCGGCACAGACCTACGCGACGAAAAAAGGACTACGATTGGAAACTCGGAACATGGAACTGCAAATTGCTCGGCTTCCCGGGCTGCGATGGATGAATCTATGACGAACTCCATTTGCAAGAGAGTTCGTGGGGCAATACCAGGCGGGATTCATGGGCTCCCGCGCTACCACGGACCAAATTTTCGCGATTCGGCAGGTTCTGCAGAAATGTCGCGAATACAACGTGCCCACACATCATTTGTTCATCGATTTCAAATCCGCATACGACACAATCGATTGAGATCAGCTATGGCAGATTATGCACGAGTACGGATTTCCGGATAAACTGACGCGGTTGGTCAAGGCGACGATGGATCGAGTGATGTGCGTTGTTCGAGTGTCGGGGACACTCTCGAGTCCCTTTGAATCTCGAAGGGGGCTACGGCAAGATGACGGACTTTCGTGTCTGCAGTTCAACATCGCGTTAGAATGTGTGATCAGAAGAGCTGGGATAGACACGAGTGGCACGATCTTCAGGAAGTCCATCCAGCTTCTTGGCTTTGCCGATGACATTGACTTCATTGCACGGAACTTTGAGGCGATGGCGGAAACGTACATCAGACTGAAGGCTGAAGCTAGGTGGATTGGTTGCCATCAAAGCATCAAAGACAAAATACATGAAAGGAAGAGGTTCTAGGGAAGACAATGTTAGCCTCCCATCCCGAGTTCAGATTGACGGTGACGAAACGAGGTGGTCGATGAGTTCGTGTATTTGGGCTCACTGGTGACCGCCGAAAATGATACCAGCAGAGAAATTCAAAGACGCACTATGGCAGGGAATCGTACCTACTTTGGACTCCGGTGGACGCTCCGGTAGAATAAATTCGCCGCCTAACGAAGTTGACTGTCTACAAGACGCTGATTAGACCAGTGGTCCACTACGACCACGAGATCTGGACTATGCTCGTGGAGGACCAACGTGCCCTTGTTTTTTTCGAACGGAAGGTGTTGCGTACCATCTACGGCGGAGTGCAGATGGATGACAGAACATGGAGGAGGCGAATGAACCACGAGTTGCACCAGCTGCTGGGAGAACCATCCATCGTCCACAATGCAAAAATTGGGTGACTACGGTGGGCTGGGCACGTCGTAAGAATGCCGCACGACGGCCCAGTGAAAATAGTTCTAAAAGCGACCTAACAGGAAAAAAAGAAAAGGCGTGCAGCGGGCTAGGTGGATCGACCAAGAAGAAGGCGACCTGCGTACCCTTCGCAGACTACGAGGCTTACGAAGTGTAGCCATGGTTCGAGTAGAGTGGAGACGACTTCTTCGGACAGCAGATGACAACAAGGCCTTAGCCTGATTTGTAAGGTAAGTTTGTCAAATTGTGCCCCTTTGTAAAGATATGTGGATTTAAATTCACAATGAAGTCCTTTTTTGTAGACTCCGGTTTTCCCTAAGACATTTATTGAATCTTTTTGTTGATCCTAACAGTGACTTCAGCTGATTTGTTCTGCTGCTGAATACTAAATCTAGGCCAAAACTTCTAAACTTCGAAATCAAAAGTTATCTGGCGGGATTTGCAAAAACCAATTAAAACACGATTCTCAGCCCTAAAGAACAAACCTTTTGAAAATAATGTTTGAAAATTAGAACCCCTTTTGCCACAAACCATTGTTTACTGATGACACAGGCATTTCCGCTAAAGGAAGAAGTCTTCGTGTTGTTTGCAGCAGACTGCAGAAAAGTTTAGATATTTTCTCTTCTTATTAACAAAAATGGAAGATTTTTCCCAACGCTTCCAAAACACAACTTATAATACTTCCACATAAGTCTAAAGCTTATGTTTTGAAACCTAATAGTAGTAACATAGTCACTATGAACGTAATCTCAATTTCCTGGTCAAACCAAGTGAATTACCTTGGATTAGTATTTGATCAAAATTTAACTTTTAAAGATCACATTGAGGGCATTCAAACCAAATGTAACAAATATATAAAATGTTTGTACCCTCTTATAAACAGGAAATCCAATATTTGCCTGAAGAATAAACTGAAGATCTAATTGTTGGACTACCAGAAAAAAAGCACTTTAAAGGATTCTGAGCAAAGTTCTGAAGATGATTTTTAAGTTGCCTCCCTGGTACAGTACTACCGAGGTACACAGAATTTCGAATGTTGAAACTTTAGAACAACTGTCTTGCCCTCAATTGCAACGATTAATTCCCTTTATACTTAGATAAGATTTAGTTTTAGTTTTTAGTTTAAAGATGTCAATTGTTATACTGATATGCAGGTTTAGCAAACCTGTTAGAAATACTGAATTGCCACGCAGGGTTACTTCTACTCACTTGCTCTAAAAAAATGTTTTTCGGAATTATGAAATATTTAGATGTTATAATTATAATTAGTACTTGTATGTTACAAGAAAAGGTTGTAAAGTATGTTTTTGACACATAAAATCTGTCAATATTGCTTTCAGAGCGTCACTATCAGTGATTTTACGATTGAGTGAACGCTCACGAATCATAAAATCGATAATTGTAGCGCTCTGAAAGCGGAATTGACAAGCTTTATGAATCAAAACATAATTTTCAACCTCTTCTTGAAACTTACAAGTAAAGCATATCATTATTACATCTAATGATTTCATAATTCCGAAAATATTTTTTTTATATAGCAAGTCAGTGGAAGAAACCCTGTTGCCTCGGTAGGAACAATGTAAAAACACGTACATATATATCATACCAATTAAGACTGGTAAGTTACTGTAGCAGCTGGAGCACCTAGGTTAAAATGAAATGTAATTTATTTTGAATTTGGAACAAATCAAGAGTTAAAAAAGTAGACTGTCTTTATCCGAATTTTATGAACATGAAAGCTTGTAGTTAATAAAAAAAATTATTGCAGGCTTTCAAAATGTTAGCCACCTAGAGTGATTTTCTCAGTAGATAACACGTTTCATCATTCTCTTTATGAATATTAAATTACAGATTTCCTCCTTCGAGGCATAATCCGCAGCGTCTCTTTGACTGAATTGCTTTTAAAGTATTTTTTTAATAATACCCCAATCACCCCGCACCGAATGCTACAGAAGCTTTCCATAGTCTGCGTGGGCTCGCACTTGTAGCTACCCTGCAAGATCTAAAAAAAAACGAACAACTACCGCAAACCCGGATCTGTGCAGAGACACCGAGAAACGTACAAACAATATCGGCATCAATCGCCGCCAGTCAGTGAGCTGGATGCAGGGTGGGTAGAGTTTTTTTTGCCCACTCTCCCCGGTGGCTCATATTTATTCATCGTTCTGACCTCAGATAATTTTCCTCTTTTTAATGATCATGGAACCGTGTCTCGCCTGCCGGAGTGCAACCAAAGCGCAGAACAAAACAGAAACTTTCCTCAAAGGGAAAATCTGTATCCCGTTTTCTCCCTTCAGCGCCTTACTACGGTGTAGTTTGCAAGGCTGAAGTGGGAATAATGGGGCGGATCGCGACGGGGTGGGTGATGTGATGGATCATAGAGAAGAGAAAGCTAGTGGAGTGGACGACCTACCACCGACAACCGCATCTACTACAAAGGAAAAAGAATTGCGCTGCTGGCAAACATGGAAAATCTTGTAATTGGTTTCTTTGCTAGCTGTGCAAAATTTTATACTCGTTTGCAGTGTGCGAAAAGGATGCTTGAGTAAATTATCACTGCAGGTTAGAATCATTGCTGCCTTAATTATAATTACTCCCCAACACTCTTAAACTAGTACAGCACTTCGAAATAGCCGGTTCTTTGTTGGTATTTAAAAAAGCAATTAAAATAATCAATCTGAGAGTATTGAGGAAAATAAGTTCGTCCACCCCTAAAGGATAAACCACCAAACAACAACAATGCATTAGACTTCAAACAAAGAGCCAAAAAAAACCAAAATCAAAACAAGGATATCTTGGAATATCTCCCTGCTGCAAAACCAACCCTTGGTGACTGGGTGGAAAACTGTGTGATGCTAAGCTGGGTTGGGAGCCGGCTCTTCAGACATGCAAAACACAAAAGGCAATTTTTCAATTCTACAATTTTGCAATTTTCCCTTTGATCTTTTCCGCCAAACGACGGACCGCGTGTTTCGATGCCGAGATGAAGTAGGTACCTACTCAAGAGTACCTTTGAGTACGTGTGTGGGTGTGTGTGTCAGTGAGCATTTGCAGAGGCAGCTTAGAAGTGGGAAAATCGTGAGGCAATTTGCACAGCCGATTAATACAACTCAAATTTGAGTGTGAATCACTCAAACTCGAAAAAAAAACGAAGTTCACTGAGTAAAATTTTCCTATATGTTCATGGAAAAACTTTTCGGATATGAGTAAAATTGAGAGCGGTTACACTAAATCTAATAGTATACTCCTAGAATGTCCAAAATCTTTAGGTCTTTAGAGCAGATTTTTGAGGAAAACGAGTTACCAGTACCTACGTTTTTGCGATTATGAGTGAAAAAGCACTCAATTTTGAATAACTTTCATCGGCCGTGTGGATAGGCAGAATTTTGTGACGAAGAGAGCTTGACGATGATGGGCTTGTTGAACGGTGTGAGGTTGAAGGCAATCAAGTGCAAGTGCGATACACACATTCTTGCGGGAGTTTGTTCGTTTGTTCGTTCGTTCGCGACATCAGTCAGTGGTGGGTGAGTAAAGTTTCGCTGAAATGCAGTGCCACGTAAGGTGTGGTGATGCGGTTTTAATGGTGATGTAACACTTTCTAACGTGAAGTTGCATGCTGCTGTTAGGGTAAAACCTGAGATGTTGCATCTCTGATGAAAAGTACAGCAGTCCTCCGGGAAAAGTATTTACAGTTTTTTTTTTTTTTTTTAAATGCGTTTATTTTTCCAGGCTCATTTGCCGTAGCTTTGCGGAGCCGATATTCATTGTTTGGATGACAAAATTTCTTAAAACTAACGTTAGTAAAGCGGGGGCCGATTACTCGCGGCTATCTCGAGGTTAGGGGTAACAAATTGTAACAAATGGATGGCAGGGTAGGGATTGAGAACACAAGGTTTGGAGAGCAATGTGCTTTTTATCTCGAACTAAGCGACCAACTGACGAAAAAGACAAACATGGGGGTACACCGATGGGCAGCTAACAACTTGGGGGAACACAAGATGACACTAAATACTAAATCCTCAGATCGATCCGTTTTAAAAACACATAAATTAAATTAAAATATTCGAGATCTCGGCTCGCCAAGATGTCTCTAACGGGCCGCATAGGTTGTTTTCCTCGGGCCCTGAGGGATGCGGATAACTCGGATCTAGCAACACAATGTAGGGTGCATGACCAAAGCACGTGGTCGATATCGTGATAGCCACTACCACAAGCGCACAAATTGCTGCCTGCGAGCCCGATTCGGAAGAAATGCGAGTCTAACGAGTAGTGATTGGACATGAGCCTTGATATGACACGTATAAAGTCACGGCTCATGTCCAATCCTTTGAACCATGGCTTGTTCGACACCTGTGGGAGAATAGAATGTAACCATCTTCCCAGATCACTCTCATTCCATTTTTGTTGCCAGTTGGTGAGGACGTGCTGACGGGTAATTGAGAAAAATTCCGCAAAGGCGATTTGTCGATCAAAAATATCGCCTTCCATAGCGCCCACCTTAGCTAGCGAGTCCGCTTTCTCATTACCCGGAATTGAGCAATGAGATGGGACCCAAGCTAAGGTGATAGTATAGGAGCAGTTAGATAAAGTACTCAATTTTGCTCGGATTTCGGTCAGGAAATACGAGGAGTGCTTCATCGGCCTCATTGATCGAATAGCCTCCAACGAGCTAAGGCTATCAGTAAAAATAAAATAGTGATCAGATGGTAGTGAGGCAATTTGCTCTACTGCGTAAAATATGGCTGCTAGTTCCGCAACGTATACGGAACAGGGTTTTTGCAGTTGATATGAGGCGCTATGAAATTCGTTGAATACTCCAAATCCAGTGGAAGCGTTTATAGTTGACCCATCTGTGAAAAAACTCTTATTGTTACTAACATGGTGGTACTTGTTTGCAAAAATTAAGGGAACAACCATCGATCGATGGTGATCTGGTATTCCACGGATTTCTTGCAACATGGTCAGATCAAAATTTACAGAGGAACTATAAAAGTCTTGGAGGCAAACACGAGAGGAATTGAATGAAGAAGGGCCAATCTCCAGCGTCATGTACTCGTAATAGAGACTCATGAATCTTGTTTGAGGATTTCTGTCGAGCAGCTTCTCAAAGTTTTCTATTACTAATGGGTTCATTACTTCACAACGGATAAGAAACCGGAAGGACAGTTCCGCGAAACGATCTGTCAGTGGGAGAACACCCGCGAGTACTTCGAGGCTCATCGTATGCGTCGAGTGCATACAGCCAAGCGCGATTCGGAGGCAACGGTATTGAACCCGTTGCAGCTTCAGGATATGTGTTTTCGCCGCGGATTGAAAGCAGAAGCTTCCGTACTCTAGAACCGACAAGATGGTTGTTCGGTACAACCTGATCAGATCTTCCGGGTGTGCTCCCCACCAAGTTCCAGTGATTGTACGAAGAAAATTGATTCTTTGTTGGCATTTTTGTTTCACATACGCAATATGTTTTCCCCATGTGCTTTTGGAATCGAACCAGACACCTAAATACTTGAAAGATATACTTTGAGTGATTGTTCTACCCTTTAGTTGAAGCTGTAACTGTGCAGGATGATGCTTCCTAGAAAAAACAACCAACTCAGTTTTCTCCGGAGAGAATTCGATACCCAGCTTCATAGCCCAAGTAGACAAATTGTCTAAGGTATCTTGCAATGGTCCTTGCAGGTCCGGTGCACTTGGCCCTATAACGGATACAACGCCGTCATCTGCAAGCTGCCTTAGCGAGCAATTTTCATCAAGACAACCACCAATGTCTTTTACATAAAAATTATAAAGAAGGGGGCTTAAACATGAGCCCTGGGGGAGACCCATGTAACTAATTCGTGAAGTTGTCGAGTTTCCATGAGAAAAGCTCATATATTTCTCAGACAACAAGTTGCTCAAATAGTTGTTCATAATTGGTGAAAGCCCACTATCGTGGAGTTTATCCGAAAGGACATCGATACAAACAGAATCAAAAGCCCCCTTAATGTCCAAGAAAACTGAACCCATTTGCTGTTTTTGCGCATAGGCCAGTTGAATTTCAGTTGAAAGCAACGCAAGACAGTCGCTCGTTCCTTTGCCTCTCCGAAATCCAAATTGCGTATCTGAAAGTAAACCATTCGACTCGACCCATTTGTCTAGACGAAAAAGAATCATTTTCTCCAACAATTTCCGTATACAGGACAGCATCGCGATGGGACGGTACGAGTTATAATCCGACGCGGGTTTACCGGGTTTTCGAATGGCGATAACTCTTACTTGCCTCCAGTCATCCGGAACAATGTTGTGCTCCAGAAATTGATTGAATAAGTTCAACAAGCGTCTCTTCGCGACATCTGGGAGATTTTTAAGCAAGTTGAACTTGATTCTATCCATTCCTGGAGCTGAATTGTTACATGAAAGGAGAGCAAGTGAGAATTCCACCATCGAAAACGGGGAATCTATTTCGTTATTACCCGACGGACGATCACGAACGTTGGTTTGAACCGACACCGAATCCGGGCAAACTTTCCGCGCGAAGCTGAATATCCAACTGTCCGAGTACTCCTTGTCTTCGTTAATCGGTGATGACGCGTTTCGCATTCTCCTGCCGACATTCCAGAGTGTTCTCATGGAAGTCTCTCGCGACAAACCATCGACGAACCGACGCCAGTAACCGCGTTTTTTTGCTTTAATTAAGTCCTTAAAAGTTTTCTCGAGGTCGGTGTACCGCTCGAAATCCCCGACCTTGCCGTGTTTGCGGAACCGTTTAAACGCGGCGGACTTCTCGCTGTTCGCGTCGGTGCAATCCTTATCCCACCACGGGGTGGGAGGTCGCTTGCGGACGGAAATACCCAGAACACGTTTCGTCTGTGCTCGCAGCGCAGAATCGATGATAAGACGCGCGAGAAAGGAGTACTCGTCCAGCGGAGGAAGTACGTCAACCGATTGGCTGGCATCAAGAACCGCGGTCGCGAATTTTCGCCAGTCAATGTTTTTTGTAAGATCGTACGCGATGTCGACCGAACGAGTAGAAGATGAACCATTGGTAATAGAAATTTTGATTGGCAAATGGTCACTACCGTAGGGATCTTGAATTACTTTCCACGAGCAATCCAACGATAGTGAACTCGAACAAAGTGAGAGGTCTAATCTGCTTATTTTTGCTGGAGGTTTGGCTACTCGTGTTGCTTCCCCGGTGTTCAGAATTGTCATTTTGAAGAAGTCGCACATGTCGTATATCAAGGTTGAGCGGTTGTCGTCGTACAGTTCCCCCCAGCCTGTACCGTGAGAGTTAAAATCTCCCAAGATTAACCGTGGCTCCGGCATAGCCGTGCAGATATCCGAGAAACTTTGACGAGAAATCGCAGTTCGCGGTGGAAGATATACTGAGGCAATACTGAGGCATTTACCTCGAATATTAACCTGACATGCAACAACTTCAATGCCTGTCACCGAAGGCAGATCGATTCTGTAGAAGGAATGGAGCTTGTTGATCCCCAGAAGCACCCCTCCATACGAATCTGCGCGGTCAAGGCGAATAATGTTGAAATCGTGGAAAGCAAGATCGTTGTCTGAAGAGAGCCATGTTTCACAAAGGGCAAATGCATCAGAAAGTGAGTTGTTAACTAAAAATTTAAATGTGTCAAGTTTTGGCATAAGACTTCTACAGTTCCACTGAAGAACAGAGATCATATCCCCGACCTCATTCGGAGAATTATCCATCGAAAGATATGATCGATGCAAGGAAGGACCACCTAGAAGCTAGTTGCTTCAAAAGAGTTTTCACCATTGGCAGCACTAAATTAATAATGCTCCTCGTTGAGTCAGAGACATTGAATATACTGAAGAAGCTATCCACAATACCAGAAAACGTGAACATGGGGGCATGTTCTTGCTGATTATTCAGCTGCTTTTCTGGCCGAAAAACTGGGACATCTGGGGTTTTAGATGATCCTGGAAGTGACGGAAAGTTCTTGTCATAATTACAAGGTTTAAAACCCGGTGGAATGGGTTTCGGTGTATTTCCGTTACCTCTTGAATTTTCCAAGGTGGAAGGGTGGTCCGTACGAGTGGCCTTACGAGGCTTTTCGGTGGTGTGTTGTTTTGCTCGTTTTCTCGTATTGCCTTTAAAGACAAAAAAGTATTTACAGTTGTTGTCTTATCAATCGAGATGATTAAAAAAACACAACTAGAGTGATTGAAAAACCGCTGAACAATAGTGGTGAAAACATCAAAACGAGTTGTCACATTACGTTAAAAGACATGGTACGCAGCTAACTTAAAACGTGTTTTTCTCGGCTTGCTGATTTATGCTATGGGACGGACTTGCCATGAGCGAAAGTAGCTCTCTTTCAAAAGATTGCATTGCATTTACATTAGCAAAAGTTTTTTTTTAAATAAAACGTTTCAAAAATATTGAACAAGATCATTTATAGTTGAAATTGCTAATTTCAAGCAAGTGGTATTTTTTATTCGATAGATGAGGAGATGAAAGTATAGAGTTGATCGTTCCATTAGAGTACTGCAGTGTGAAAATTGTATATAGAGAGTAGAAAGCTAGCAAGGACAACTTTAGCTCGCTTTCTACTCTCTATATACAATTTTCACACTGCCGTACTCTAACGGAACTATCAACTCTATACTTTCATCTCCTCATCTATCGTATAAAAATTACCAAATCTGTTACTTGAAATTAGCATCTTCAACTATGTAAATCGTTGACTTCACGCAGAAGTAATACAAAACATATAGTCAAAGTAAGATCATTTAGTTTGTAACTTGGCACTTGCTTATTGGCATTTTAAAAATACTCAAAATTAGTAAATCTTTTATTTTGGATAATGTGAATTATTTCCCCATAACAAAAAAATATGCAAAGCTTCATGTGAATCGGAGAAGGTCGGGTCTATATTTTTATGTTGCTATTTGGCCAGGAACTTCTCTATATGCCTAGAAGACTGATGCACAATTTGAAACTTTCGCTCCACTGTGTTCAAACCGTTTCAAAATGGGTTCTTATAAAACTCCTAAAATTTGAACTCATTTAGTAAGCAACTTACTTGGTGCAAATTGTTTGAAGTTTATATGGAAATTACAATGGAAAACCAAATTTTTGATAATATCTGTCTAACACTTCACCATACCGCTTTGCATTTAACAATTTTAAATTTCTCAGCTACAACTTTGTTCAAACGCACTGTTCGGTAAAAAGTAAGAATCAAAAGTTATGAATGATTTAAGTCACTGATGTCTTATTATTATGCTAAATAAACAGTTTTTTTATCCTTGATTTGTTTTCCGTCGATCGTGTTTTCCGTGCTGAGCACCAATGCTACCGACGCCAGGAAGGCAGCTCCCACATCTGGACCCTACCTATCGACCCATCAACGCATGAACCGGGGACCAACGGCTTTACTTCCCCTCCGAAGGAAGGCGTGATCAGAGGTGTTATGCTTCAGAACATCCCGGTGGCGCCGACTGGGATTGAACCCAGGCCTGCTGGGGTGAGAGGCAATCACGCTTAAAAACATAAACAGTTAAGCAGGCAACATTGGTGTTTCTGGCGCGTAGAATAGAGCAGAAAAATCACGCCTACTATGTTACACTGCAGAATACAGTGCTGCCCACAAAACAGCTGTTTGATCCTGCTATAAGATTATCAATCTCTTAAACAATTAAAAGTTGTTTAAATTTACGTTTGACTGAAAAACAATTCTGTAAAGTTGTAGCTGAGGAAATTTCGCATAGGAATAGTTTAAACACTTTTAAGCAGTGCAATATGGAAAAAGACTAGAAGACAATAAAAAAGATTGATTTTCCCATTGTAATTTATGTATAAACTTCAAATGGTTTGTACCAAGTCGGTTTCTTACAAAATGAGTTCAAATTTTGATATGCTAACCAGGACCCGATTTGAAATTTTATGAGCACTGTGGAGCAAAAATTTCAAATTTGGCATCAGTCTAATGCCCATGGATCCAACGAGAAAGATTTTCAAATCCGGACCGGGAATTGAACCCGCTGCCTCCATGTGTACCCAAGTAAAAATTTTAGTTTTATCGTAGATTTGTATACAATGATTAGATTTGAAGAATGCTTAAAAACCTTGATTAAACTTTCAATGTAGCTTGAGTAGGCTAAGCCTAAGTTTATTAACGTCTCTTTAAACTGTTTCCCTGGTAGAGGAGAATTTAGTTCATTCGAGACGGGCTGCTTGCTTGGGTAGGCTATCTGGACACACTGACGGGTACAAAACTTTCAACCAACAGTGGAGAAAGTGTTCAACAACCTTCAGGCTAGGTTGTGAAATGCTGTAGTTGGTAAAATGTATCAATAATGCACAGAACACAAGTGAAACTTTGGATCCAAAAGTGGCTCCATATTATGTTTGGAGCCGGTAGAAGGCAAGCTCAGAGTAGGCTGCGCGTGCGACCGAACTGACGTTCGTTTTTTTTTTCTTGGAGTTTTTATGCATATTTGGCAAGAGGTTGGCACTCTACACAAAATCAAACTTGGGCACACCCGGGTGCAGTCATTGGCGTTGTTTGGCACCCTTGGTTACAATTTTTATGATCTTTAAAGTTACTGGCAACACTGAACTTTTGCCACTCCTAGTCAAATTATTTTCAAAACAACCGTGAATCTCCACCAAGTCTCGCCATGGATTCTCAAAATCGTTACACCCGTGACGGCAGTCGCATCCACATTTCCTCCCAGACGAAGAACTGCTAACAGCGGTATCTTGACCTGACCGAGGTTTCAGGCCATGGCTACACGAACTAGCAATGCAGCTCCCACGGCTGCGGCTGCTGGTCCGTCTTTTTTTTACGAATTTTAGAGGAGATGGACCAGCAGAAGGAACAGCAGCAGCAGCAGTGGAAGCAGCCGCAGCCGTGGGAGCTGAATCGCTAATTCGTGTAGATGTGGCCGACGCTGGAAATCTTGGGCCGGTCACGACAAGCGGTGCTTGTGTTTTAATCGGAAAGTCAACAACCAAACATAAACTATATCATCCGACCATTCGAACTACTCGAATACATCCATGGCGGTGGCTGCTTCACCAACCATTCCATCGTCCTTAATATAATGTTGGAGGACCGTCTTGGCAAAATCTCCAATAGTTCAACAAATTATTTTTACTCTCCTGCCTTTTTGCACTTCCAACCAGAGGTGGCAACAGTACATTTTTTGAAAAACCATCGTCCAGAGCGAATCAAAACAGCCAGCACACGGGCGGCCGTTTATAACTACATTCCAAGCAAACAGCGGAGATAGAGAATAAATAAAATCTCGCAGCCTGATTTTTCCAAACAGTTTATTGTAATGAAATTTTAGCTGCAGGCTTGCGTGTGACAGTAAATTACCAACTCCCTTATTTACGCATAATTTTAACATCAATGCTTATGAGTGGTCAGTCTTCATTCTTATCTTTTAATTCCATGCAATAAACATCAAATATATGCAGTAATTAGCCAGAAATCAGCAAAATTCTACACGACATAAATTTATGTCGCGCGCGCCGCCGGTCTTGTCTGCTTCTTTGTGCGAAAATGTTCTGTCGCTGGCAGAAAACAGTTTAGAAATGTCATGACATTTTTGCCGCTTGCCAGTTTGTTTTTGTGTGTCGTCAAAATGGTTATCGCAAAAAGTATCAAATGTTAAGGAAAAAATGTTAAACTCCAGGACTCGTGCCACCACTGCTTCCAACTAACAGCTTCATAATGAACGGGAGTTTTGTGCATTTGTGATCGATCGCGCTGTGGTTGCACTTCATGATGGCGTTCACCGCCAGGGTTACGCTCGGGAACTCGACCAATCCGGAGGAGGAACTTTCAGATTTCAGCGGGAACATTCGCACTTGCGACGAAATTATCATTGAACGCCAAATGGGTTGTCTGCACATTTTTGAGTATGTGGTGGAACATTACTGTGAATCATACCTATATGTTAAAATATTATATTATATATTGGGGGGCAGCCTACGGGAATCAAAGGATTTGTTGACTGGACGAGGGTTCGTGGATTTGCCAGTCCCTTGTCACGTGATTACAGATGGCCATCTGGTCGTTTTGTCCAAAGGTCTTCAATAAAGCTGATTCACCCTACTGCAAAAAACCGTCAGGCAGAACTTTACAACCGGTAAAGTATCTGCAGACATTGGTAATCCTTGCACTGATGGTGGGTTCCATTCACATCACTAGCGCTAGAAGCCAAGCTTTGCCTGTTGTTTATATGGGCAACATGCTTTGATGGTGTGAGTGTCCACAGAAAAACCGTGTGAAGCGCATCCACAAGCATCGCTTGGTGAACATGTTCTCACACTTTTTGATACACTGATTCGTTCACACTTCATCTTCTGTTCTGTGAATAATGTCTTGGATTTAATGTTTTGAAGTTGAGAAGTAGAGCATTCAATGAAGAAACAGATCATACGTTTTGAGATTATTTTAAGTTGACAAACATGTTTCATTAACAGTATTTACGAAATATTTGTTTTAATAATATTTTATAGCACAAAAAAATCCAGCACTTCATTAATTTTCCAAAATATATTGATAGAAGATATCAAAAATCCAAATCAATCCGTTTTTTCCTTAACGAAAACGTCAATTCATAGGGTTTTTTGGATTACAACTTTGTGCCATGATGGCATAGAAAAACAAAATTTCACATGTAAATTTAAAAAAAATATATAAATTTTTCCAATATTTTTAGACAAATTTTTTTTTATCTAGTTCGTTTATTTGTAAGGCTCAATCGCGTTAGCTTTACGGAGCGGTTTTTTTTTTTTTTTTTTTTTTTTTTTTTTTTTTTTTTTTTTTTTTTTTTTTTTTTTTTTTTTTTTTTTTTTAGTCAAATAAAAACGTATTTTTTTTCGGTCTGGTTACATACTTTGTAACCGTTCGCGAAAATGCTCGAGGTATTTTTAAACTCTTAACGACAGACCACTGGCCGTGTTCAAACTTTGCCCGACGAATTGAGACTTTGCCTCAGGGAACCTCTAGATCGGTCATTGAATGCTAACGGCAAAAAAATAACTTTATGGATACGCCAATTCTTTCAACACCACAGGCTAGAACACATTCAACCAAATTACTCCGACTTACCCATCTATCGAACGAAGCGGAAAGCTAAAACGGAAGGCATGCCTACTCCTCTGGACCGTAACGAAAGAAAACGGAAACGTAGGGTAGTGAGAGAGTTTTTATTTAGGGAGTAGCATTCAAAATGTTCAAGAATTCAAATATTCGAACCAGTCTTATCTATAAATATTTAAACATCATTCATTCGGGTTGGACTAGTGTGTATTTGTGAGTGTGTGTACGGGAAAGGTATTCATGGCCATGATACAGAACTCCAACATACCTGCGCAGGTTTTTTGATGCGATGCGATGAGAGATGCGTTGAATGCAATGGACGAAGCGGTGATGGTGGCTGTCGATCTTCTGACGACTTGAGACGATGGCGGCGGTTCGGAATGACGATAATCTAGCTGCGGAAATGTGGTGCAGCGACAAAGTGTGACCCGTGTGCGATATGGCCGAAAATTGAAGGTGCGGCGGTAGCCACGGCTGGACGGAAGTCTTCCGATTTTGTTTTGAGGGAGCTGAGCATCGACGGAGTCGAGCTTTTCCCGGGAGATTCGCTCCGCGTTATGACCGCCCGAGATTAAATGAAATCTCTCCCCTCCTTAGTTAAAATCCGAACCGAGGTACTCAATTGGTTTCTTACTTCTGCGGTCCGAGCTCTCGAATATTACGGTCCCCGGGGGTTGAAACGTAATGGGCTTTTGACAACCGTCGGGGAAATTTCGCTAGAAATTTACTAGCGATTTCACTACTTTCCGTTTGGTTACCTTCAAAAGGCGGGCCTTCGCAAGGCACACGGGTCTTGTCCAAATCCAACGGACGACAAATGGTGGTCAAGTTGATGCCACGAGAAACCCAACGGTCCAGCGTTGAAGGGTACCGAACTCGAGGAAAATCTAGCCCGTACGAAAAAAGCATCTCGGCTGTTTGCAATTAAAGCTGATTTGCTCTCTAAAATACCTTCACCTAATAACGCTCGTACTCCCTGTTTCGCTCAAACCAACTCGGCTCTCTCTGGGATTAAGCTTCCAACTATTTCGCTTACGGAATTCGACGGAGGTTATCAGAATTGGCTCACCTTCCACGATACCTGCGGAAGCTGCTCAATCCATTGCACACTGGGCCAGGAATGCAAAATTAATAACTCCGAAACGAAGCATTTCCGTGACTTGGTGTCTTCGTCAAAGTTTCTCATCATAATAAGGACCATCCATTGACATAAACAAAAAGTTCAAAACTCTTCCGCAAAGATGGCGCCACAATCTTAATTCTTTTTCTGAAGTTGTGGAGACTTTATGTCTTCGGGGCAAAGTTGTTTATCTTAACAAAATAAATAACTTTTGTTGACGTAAATTTTCCAAAGCCTACTGGTTCCGAGTTACATGGAATTAAAGAAAAAAAATGTTTGAAATTTGTTTTTTTTTTCTGTTTCGGTTTGTTGGCTTAACCATATTATGTTATATTTTTTCTCTTACGCAAATGCATTAAATTAATATTTTTTTTGTGGAGAAACATATTGGTTTGAGGTTCAAGTATTAAAGATATTTTTGGAATAAAACGAGAAAAACAACAATTTTTTAACTTTAATATCTCCCAAAGCGCAAAAAATTGCAATCTGACATTTTCAACAAAAACTAAGCAATACTCGATAAACAAAATATCAAAATTTGAGAGAGGTATATTTTGGTGCATTTGAGATTTCTTCATTTTAGTGGAACATGTAGGGGGCCTCCCTTAGCTCAGTCGGTTGCGATATGCAATAAGCTTCAAATGCGAAGAAGAAGAAGAAGATGTTTTATTTTTTCTATATATTTTAATGCATTGAAATGGCGATTTGAAGACTTGACGACTTAGGCAAAGTTGTTGCACTTTGGGAGATATTAAAGTTAAAAAATTGTTGTGGGTTTCTTCGTTTTTTATTTCAACAATATCTTTAAAATTTGCAGCTTAAACCAGTATCTTTCTTTACAAAAGTTATTTATTTAATGCATTTGCATAAGAGAAAAATATAACATCATATGGTTGTAAGCAATAAACCTGAAACAGAAAGTAAAACCATATCTACTACATTTTCTTCTTTAGCTCCATATAACTCGAAACCAGTAGACTGTGGAAATTTTACGTCAACGAAAGAGTTGTTTATTTTGTCAAGATAAACAACTTTGCCGAAGTCATCAAGTCTCGAAAACGTCAGAGAAAGAAGTTAGATTGTGGCGCCATCTTTGCGGAAGAGTTTTGAACTATTTGTTTATGTCAATAGATGGTCCTTATTATGATGAAAAACTTTGGCCAAGACACCAAGTCGCGGAAATCCTGCGTTTCGGAGTTATTAATTTTGCTCCGTTAGATTGCATTAATGGCCCAGCGTGCATTGAGTCGATAACGATTAGTTCCGCTAATTATAATTTGGCTTGGGATGCGCTTAAAAATAGCTACTCTAACGAGTACCTCATGAAAAAACGCCATCTCCAGGCACTCATCGACATTGCGCGAATGAAGAAGGAGTCCGCTACTGCGCTTCATGGGTTGGTTGACGGGTTCGAGAGGCATGTAAAAATACTTCGGCAGCTTGGGGACCCTACCGACTCGTGGAGCACCATTTTCGAGCATCTGCTCTGCACGATACTACACGACGATACACTCAAGACATGGCAGGACCATGCGTCTACGGTGAAGGATCTAAACTAGGTCTGCCTGATCGAGTTCCTGCAACGGAGAATGCGGGTTTTGGAGTCTATTTCTGTCAATCGCCATCGGGTTCCGCTCCGCCTACTACGTCGTCTTCGAAGAAGCAACAACCGATGATTCATCTTTCGTCGTGCTCGTCCACTGCTAGCACAACGAAACGATGTCCCGCCTGTAACCTACCACATCCGTTAGTCAGATGTTTTAAGTTCATGCGTCTTCCGCTTTCTGAGCGTCAGCAGATCGTTAAGGCGAAGCGTCTGTGCCTCAACTGCTTAAAGCCAAGGGCCTGACACGGCGCCTTCTTTTCGTAGCCAGCATAAAAATGTGATCACATATCAATTCAAGCGGGCCCAGAGCACTATGACTACTTGTTATTAGTAGAGATAGGGATGACATCTCCTTGCTTACAGCCAAAACACAAACGAGCCGCTGCAACAAAGGCGTACCTGTGCCTCTTCGTATGTTTCGCGACGAAAGCGATGCACTTGGAGCTGGTCTGTGAATTGTCTACGTCTGCATTTCTGGCAACCCTCAGGCGATTCATTTTCAGCCGTGGCCGTCCGACGCACATCCACTCGGACAACGGCAAGAACTTCGAAGGAGCGAAGAACGATCTTGTTGAACTATTCGCGATGCTCTCCGATACCAACCAGCTCGAACAGATCAATTATTTCTGTGCCTCTGAAGGAATCACTTGGCATTTTACGCCACCTAAAGCTCCACATTTTGGCGGTCTATGGGAGTCGGCTATATCGGTGGCCAAGAAACATTTGTACCGAGAAATTGGATCCGCGCGGCTTTTCTATGAGGATTTGCATACTCTCCTGGCGCAAATTGAGGCCATTATGAACTCCAGACCACATCTTCCGCTGACTGAAGACCCCAATGACTTAGCCGCATTAACGCCAGCACACTTTCTCATCGGTACTTCGATGCATGCCCTGCCCGATCCAGATCTACGCAGTGTTCTGACCAGTCAGTTGGATCACTACTGGAAACTTTAAGCTCACATTAGCCCGTGGGTAGATCACCTTTTCGTGGCACGTTACGGGATGTAAGATTTGCCACCAATTCCTAGTCCTGACTACTTCAAACTAGGGGAACAGGACTTTTCAGCAATCCAAGGAACACATCTTAGTCCTTGTTACTTATTATGCCTTGTTGATAGTGACAAGACTCGGCTTTGTCCACCGAGGATGATCTTGAAACAAGGAAAAACTAGTTAGTTAGTCTTGATCTATGTGATTCCTAATCTTCTATTCGTTGCTCCCTAGTTTGAAGTGATTAAAAGTAGGGTTCTGATGCATGGTCATTGTTTAATTTTGTTGCTAAGGACTCCAATTTTGACTGACAAAGGGACGCGCCTTTGGAGGGTGTTTCAACACTCCGAAGGGTATAAATAGCGGGACCTTTCAATTAGAGTCGGATCCTTGTGATAAATGCAAGAATGCAACTGTAAAAAATATCGAATATTTCATCATTTCTCAATAGTGATGGAGTAATACGACACGCACTAAACTAAGGACACGGGATATACTATATTAGATCAATCTACTGGTTGCAGTGGTGTTAGTTCCCGAACAGAGGAAAAAAAAGCTCACATTCAACGATTTTGGATTCACTGGCAGAAGGAATATCTGCAAGAGTTACAGAAGGACACCAAAAACTACATGCGCAACAAGAATATCTTGCATGGTAAACTCGTTATCATCTTCGAAGAACAACAGCTATCAAACTGGTGGCCTCTTGCTCGCATCGTCGAATTGCATCCGGGAAACGATAGCATCACCAGAGTCGAGTTTCTTTAAACCACTAGAGAAAATAATCAAGCGTCTAATTGCGAAAATATACAGCCTGCCCTCCTTCCCAAAATGCATTCTTTCACCCGCCTGGTTACGAAACACTACTATTAAGAGCTTCTCCAAGGTGGCGGGCGTGCCCTACTGGCAGCGATTCGTGAGGAATTCTGGCCGATCGATGGGTGTAGATTGGTTCGAAGTGTCATGCATGCTTGCTTCCAATGCTATCGTCTGAACCCGGTACCTTCCCAGCAACAAATCGGCCAATTACCTGCATCGGGAGTAATCCCCAAGTAACAATTTTGGTTTTATGAGGGTTCTGTACACCATGATTTAGATTTGTAGAATGCTATAAAACCGCGATAAAGTGCAATGTTACTTGGATCCCCAGCCATCCGTTCATCATAGTAGGAGTCGATTACGCTGGTCCCTTCTACTTAAAGGTTATCCACAAACAGCACTATTTAAAATAAACTCACTCATTATTTTTACCTTCTATCGTAAAACTTTAACTCAAACGTAACTTGAGAACGTAAACTCGCGCACTTCTGTTCACCAGCCGATTCGAAAGCAAAATGGACGAATACCTTTCACGAGGAAGTATGTTCCTAGCGACATTCTTCTTTTGAAATTAAGGTCGTCTTTCAAAAACGATTCCTTAATTAAAAAATTGCGCCAAACTAATCGAATGGCAAAGTATTTCATAACGCCTCCAGAAAACATTTCAATGAAAGCGTCCATCTATAACAAATGGCTTTTTATAGCCAAATACAGCAAAAGTTCTATCGAAAAGACACCTAACCATAGCATTTTATGACACGTTTGAAATATTTCACTACTGAACGTATTCTAAATTAACAATGATTTTTATTTAAATTTAATTGATCTTAATCGATAAAATATTTACAGAAAAAACGTACAGCGTTACCACATATATAAACGAAGGGAAATTTAATTAAAAAATTCAATAATTGCAAAATAGGCATAATTTACAATACAAATTACGATGATCGTCTGGCGACGGTTGATATAAATTTTCCGACCATCGCTGTACGGACACGTTTCGCCAATCGAGTGTGGCATGCTCCTAAGCCTGGGACGTGAAACGACAGGTGAAAGCGGCTATCGTGCTACGGCTATCTATACCGACGGTTCTAGGTGTGAAGACAGAGTAGGAGCAGGAGTATTCAGTGGCAGCGTGCAGAGAGCAATAGGTCTTCCGTCACAATGTAGCGTTTTTTTTTTTCGGCGGAGGCCTATGCGATCAAATCGGCTGTCAACGAGGCGAGTACAATAATTGAAGCGATCATTCTGTCCGATTCGGCTAGGATTCTTTCAGCAATAGAGAGTGGCAAATCGCCGCATCCCTGGATCCAACAAATTGTATTTGACACATGAGTTAAACTTAAAAACTAAAGCGCTCTAACCTTTTCTTTTTCGATGGCAACCCGGGTTACTTGCTGCTGCTGATGCACGTGGAGGTGATCGAGGTCAGCGGAATGCCAACGCCGTTGTTGCCAATCGCCAATCGGAGTGACGACTCGTTCGCTGAAGCGGTCGGCCGGAAGCCGCGTGGGTAGCGTTGTTCGACTGCGGGATCGCTACAGTTCGATCGACGGCCTATTGCTATCGGCCGAGGGCCACAACGCGCAGCGTGCTCTTCGGTGTGCTACGAAGTCACGGCGGTACGAACAACGGTTGTCGCTATTGGCCGGGGGCCACGGTGTAGGCGAATACGGAATAAAAGAATACTGCGGTTGTGCGATTGGCGACTCTTCACGGCGGTGTGAGTCGAGCCTCTCGCGGATCCCGTTGGCTACCCGTGCCGACGAGTGGTGCCGACAAAGGTTCGGAAACGTAGGCGGCGGAGCGTGAAACGATCACGGTTTACTAGCGGTCGAGGGCCGCGGCGTGGCTTGCGTAGTGCTGCAGAAAGCAGAGAGCACTTCTTCGGTGGGTGACCACCGAACGACGGAAAGCACTAGAGGGCGTGGTCCGAAAACGCACTGGACACCGAGATACTCTGGTGTAAGATGGCTGCTGTGTGCTTGTGTACTCCACCACGAGGTGGAACGTCGATGACGCCGATAGTTTTCGGTCCCCATCGAGAACCTTCTTTCGAAGGATTGACCTTCGAAACGTTATTAACCTAATTAATTTCTTGCCACACACTTCACTGAATTAACTAATTACCTGGTATGATTCACCGAATCGATAATCTCGGTGATACACTAGCACTATAAATTTAAGTATTTGTCTGATGGTGATATCTATCATCCAAAACACTACATTAGAATTTTTATTATTTAATTAGATTAGAAAATCACTTACTTTTCAAAGTACCGATCTCCCGCACTTGACAGTGCCTTAGAACTCACTGCTCGGTAACTTTATAGTTTTTCGCTCTGAATAAATTTACGGTTTAGCTTTAAATCTTCCTAACTGTCTAGCTCGATAGCCAACTTGCAGATGATCTCACCACTTTTGACTTGACTTAAATGATCTATATTTCTTGAATTTGTGTGGTTTACATGTATAACTTATCAAGTGACACAGATGCGTCTTTTCAACTTTAGTTCCTGTGAAATTTCAATTATTATTAATTACAGTTCCTAGTCCTATCAGGCCTGTTTTATAGAATGACCACCTTGGTGGGATTGGTTTGCTTGAAAATTTGAAAAAGAAGACTACTTATAACTACTATTTACAACTATGATCTCACCACGCGCAGAGTCGTGTTTATATCCCCTCTGCATTTTACACGCGGCCGATTCTGATTGGCCGCTTTTGTTGCATAATCTTTTCTTATCAATCTGTAGATTGCATGGTATGAGAGGGAGACAGCTGATGTCTCAATACATCAAGAACACGAACGCTTCGCGACGGGTTTGGTTGTTGTCCGCGCTAGAAATATCGATAATGGGGTGTTAGGAATGATCGTAACGCCAATATCAATCTAGCCTCATTATGAAGCGTCTCCGCTATGCTGTCAGTCTGATGATAGCTAGCGGAGGCGTTACAAAATTAAATGTCTGCTTCGAAACCGTCCGATTTACTTGTGTTTGGTTCTCGGCCACGCCGGCATCCGTGGCAACGAAAAAGCGGACTGACTCGCCGGAGAAGCACGAAATAATCCACCAATCAACATCGGTATTCCAGGAAAAGATGCCATTAAGACAATGAACCAAGCCGTCCGTCAACAGTGGGAGGCATGATGGGCGCAACTTACAGAATCAAGCTGAAGGAGGTAAAGCGTGACACGAAAAAGTGGATCGATCAGAAAAGTTCTGCCGACCAGCGAGCACTCACTCGTTTGCGCATCGGCCATACCAGGCTGACACATGAATTTCTATTAAAGAAATCATCGCCACCGACATGTGAATGCTGTGGAACGGTTATGGATGTCCGTCACGTAATTCTACACCGCAGGAAATTTGAAGCAGTCAGGACGAAACATGAGATCGATCCAATTAGTCTTTATACGGCACTATGCAGCGATGATGACAGTGAAAAGCGGTTACTGAAGTTCCTGCAAGAAGCTAATATCTATCAAACATTGTGAAAACGAGGAAAAGAGAGAAGCGGATTCAGAGGACGATAAGGACAACAGAAGAAAACAGAGGATAATGTAGAAGAAACATACAAAGTGGGAGCAGAAGAAGACATGAATGGAGAACAAGATGAAGAAAGCGGGGCAGAAGATCAAGCGAAGAACGAAGGAAAATCAAGAAGACGAAGGAGAAGAGTTGCCGCTACCTAAGGGAAAAATGGAAGCTGATGAAGATGACAGAAAATGATGCGAAGCAGGAAGCAGAAGCTGTCGGAGAGGAAAAAATATGTATTACAAGAAGCAAGAAATATAGGATGACGTAGGGAATTACCAGCAGACGAAGAGGAAGAAAATTGTACATAATATGATGATGAAGAAATGAATGAAATAGATTAGAAAACAAAAAGTGTAAAGAATTGAATCTGAAGCGATGGATATGTAGTGGAACGAAGCAAGGAAAAGAAGGTACATCAGTAGCAGAAGCGATAAAATCTGGACCGGAGCAGTGAAGAAGCTAAGTGTTAACTTAACAACTAACACTAACACCACACAAAACACACTGTACACTAACATTTTTAAAGACACGAATGCATCAGCAAATGTAAAGTGTGGGTAATAAACAACAACAACAACAACAAATGATGCAAGAGCAGATTCCATTGCATAAATACATTAAAATATTAAAGTGATTCTGGATTTAGTATAAAACATCCCTCATTTTCGAAGGGCTTCATCCAACGAGAACACACTATAGGTTTAGACATATATAAACACTTGCAGTCCAAAAGTGTTCCTTCTTACCCTATTTCTGGAACGCAAAAAAAACCTATAAGAGCACCTAGTACATCTCTTCACACCTACAGAAGCAAATCCAAGACCACATCAAGCAAGTCTTGAGCACCGCGTCTTTTCTAAGGGACTATCCATAATTTACGTAGCATATGTTTGACCAGTTTTAGACCTACTCTCCCCTTTGTAGCGTATGTTGCTATACCTAGTACATAGTCGGTCACAACTTCTGAACCTCCCCTCTCCTCGGCAAATGCTACATCATTCATGCATGTTCCCTAATAGAGGTTTAAACTCAGATTGGCTATGTATGCTACTCACAAGCGGACGACGGAAGTGACGATGTTTGGCACCAACGAAGCAAGCAAGTGTGAAAGTCAAAAAGAAATCCTCCACCATTCCACGTCACGCCGACGCTCAAGGATGTGTGACATCGCAAGGCACCCCGATCAGCCATCCTCAGCACTCCGTCGGCAGCAGTGGATGCTGCGCTTTGATCTTTGAAGATGGTCTAATTTTCGACGGTGCAGAAGCTATTCACACCCCTGAGAGCCTTCGCTAGAGCTGCATTTGTCGCCTTTGGTGTCTTTGTGGTGCTTGCAATTTTTCGCTGTTTTTAGATTCTCGGAATAAGGCGCCTTGAGATGGTGTTAGTCATCTGAATAGCGCCTTTCTTGTATGCGATGCGTTATCATTTTCTCGCCTTATTGAAGGCGTGTAAATTTTCTCATTAGGCATCAGCATTTTTTTTATCCGACGTAAAATGTTACAAAACTGTGTTTGCTTTATGAACTCTTTTTTTCTTCTGCCTAGGTCTTCATTTCGGGAAAAGTGAATGAAAGCAACGAGAGGCGTAATTAGATGCTTCAAAGCATTTGCGTCAAGGTGCAATTAACTTGATGGAAGCACTAGATAGTGATGCAGGAGCTTTTGAAATGAAAAGAAAACATTTTTCAAAGAAAAATATTAGGTGTCATAAAAAGGGGGCTACCAAAGGATTGCAGTTTGTAAAGGTGGGAGATTGGTTATTATGGTTCAACTAGTAAGCTTTTATAATGAATTGGTATTTTTGGCAAATGACGTAACCCAAGATATCAATAGAAGATAAGATTGCTCCATAGTAAAATAAAGTCGTATTTAGGACACGAAGGGAATTGATACCATCGCAAAACAGGTCACCCATGTACCATCAGCACACTCATTAGCTGCAACGTCATGTTGTACTGCATGATCCAATTTGTGGACTCTCCATGCACGAAAAAAAAAATAAAACACAATATCCATCCCGCATCCCGACGGAAGCACTATACCGAGTCGGGTGCAACCAACCGCACTATCGCTCCAGGCGAGCTCAAATATCAAACTATCGGATTTAATTTGTCCAATCTTCCGGTTGTCTTGCTAGTCGTATCATCGCTACAGCGAGCAGCTCCCACAGAGCCTCACACTTTTTAACTTTCACTTCACGCGCAGCATCATCGTCATCCTTCATCGTCGTGATGCTGCCCTGAAGAGGCTACACTGCAAGCGATCTCTCGCTTTCCATCCCCGGTCTGAAATTTCATCTCTTAAGTGGTTTGTCTCTGTACACTAGCTATTCCACTCAGCACCATCACCATCATCAGCCACCGACCGCTGCTCTGCAAGAATGTAAGATCCCACGACGCCTCTGGCAAAAATTGGTATTCTGCAGGAGCACAGCTTCCAGCTAGTATCGAATGAGCGAAAGGCTACTGCTGTCTTCCTGCTCATCGTATTCGTCCCACATTCCGGCACATTTTTTTTTTTTTTTTTTCGTTCACTTCTGTGGACCAACCGGACCAATGGGGATCATTTTTCTATTCAAGGTGTAGATAAACGAGGTATTCGTAACTTTTTATTCTGGCAAGTGTGAAGAGAAAACCTGAGGTTGTTGTTGTTTCATTATTAAAGTGACTACCAGCCCACGGCTGGTTTGTCTCCGGAAAACCTGAAGTTGTTTTTCGATGAAATTTGAACCACAATCGGATAGAATAAGAAATGATGAATCTAGTGTACCTACATCCTACCGGGACATACTGTACCATACTAGCCTAATAAATCAATATCACACTTTTCATTCTTCTTGTAAATTTAGAAGATTCATCAATATTGGGACGTGTTTCTAATTATGGCCTACACACTAAGAAAAATTCATGTACATTTAGCTGCTCTGAGACTGACATATACGAGCGTCAAATTTGACATAAAATTGTGTCATAATAAACGCGAAATTCAGCTCAATCAAACGTACTTTTCGTCGAGTAACGATTTTTTGAGTCTCGGAGCAATTAATTTTACATGACATGTTTATTTACGTCTCTTCCTTTACGTCAAAGATAGATTCCGTCACGTGTAAAATTAGGTATTTCTAAGCGTGTAGATTTTTTTTTTGAATTTTAACAATCGTGTAAAATCTCCCCTCGTTTAATTTTGAGCTACAGGTGGCATAAACAACGAAATCGTTTACAAGCTTGCATAGAATATTGCTCATTTAAGCGAAATTGCGCTTAAATTTACACGAAATAGAGTGTCAATTTATCCCAAATCTAGCGTTAATTTTAGGTGAGCTATATCTCGCAGAAATTTACATGAATTTTTCAAACGATGTACGAACATTATTTTGAAAATTTGTTTCGGTATTGGTGAAACCATTCGCGTTGACGACACTCTGCAACTTTTCACTCCTATAGGAAAACCCCATAAGCAAATGTCGAATTTCGTGAAACATAGTGGATTGTTTCTTATCCTTTCACTTCACTGAAAAATCCCGTAGGCAAAATGTTAATCTTTGCGTGAAAGAACGGGTCGAAACGGTACACACGCTATTTCCCAACAACCCAAATTTGAGTAGGATCTACTCATATCCGTCAAAAGTAGGTTACTCCAAATTGAGTTAACAAATCTGAAATCTGAGTTAATCTTGTCAGACGAATGGAAAACATCGTACTGAATCCGAACGATGTTGTTCATTTGTCATCTTGTCAGTTCTAACTTTATTTGAACAATTTAGGGCAGCCCTACTTTTGACGGATATGAGTAGATCCTACTCAAATTTGGGGTGTTTAGAAAAAGCGTGCAGTCAGTCCTGCCGTCAAAACAAACATTACGGATAATGAAACTAATGTCGTTTTCGTTTTTGCAGTGTAGCTTTACTGGTGCTACACTGCCGTACACCGAAATAATTTAAGGTGTATATATAGGATGCACCTTTGTTTACAAACAAATGATGTTGAGCTGTCAAAGACTCGCGCTTATTCCTGCTTACACGGTAAGAAAAAAGAAACTGAAATCTCTTCGAAAGAATGAAACATTTAGGGGAAATGGCTCTAATGTTGGCCTATGGATATAAGATTGGGCCCATCGCTAAAAATCTGCTATTTATCAATGTTTATCTTGATGAACGCGTCATTAGGACGGTACTAATGGATATTTTCGGTCACTATTGAAAATTTAGTCGATTGCTGAATTTATGTATGGGCCCAAATTAGTGGCATTTAGGCTGAAATTACATCCATTTCCCATAGGTACACGAAATAGACACGATTTCAGTCGGAAACGAGCAAAGTAAATAAAATTCAACAGTCCTAGAATACTTTTTAAGAGGCATCTGATGTGTTATGGAAAAAAACATCAATTATTTGTTATTTTATCTTCTTTTAATCAGAATAATGAATTTCGATACTGCGATTGAGATTTGCAGTTAAGACTTTGAGATTGAACTATATCTTTTTCAAAGTTTGGAAAACTGGTGTATTCTAGGATTTTCTAGTTGATGAGGAATCGAAATCTTATACCAAATTTTTCCTCACATGGTCAGTTAATTCGAGAAATTTCGAGAAACTTAGGTCATAAATGAGGAAGAAGCACTGAATTTCTTTTTCGTTAATTCACTTCATCTCATTTTGTAGCAATGGGTTTCATAGATAAAACAAGTTTTTCGTTTATTATAAGAATCATTCGTTTTGTACTTCATCAGGTAAATACAATGCCAACATTACGTACAATTCGAACGATGCATGAAATGTAAACTGCATGAGAATTCGATACGAAATTATTCGTGCATACGCAGCTAAGCACGGCCCAAGTAACACACAAAACATTTTTTTTTAAATAATAATCAGAGTTGTGACCCATCACAATCACGATCGTCAAACAGCTGATGGCAGTAACGCTTTGTATATTCCTATCAATGTGCTCGTCGAAGCTCTCTCCATGACCATCCATCAAGTTGACGAAAGAAGTAAAAAGCAACTGGTGAATGTCGTCTTCTGTTGTGATGCATCACCGATCTGGTCATTCCCGACAATCACGACACTCATCTGTGCTCGTTTTGAAGCAGTTGCTGCTTTGCTTGCTTATGCGAGTGTGTTGGCGAGTGAGCCCAACAGCTTCCGTTTCATGTTGCCTGCTTTGTTTGTAACTCACACAGTCGCGCCTGCCGAGACGAACTTGGAATGCGTAAGCATTGTTTTCATTTTCTTCTGTCGTTTCGCTTTTTCTCATGATCGTACTGCAGAAGTCTTCACTGTTTTCGTTGTGCTTTTCATCATCAGCAGCGAGTGTAACGTTTTGCTTGTGAGCAGCGACCATTACTGGTGAGTGTTGTTTGCCATGGCTCTAACTCTCACTGCGTGACAAAACGGTCTGTCAGCGATAGTCGGTTGATGCGAAGACGAGTGTCACGTGAGTGTCATGATATTTTGCATCACTGATAATAATGCGAAAAGCATGTTTTATAAGTTTATTATAAGTGATGCCGAAAACATCCCGAGCTTTGCAAGAGCTATGTTAATGTTTTCTGGCTACTTCTCAGATTGTTTTCATCTTCCAAGATGATCGTTTTTCGATTTGATCCTTAAAAGTTAAATAAATGTGCATCTTACTTTCATAATACACAGCAAAAAAATAATTTTGATATCACGTCAAAGTGGATGCACTACAATCATGTCGAAAATATGGTGTAATATTACTTGCTAAAAAGGACAAAATTATCATTAATACAATGCATGAACTGACATTACGCTGCTTTTACTGCATTTGTTTATTTATGTGGTCATAAAAATTACATGAAATTTTCGACATGATTGTAGTGCATCCACTTTGATGTGATATCAAAATTATTTTTTTGCTGTGTACCATGTGAGCAAAAAAACATGAAAACATGCTAGATCGGTTTTCATAAAGGAGTTTAAATGACAATTCAGATGCCGCTTCTGGTACTTTTCAAAACATCTTTATGACAACCCAAACACATTTTCTCAAGAATATGATTTTCCTGCCATTGACGAAGAACATCATAGATAGCAAGCTTAAGTTAGGTATCTGTCGAAATTAGTCTAGTTAGGAAAGTACAAACCTATCACCCCAAGAACCGGGTACACGACGTTAGGCATACGGTCGTTAGGCATACGGATGATAGGCATACGGACGTTCGACATACGGACGTTAGGCATAATGTACGATAGGCATAATGGACGTTGGGCATAAAGGACGTTAGGCATAATGGACGTTAAGCATAATCAACCCGATGAATTCCAGAAGGATGATAATGGGGACCGTCTATCGATTGCTGACTTCGGTGACAATAATGAAAGAGCCTTAATTTTTGGAACTCATGAGAACTTGCGACGTCTTGGACAGGCAAAGTATTGGGTTACAGATGGTACGTTTGCCACAGTTTCTTGTTTGTTTCGGTAACTCGTCACTGTTCATGGAAGTATCGCTCCCTCACATCAGCAGACGGTTCCACTAGTTTTAATTCTGATGACAACAAAAACAGAATCGTTGTATCGAACAGTATGGCAGGAAATCCTGGAAGCAGCAGGTATGTTTTTTTTTGTTATTGAATGAAAAACCACAGAATTTACCATTCGTCATTTCATGAGCTGTTCTTTGGCATCATATTTTATTCAACCTTAGCTGTTTTTTAATATTGAATGAAAAATCACAGAATTCACCATTCTTTATTTCATGAGATGTTCTTTGAGGAAAGCCTTTTCTTCTTTGACAATTGCAATATGTGTGTAAGAATATATTACAAAAAATGTGTCATTTTTTAATTTCTAGATGCGATTGATTTCAAGATATAGCTCAAAACTATGCTGAGTTTTCATTGGCATATTACTTAACCGCTATCGCTACTAATCTTGGATCTTAGTAAATATGTAGCTAAGTCACTTATGATATGATGAATAATGGATTCCAAACTGTGTTTATTAAATAAACTATGTTTGTTTAAGTTGTATCATTTTTTATTCAACGCTTAGCCTAATTTAAGCATTGTTTACCATCCTCGAAAAAGGTTTCTAGATTTGCACAGTAGCAAGGTATTTTATGCCTAACGTCAATTATGCCTAACGTATATTATGCCTAACGTCCATTATGCCTAATGACTTTATGCCTAACGTCCATTATGCCTAACGTCCGTATGCCTAACGTCCTTATGCCTAACGTATTTATGCCTAATGGCGTACACTCCCAAGAACCAGGGTTCTGAATCCCATGCTCAATTTTTTTTATTATGATTTTGCATTTAAATTTATTGGTTACTAGCTGAGTGCAGGCATGGAAAATCATTTGCATTCATTTTGTGCATTCATTTACATTCATTTGCCTCTAACTTTTTTCTTCAACAGCATTCCGCAAAATGATTTATAGAGCTTTTGTAGGTTTTGTTATTAGCTACAACTTTTGTTAACAAGTAAAATCCGTATCTCTCATGCATGACGAAGCAGAGCGAACAGAAGCCACTACTGTTTTTCAGTGAATGTATTTTACATTAACTGAAAAACAGTAACAGGTTCTGCCCGCTCTAGTTCGTGATGCATAAGAGATACAGATTTAAGTTATGAGCAAAACTTGTAGCTAATAACAAAACCTACAAAAGTTCTATACTTTTTGCGGAATGCTGTAGATGAAAAAAGTTAGACGCAAATGAATGTAAATGAATGTATGAAATGAATGCAAATGATTTTCCATGCCTGGCTGAGTGTGCCCGGTCTTGCTCGGGATTCAATATTAGCTTGAGTTTATGCGCCGATTAAAAAAAAAGCATGCTATATTGTACGTAGCCCCCCCCCCCCCTATTATCTAAGGGGCTATCCCCTATGATTATCTCCACACTCGCCCCAACATGCCTAATTTGGTTCCATTTGCTTGATTAGTTCTCGAGTTATGCAGAAATTTCTGATTCATTTGTATGGGAGTCCCCCCTTACAGAAGGGGGAGGGGTCTCGAACCATCATAAGAACCTTCCACGGCCCCAAAAACCCCTGTATACAAATTTTCACGCCAATCGGTTCAGTAGTTTCCGAGTCTATAAGGGTCAGACAGACAGACAGACAGACAGAAATTCATTTTTATATATATAGATAGATTATGAGGTTTTTGCAACCAGCGTTGCCAGATATACCGATTTATCGGTATTTATACCGATTTCTGAACAAGATACCGATACACAGATAAGGTTCCTCAGAATATCGATTTTTGAGGTTTTATACCGATTTATACCGATTTTTTTAAATAATCAAAATGATTATTGTCTGCCCGTGCTCGAATTTCAGAGAAAATTATTGGGAGAGACTTGTATCTTTTTGAATGTCACATATTTGTTTAGCCTTTAACATCTAAAAAAATCATAATTAAAAATGTCTTATGGATACTCTTTCGATCAATGTTTCAATTTCCTCGCCGTTTTTGGCTACCCATGAATCGATAAACAGTCAGATGGCTCTGTCAGGTAATTCCAGTGGAATCGGGAAATACTTTTTAAACCCTATTTAATTTCCTGGATTTTCTACCAACTTTCCCCTGGAATTTTCTTCCACCTTACATCGTAAATTATTTTACGATTCCTCTCGGAAACTTATTTCAACTTGCCTTGGAAGCTTCTTCGGCCTTCGCTCGAATGATTGTTTCGACAGTTTTTTCAACTTTCCCGGAACTTCAGGGATGCTTCCAGATTTTGATTGCGGATTCACACTAGCTGCAGGAACTGCTAAGAAGTTCTGAAAGTTCGGAAAAGTCCAGACTTTTGAGTAAGTTTCGATAAATTAAAGAATGTTTCAATAACTTCTGTTAAAATTCTAAAGCCCGGTTTAGCGAACTCCAGTGAACTTAAGGAAACATCATACATTTTTTGGATACTTCACAAGTTCAAAGAACTTCTGGAAAATTTAATGGTTTTCAGGACAGTTCCATAAGTTTCAGGAGAATTGAGAGAACTTTAGGAAGCTCCGAGAACATCAGGACAGATCAATAAATTTCAATAAATTTCACTCAGGCTATTTCCGAAAATTTCAGCAATATTCCGAAGGGCTAATGCAAATTTAAGAAACGTAAGGGATGTTTCACGAACATTAGCACATGGTGAGAACATTTTATGGGAAGTTCCGTGCTTATTAAATGCAGTGTCGATAACTTTAAAAAATTAGAAAAATCGGGAAGATCAGAGAACTTCAATGCTGATGTTACAATAAATTCAAGAAAATTGTGATAGCGTTTAAGAAATTTCGTTATCTTCAAGAAAGTCTACAGACCTTCAAAGTTGATAAGAGATATTCCAGTGGTCCCATTATAATCAGGGAAGTTCCAAGTATTTCAAAGATGATCAGAGTACTCCAAAACAGCCCTGTTAACTTTAAGAAAATTACAAGAACTTTTAAGGAATTCCGAGGAAATATGTAATATGCCTAAGTACATTTCAGGAATGTTCCAAAAACTTCAGGGGCATTGCGGGGTATTCAGGGATGTTTTATGACCATTTGGAAAATATTCTGGATCATTAGAACATCCCCCAAGAGCTCTTTTTCTTCCTGAATTATGTCCTTGTTTCTTTCGACTGTTCCGTTAGCGCTCTGGCTTCCGACTTCCTCTATTTTTTTCCAGTCTACCTTAAGACGTTTCTTCTGTCTTCTCCAGGAAGTTCAATTAAACAACTCCTAGAAATTTCTTTCGCCTAGTTTTAGAATTTTGTCCAGTCGTTTTTTTTTCTACTTAAATTGGAAGGTTTTTCCGAGCTTCTTCTGGCTTCTCATGTTAATGGCTATTTCTGGAATTAACTTTCGATACCTTCCTTTGAATGCGAATTCTGATTTTTTCTGAAAGTTTTTTTTTTTTTATTTTCGCCAGAAGTTTCTCAATTTATGTCTTAGAAGTTCCGCGGATGTTTTTCCGACTTCTGTCAGAATTTTCCTCAAATGTTGTTTTCAGCTTCCTTCAGAAGCTAATCATAGAATCAAAGTCCAAAAGTTGAAATCTTCGCTTTCAAAAACGGCAAAAATATTAAATAATTAAAATAGTAAATACCGATAAATACCGTTTTTTAAAAACCTTTGATACCGATAAGCTTTAAAACATTCTGACAACGCTGTTTCCAACACATGTTATAAGACCATAATCTACTTTTACAAGCTCCTCCTCTCGCTTGGTTTTATGCCATGCGTGAGAACTTGATGGATAATAAAAATACACTGGAGTCACTTTTTACGCGGGTGATACGTCCCGCGTAAAAAAAACCGCGTAAATTTCGGAATCCGCGTAAAAAAACCGCGTAAAAAGCGACTCTAGTGTATAACGATAAACCGCGAAAATTCTGAAATTAACGTAAAAAAATCCGAAATCCACGTAAAAAAAACGCGTAAATTCCGAAATCCGCGTAAAAAAACCGTGTAAATTCCGAAATCCGCGTAAAAAAAACCGTGTAAAAAAAAACCGTGTAAAAAAACCGCCTAAAATGCGACTCCAGTGTAGTTTACCAAGAAGCAGAGTTGGTCTACTAGAGAAGTTCCAAACCTAGTGCGCTGAATACCTGATTTCAAATCCCATGCTCGGTTATGTCTTATTTTTGTTTTGGAGAATACTTTTTGGCAATTTCATTTAATTGGTTATTAGGATGTTTTGCAAAACATGTTATATGACCATTAATTTGCTTTATAACCCTCTGAAACTTGCGCTTTTTCAGTTGTATAAAAGTATGAAAAGTATGAAATCTAATGGAACACTCATATATGTTTTAAGGCAGTATTTTCAACACCTTTATGACAGGTTGAGTTGCTTGAGGGTATTCTGGGACACTTCGAAGCCATTCGTTAAAAGTACAGTTCCCTTATTACATTCAACAGTTCCCTTATTTTTAAGTGTTTTGTCATTTGTATTTCATTTCGGGCGAGTGCTTTTCTTACTTCTTGTTTGGTTGTGAGAAAATAGCAACGAAAATATTATTTAGGGGAAATGGATGTAGTGTAATTTTGGCCCATACATAAATTCAGCAATCGATTAAATTTTCAATAGCGTCCAAAAATATCCATAAGTACCATCCCAATGACGCGTTCATGTGGGTAAAATTGATAAATATCAGATATCTTAGATCCATAGGCCAACATAAGAGCCATTTCCCCATGTTTAGAAATTTAACTTTTATCTACCATTAAGAGTCCGCCTTAATTGTTCGGTCGTAAGTGGACTAGACCTACATAGTTGTCGAATAGCTGAAGTCTGGTCCACTTAGAAGCCGTACACTTTATTTATTCTATAGCAGCGCCTCTAGTGGTCAGATTTCAAATGTTTCGACAGCGATTTGTTTTGAAAATACACGTGTTTCAGTAATGATTGTTTCCTCTCGATACGTGCGGTATTGAAAAGCTTGTACTAGATGAAAGACGAGAAAAAAAAAATATCCTCGAAAACCCGAGCGATCAATTCGAAATATCGCGAAAAAGTTGAAAATTTTCATTTCTACCGTGGGAGATTTTCACAAGCGGTTCCGTGATCGCAACAGTGGTTCGGAAGGTTCAAAGCAAACGTGCTGGAATGTTGGATCGGTGAGCGGAACTGGAAGGCGTTGAGGTCGATCAAGAGAAACTCAGGAATCTCGAGTCACCAAAAAATACGGTGTCCGCCGTAGTACCGTCCAGAGAATCCGTCTGCGACAAGATTACCGTTCATTCCGTGCCTCCAAGCAACCGCACAGGACGATGAATCAGAATCTAGTGACCAGAACACGTGCAAGGAAGTTGTAAGACTGGGTTCTGACGAAGTACAGAGGATGCCTTCTCATGGACGACGAAACCTATGTCAAGATGGATTTCAGCCAGGCTCCTGGACAAAAGTTGCATCTGGCCACAGCACGCGGGGTGATGTCCCCAGCAAATTTAGGTTTGTTTTCGTCGATAAATTCACCCGGAAACTGATGATCTGGTAAGGAATTTGCAGCTGCGGACTCAAAACGAAGCTTTTCATCACCAACAAGCCCGTATGCAGGATCAATTTCCTTTTCTCGTCTTCCACCTAGTACAACTTTTTTAATACTGCATGTATCGGGACGAAATTTTCACCACTGAAAAACGTGTACATTCAAAAAAAAAAAAAATCACTGTCAACACTGAGAATGTTTTCAGTTGTAATTTTTGTTATTTTGAGTTAACCAGAATCTTCAAGACGTGAACCAAATAATCATCCAAGGTCGTTGTAAGTAGTCAGAACCATGCATCCGGACATGTTCCGGGTACCCCAGAGAAAGTGGTCAGATTCTTCTTGAATCAATCATTAGTGGCCATATTAAGTACTCAGAACCAAGTTGGCCAGATCCGAACATGTTTCGGATACCCCTGGGAAGATTGTACGACTTTTCCCCGAAAACAAGTTCCCCGAAAACACTTTCCCCGAAATACGATTCCCCGGATGAACCAGTTCCCCGAAAGGAACGTTTTCCCGAAAACTATTTCCCCCAAAGAACTATTTCCCCGAAAGATACAATTTACACTGTACGATCTATTTAAATATGATCCTAGGGTTTGTTACAACTTATCTATATGAAATTCAGAAAAATATCTCTGCTGAACATTGATAAACAGTACAAAGTCGTTCAACACCCTAGATAAAGTTTGTGGTTATGACTTGTTATGACATTTGGCGACGGCCTTCGTTAAAACCTTGCATTCGTATTTGTTTGACCAGTGTGTTAAGTGTACGAACAAAGTGGTTCCTATCGAATAATTTCATAATGAAGACTTCGCTAGAAAAACTTTGTAAATATATATAATATACCGCGATATACGATAAAGAAGGGAATATGCTCTTCTTTTAATATTTAAAAGAGAACATAATTAATTCGTTAAATATATGATAAAGAAGGGAATGTTCCCTTCTTCGAAAATACAAGAAAAGGAAATTATTATTTTTTTGGACATACGATAAAGAAGGGAATATTCCCTTCTTTGAATATATAAAATAAAACATCATTAATTTGCTAAATATATGATAAAGGAGGAAATATTCCCTTCTTTGAAAATATAAGAAAAGGAAATAATTAATTCTTTTGACAAACGATAAAGAAGGGAATACTCCCTTCTTTGAATATATAAAAGAGAAAATAATTAATTCTTTAAATGTATGATAAAGAAGGGAATATCCCCTTCTTTTAATAAATACGGAAAATATATAATCAATAGCTTTTCGTAAGGGATCCGGGGTAATGACCATATGGGATAATAACGAGTGGAATAATGCTATAAATTTGTAATCGGTAGTTCAACGTTCCATGCACCGATTTTTTAATCCATCACGAGAAATTCTTCAACTCAGGTCGAACAATTCTTCGATAAGGTTTAACAGTTTCTGACTGGTTGAAATGGATTGCATAATAGACCCTTTGACTTATTAAATGATGAACTTGAAGGTTGTCATTTTATAAAGAGTTAAAAAATTGTTTGGAATTGATAAATACATAGTTCCATAAAAGTAAACATAGTGTATTATCAATAGTAAAAAAACAGAAAAGTGAAAATTACTAATTTCATCATCTTTTCTGGGGAATGGTACATTCTGAGGAATGCTTTTCTGGGGAATGTTTTTTTTTTTTCTCTGGGGAATGGTGCATTCTGGGGAATAGTTTTCTGAGGAATTGTTTTCTGGAGAATGTTATAGAACCGGATTACACCGATTACACCGATTTATGGATCTTGACCTTTACATTTTGTTTTAACGAAAGTCAAACTATTGGGCCGTATGAATAAAAAGAGTTTACTTTACTTTCCCGTAAGAAAAGTAAAGTAAACGCTTTTATTCATACGACCTATTGTCTTTATTCGACACACATTAATATGTTTATTGTGGTATTGTTCGGAACAAGTAGTTAACCAGCGAAGATTTGCAGATTCGGGGAAATGGTACATTCGGGGAAATTATTTTCGGGGAACTGTTCCAATCGGGGAATTGTATTTCGGGGACATGTTTTTCGGGGAAAAGTTACATTCGGGGAAATGTTTTCCGGGGAAAGTGTTTTCGGGGGACTGGTTTTCGGGGAAAAGTCGTACAATCGTGGGCAAATTTTTCTTGAACCTACACCCTCATGCAACACATGAATAAAATCATTGGTGGCCATATTAAGTGAAAGAAGTGAAACTCGAACCTACATCCTCATGTGACACATCAAACTACATGAGAATTCAAAAATAAGAACATTAGTGACCCTAATAAATACTCAGGACCACACTGGCCATACATTATCCAGGTAATTAAATTTCCCGAAATTATCCTCCGACCAATGAAACTTCCCTGGAGTTCTCGAAACTTCCTGAAATTCTTTGCAGAACTACTCTGAAGTTCTCCTCAGAAATACTCTGAAGTTTTCATCAGACTTACTTTGAAACTCTCTACAGAAATACTCTGAAGTTCTCCTCAGAACTACTCTGAAGTTCACCTCAGAATTATTTTGAACTTCTTCTCAGAACTACTCTGAAGTTCCCTCAGAATTACTTGTAACCTCTCCTCAGAACTACTCTGAAGCTCTCCTGATACATTTTGTAAAATAAGTTCATGCATTGTTTGGCATGTTTTGTGTTAGTATGTGTCTATTAGAGTGATGCAAAATTTGAAATTTTCGCTCCACAGTACTTAAACGATTCCAAATCGGATTCTGACTAACCTCTCAAAATTTGAACCCATTTGGTCAGAAACTGAGATGGCACAAACCATTTGAAGTTTGTATGGGAATTACTAGTGTAAAACCAAGATTTTTGTTCATGTCCATCTGATAATTCACCATATCGGTCTGCTTCAAAAGTTTTCAACTGTACGTATAGGAAATTTTCCCAGCTACAACTTTGCTGAAGATCACTTTTAAATGCAAGAATCGAATGTTATTAATGGTTCAATGCCCTGATGTCTTATGATCATGCTTAATCAACTGCTCAGCAGGCAACATTGGTGTTTGTGGGGCGTTGAATACGAGACAAAAATCATGGCTACTATGTCACACTGCAAAATACAGTGTTGCCTACAGAGCAGCTGCTTGATCATGTCATAAGTTTACCAATCTCTTAAATAATTAATAACTTTTTCCTGTCTCGTTTTACATAGAAACGATCTTCAGCAAAGTTGTAACAGAGAAAATTTTCTATGAAAATGGCTATCGAACTGTTTCGCAGCTCAATATGCAAAAAAGACTCGAAGGCAATGAACAAAAAGTTGAGATTTCTCATAGTAATTTACATGTAAACTTCAAATGGCTTGTGCGAAGTCTAGAAACCAAATGAGTTGTAATTTTGAGAGGCTAATCAGGACCCGATTGGAAACCATTTAAGCACTGTGGAGCGAAAAATTCAAATTTTGCATCAGTCTAGTGTCTATGTAGTTTGATGCGCACGTTTCCAACATATTCAACACATTATCATAACCCAAAAAAAAATTATATGATGACATGTGCATCTTAGAATGGCTGCAATAAGATAGTCAATGCTTCCCAAAGCATTGTGGAGATCTTGGAGTTATATACAGCTTCAACAATGTCCTAAAAATCCATATGAATCCAAGAAGTTCAAGATAGCCTTTTGACAACATACCTGCCATGGAATTGTTCTTGTTGCTCTCCAAAGAACGGTGGCTTACAGATCTTGAACAATGTCCTGAAAGTATTTTTGAGTTTGTGAAGCTCAAGTGAGGCTTCTGTTAACATGCACATCATCGAATGGTTTCAATAAGATATTTAATGCTCCCCAAAGTGTTTTGGGGTTAAGATCTTGAAGATCTACAGCTTCAATGAAGCCTTGTACCCGAACAGTGGCGGTGTTGGTTCTTCACTACTTTTCTAGCTGGATCGCTCTTGCAGGTAGCCTTGGTAGCAAGTTGCTTTCGGGGGTCTTATATCGTCTGAGTTGAGCTGCTGCGTGTGGGCTTGTTTAATGCTGGATAAATTCCCTGTAGAATGGCATATTGCATGACGTATTTCACATTAATGCTTCTGAGCAGTGTTGGAAAAGTTCGCGATATTTCACGAAGTTCACCAAGGGAAAAGTTCGTGAGTCATAGTGATTTTTTGCGAACTTTTCCATCACTGCTTCTGAGAAATATGCGTTTGTAAACAACCCCAATTTCGATACATGCCTCATTTTTTTTTTTTCATAATGTGATCCCCAGTATAGTGAAGAAAGGCGTAGTTCTAAGTCAAAATATAAATGTGCCCTGGCCCCTTTCTCCCCTATTAGCGCATGAAGTTAATAAAAAATACATTACAAATTTTAGCGACTTACAGCCTTCGACAAAAACGTGTCTTTTTGCGGTTCTCATAATTTTCTTGAGTATTTGGAGATGAAAAAATTAATCGCTAAAAAGTTATGATCGAAAAGCTAAATTTAAGGGAGTTCCCATACATAATACTCCATAACTCTGATTATACATACTGGACTTAGAATGTTGACTTTCTAAGCTACCTTACTTGTTTTGCAAGATTCCTCTATATATTCAAAGAAAAAAGGTAAGATTTTCGTTTTTTTATCACAGTAAGACATGACTAGACTAGTTCTGATAACGTTCAGATTGTGGTGGATGTTCATGCAAATAAATCTTCTGAAGACACTATAGGGTAGAGCGTTACTTCGTCGTAATCGTCCATTTCCGTTCTATCGATCAGAAAAGATCAATAATATCAATTATTTCACCGTGCACAAATCAATAATAGGTTTGTTCCGATGCGTTAGTTCATTAGCTACAACATAAATCCTGATAGAGCGCATTGTATGAATATTTACGCTCATTGTTCTCAAAACAAAAGAAGCACTCCCTGCGAATCCCCTTTTTCTACGTTTATCCGTAGGACTAAGAAAATCTAATGGCGTTTCAATGCGTTTGGATGGGATTGAAACTCGTAGAACGAATTTAGAATCAAGAAGCAGTATTAGATTTTAAACAATATCTCAACAATTTGTGACTCTTTATCAAATTCAACGGTACGTATGGAAAGGTGAATAAATTTAGAAGTAATTTTTGACAGAAATATTCCAGTTTTTGTTTAAACTCGTTCATAAAAGAGAGGTAAAGTGCGGGTTGTGCTTAGTAGGACGGAAATTAGATCGAAAACCCTATGGCTAAAATTGACTCTAGGAAACAAGTTCCACATTTTACATATTTTTTACCACAGTGCAATGATTATTTTAATGCCATTTTTTTAATTCTTCTCCTTTTCCCACAGGGCATCGAAATGGAATCGTACGTCAACAACATCACCCGCCATTGGATGCCAGCGAAAAAGTTAAACAAAATTCACACCAACATGGTCACCGAGCCGATACAGGACGGTGAACCGAACATGATCGACATGCCGGCCATGGACGATCACGAATCGACCAATCTGATCGACACGGACCTGAAAGCCAAAGTGACGCCCCGTCCCGATGGCAGCACCCACTCGCAGGGAGGTAATCGTCCAACTTCGAACAGTGCCAGTGGACGGGGCACTGCGGAGCTGGGGCGGACGCTACTGGCCACAGCGATTCTCGTGGCCACAAGCAGAATCGTAATCAGATTAATTTAATTAAAATGCGAACCCCAACTGACCCCGCTTCCCTTTCGCCTCGGTTGAGCTTTGTAGGTATCGTACAAAAGGGATAAATTCAAAATGAGAGAAATAATTAAATCCACTACAAGAGAAACCGAATGCGCGAGCACTTGCCGTGGATGTCGAAATTAGAAAAGTTGAAAATCTGATATCGCTCGCCAAAACAGAAAAAAAAAATAAAGAGAATTGGTCGTTTTTTTCCAATTGTATTACAATTTCGTAGCTCTGAATATCAACCGAGTGATGGATAAAAGGGGCATGATGACGACTCGTAAATGCTTTGTGCAGCTCTTTACAAAAAAAAATGCAAAGCAAATATCGAGAAAGCAATAAAATTACCGAGAGGCACTGATGCGAATCCTGGTAAAACGAAAAATAATTTGTTGTAGAAACGTGATTTGGATGTTATGAAAAATGATAACCATCCGGTACCAATGTAGGCATTGTGGATCATTTTGTATCGTGTAAATATCTGAACGTTGGTGGATGTATTTCGGATTGAATAAATAGAATATGGGAAGCATTTTGTATCGAGCCGTGTCGAGGGCGGATCCGTGCGTAGGCTATTTATGATATGATTTTACTTGCTCGTTACCAAAGAGTTCTAGCAGAGTACTTCCCTGTGCGGCATAACAGTCCCATTGGTATTTTTGGCGATAATTAGTTGTACATTGGAATCGATTGTCAAGTACCATCACTTTACAATGTACAAAACTATGTCCCATCTGCAAGAACCCATAGAGAAAAATCTTCAATAGCGTTTTTCTCAGCTTGCTGTTTTAACGAATGGGACTATTATGCCGAAAAGGGCAGAGTAGGAAAAAAGTGCTATTTGTATCATAGTGTATATAGCAAAAGATTTGATCGGGACAAACAGACAACTTTCCGATGAAAACTTCAAATATAAACCTGATTGAACGATAGACAACCATTCCAATCCAATAGTCTTTTAATAAATGGAAAAAAATCCCCTTCGAGCATTCGTAGATATTCAATAGATAAATCAATTGTCGCTACCTTACAAGTAATAACCGTCGTACCAGGACTTTTGAATTAGTAGACAAGCCAGAAAGAATTAAACCAGAATCAACAGAAACAAATCAAACCAGCAAGCAATGTAGAACAAACAAATCGTACGCATTGACATAGTAAAGTAAAACAAGCACACAGACCGACAGTACTACTCGCAAATCACGCTGATTCGTGTAAAAAATGTATCTATCAAATAAAACTATTTAACATAATATTGTCGGTGTCCATGTATTCAATCAGATGACAGATTCCATTGTTTCAGCAAATATATATAAAAATTGATGCACATCATATCTTGCATTCCCACACTATTGTTGAGTAAGCTGAAAAAAAAATTACTTCTGTAGCGTTTAGTTGTAGTTATCTTGGAAATTTAAAAAAAAAGTGTAAATAGGTAACGGGAAAATCAAGCCGAAAATGGTAAAAGTTTCTTATTTCATTTAAATTATTACATAGTTCACCATGCACCTCAATTGGTGTTTGCATCAGTATCGAACATTTCTGTAGTGCTGAGTTCTGTCATTTAAATTGAAAGATATCAAGCTCTAGCTCTAAATTATCTTTGACATCGTCTATGAACTTTCACATAAGTCTTCACGAATAATGAACTTTCACATAAGTCTTCATCAAAATCTCATTATTTTTTTCGTCAATGACAAAGATTCACCATGTTGCTTCATACAATCAACAAAGTTGGGTTTGCAGTCAAGCTCAGTTTGGTTAACGATACGCTGTATATAAGTGCAATAATGGAAGCGACGCGACTCTAAAAAAAACGTTTTCAAAAAGCCAGGGATTTTACTCACGATCAAATGATCAATAAGCAATTACGATCGCCTCTAGGTCATCGAGCCCAGCATATATATATAAAAAAAAAAACAATGACAAAAAATTCACAAATATTAGGTTTGTTCCCGAACCTACAGTAAGTTACTGCACGAAAAAAGAGAAAGTATAGAAGCTTTTGTTTGCTACAGGTGCGGAAACTGTAACGTTTTACGTTTTTTGTAAATAGTTTTTCGTTGAAATCTAATTTAATTAACAATTAAATCTTTTTTTTATGACAAGTTTGCTAAGAAATGAAATATTTCAACCGTGAAAATAAAATCAGACCATTGCTGTGTCGATTTTACAACGTTGCCATATTTACTGTGTCTAGGCTACAACTTCGCCATAAAAGCTCAACTTATATTGTGCTGTATTATATTGTACATTCTTTCTGAAGGCGCCATGAAGTCTGTCGTTATTCGAAAGGTTTGGCGCAACCAGTCTTGTAAGCGGTCACGGTAGTCGACACATTTTCTGTGATAATTGACTGCCTTTGCCTCCGACACTTGCAAAACAAGCTATCATAGTACAGTACCAAACTAAAATGTCGTATGACAGGCTCTGTCATATGACACCGTCGCCGAAGACCGTCACGAATGTATGTATTTTAGTTTTTTCTCATAATAAGAGCTGCTGATGGTGTGCTTGTGTGAATTCTGAAAATAGCAAGCAATGATGTCCTAGTAATAACATTTCTGATCAGAAATGGTTTGATTTACACCAAATTCAGGAATTACAACGAAATCACACATGTCATATGATAGCTATTTTGATTATTTTCTTTTAGCTCGAATGTTATTCTACCGCTCGTGTTGTGTGAGAGAGACGACGGTAGAGCATGAGTGTTCGAATACAAACAGACTATCGCGCATGACAACGGAGCGAGTGTAGTAAAAAACGTCAACTGTTTCAACCCTTGGGCGCAACTCTCGAATAAAGAAGGAGTTTTTAAAAAATGACCTATCTGAATAGGAAAAGGTCGTTAGGAATTTTCCTGCTCGCAAAATTATTCTGACTCATCCATTTCGCTTTCGAATCGGCTGGATAACAGAAGTTTAGCCGGCGCCGGTGGTGTAGTGGTAAGCGTGACTGCTTTCTAACACCCCGATGGGTCTGAGTTCAATCCCAGCCGAGGTCGGTGGGATTTTTCTGAGGCATAAAAATCTCTGGTCACGTCTTCCTTCGGAAGGGAATTAAAGCCGTTGGTCCCGGCCCATGTGTGTTGAATTGAATGGGTGCGATATCCTACGCAGGTGTGGAAGCTGCCTTCCTGCACATTCGATTGCCGTCAATGGATGGCAATCGATGTCCGTCGGTGATTGGCACTAGATTGCAGAACAGAGACCGACGTTAAATAAAGGAAAGAAGAAGGATAACAGAAGTGCGCGAATTACTTTACGTTCTCGAGTTATATTAATTCAAATTGATTTAGTGCGATAATTTTCTCTAAAGATACTAAATAGTAGTGAGTGAGTTTTTATCAACCAGTGGTTTTTTAAACGTTTTCTTTCTTTTTGTATAGTGGACATAAGTCCGTATTAAGTTCCGCGTAGTCTTATCAGTGCGTTTATTTGTGATATTGTACAACAAAGGTAATTTTATAGAATTTTGTTAAAATTTAGAATAGTATAAGTAATGTGAGTTCGCGTTGGATTTCCAGCGCTTTGCGCTTTTTTTGTACGGGCTGGATATACGTTCCGTTCGGCTATCGTCAACGCCGGATCGGGGGTTCCATCTGTGGCGTCGCCGTCATCGTTCGTGGGTGACGGACATTTTCCGTGACTCGTGCGCCCTGCTAAGGCCCGCCTTTTCGAAGGTAGCTAAACGGAGGTGGGTGAAGTTCGCTAATCTTCTAAGCGAAATATCTTCCGACGGTCGCCAATCATCCGTCGACGAGGTCCCTTCCACTACAACCCCGTGGACCATTATTTCCGAGAGCTCGGACCGTGTGAGTGCGTCGCCAAAAGCGTGCCGCGGTCCGGATTCAATCCAACGGGAGAGGGGGTTCATTTCATCACTGGTGGTCATTGCGGAAACAAAGTACGCGAAGCCGTCCGAAGGTAAGTTGGGTAATAGAAGGTAATAGTTTTTTTCATTGCCGTTAGTAACCAACGACCGTTCAAGAGGTCCTCTGAGAGAAAAGTCTCATTTGTCGGGGAAAGCTTTAACACGACCAGTGGTCTCTCCTAATCGAGAGTGGTGCTTAAGCCACTGAGTTAAATCAAAACCTCAGCGAAATTTCACGAACGGTTACAAAACAAACCTAACCGGGAAATAACACCCGGACAATTTTAGTAGAAGTTTTCTGATTTTCTCGCACATCACACACTTAGAAAATTCATAACTTGTCATAACTTGTCCAAGTATCGTAGACTTTTTTTATAACACGGCCGATGAGAGTAGCTCAAAATTGCACAAATTTTAGGAACGACCTTCTCCGATTTCTGTGAAACTTTGCATAATTGCTTGTTATGGCTAATCATTCACATTTGAGCTGGAATTCGGCTTACACTTGATCACTACAAAAATGGCGGATCGTTTCATTTTTAGAAAAGCATAGTACGAAAACATGACTTTCAACCTAGTGCCTTGTTCAGACTGGAGAGTTATAACATGTTATAACGATTGTCAAATAATTGCAACACAGAAACCACCATCAAGATAGTGCTGTAGCATGTTATAACTCTGTAGTCTGAATGTACTATAAACGAGAAAAAGTTGTTGAAAATAACGACTGCTTTCCAGGGAAATTATGCACGGTAATTTTTTTTTAGTAATTCCAGAAATTCCATCAACCTGTAAAAAACTGAAAACCCTAGTGAGAAGATCGACACCAAATTTAAAATATATAGGGGAAATGACGGCTTCGGCATGCCAGACTATTTTCGGCAACCCAAAATGAAACATTATTTTCACTGGATTTTCTTACGAAAACACTTCGCTGAATCCATGCAAACGATTCTTTATGCTTTCAGCTTCAATTTGACTATATTTTTACCACTGAGAAAAAGCAATCTAGCAAGGTTTTCTTGAAATGAAACACGCGCACTACAAATTGTAGCTGATTTCGAGTTGCCGATAATAGAACAGCAGATTTACATGCAGTTCAAATGGAACGGTTGCCGAAGAAAAACTGGTTGCCGACAATACTCGCTCTCACTAGAGAAGATTGGAGCTTCGTAAAAGCGTTTCAAAACAGTTTTTAACAATTCTTTCGACTGAAATTGTTAGAGCAGCTGGCAGCAAAAGATTGTAAACAAACCAATACTGCATATGTGTGCGTTCCTTAGAGAAAAAGGCTATAGAAAGATGCTTGCTGCTTAGGTTGCCGAGAATACGTAAATTCTCCTATGAATTTTTGATCGATTTTCTCCGATTTTTATTGAACTTTTCATATTTGGCAATCATTTAAATTTGGCCTTTGTAGATCTGGAACTTTTTTTTTTAGAAGTGGCGTCTTTGACATTTTTTAATAAATTGTAGCATGAAAACGACACTTTTTCCCATAGTGTTTATTTAGAAGGCTCATTATCTCTAGGAACTAAACGGAGCCGAGGAACTAATATTTTTTGGATGTACATTTATAGCGGTAAGCTCCATCTCGCCATAACGCCAATCTTTAAATATCCTCGATTTTGCTAAGATCCTTGCCGTATTATCCTCAATTTTAATCTTGGATACAATTCTAATACGTCGATTTCAGCGTATTTGAGAAAATCTCAGATTTTCAAAGAGAACGCAGCCAAATCCAAATCGGCTCTCACCACTGTCACTCACACATATGCACGAACATCAAATGATTTTTTCTATTTATCCAAGTCACTACAGAGTCCGACCGTAGCTACCAGAAAGTTTATTACGGCTTGGTCCCAATCGAAACGTCCTTTCGCAGGTGCATTATTTTTCATCATCTTCATCATCTTCCAGGACAATCCGACCATATGCAGCAAGTAAATTCTCAAAAGTTATGCGTATTCGGAAGGAAGCAGAAACCAAAGCAACCTAAAGTTCGAATAAAAGCCCTTTTTTGGCTTAATCAGCTGATCGAAGCATTATGAAAAGAATTCTATTCAGCTTACTTTTTAAGTAATTAACCGAACTTCCAAGTTCACATTCGATGTTTAAGCTTCTAACAGAATGCTGTCTCACTTTTAAATAGAACTTGAAAGTTTACAAAAGGTTCGTTTAACCGTTGGAGGGAATGCTATTCAGCCCAAAAAGAAAACTTGAATGGAATCTACAAACCAAAATAGAAAACAAATATATCTATTATTTTGCTGCTTACCACGTTCTCTTCTAATTTGTTATGAGCGAGTGCGTCGTCGAAAGATAATGTAACGATCAGGAATTTTGCATGAATTTGTATATAATTTAAAAGGTTTAAATTATTGAATTAAATTCCTTAGGGTAGGCAGTAGGAAGTAGGATTTATGGATAAGGTAGGAAAGAGACAACGGCACTTCTATCGGCCAAGTTATCTTTCGTGTTTTTGGACTCACGAAAGTACACGATGGGTTTCGGGAAAAGATGGACTTCCGGTCTGTCCGAGTCTTACATTTCCTTAATCTGAGGATTCACAGGCTCGACCATTTCCTCCGTGACTTTTCACCAATCTAGAAGTGTGCGCGTTTGTTCGTGTCCGTTAGTATAGCGAAAAGTAGGCTATGTTAAAGTGATGTCGGATACTTAATTTAATTAAAGTTTTTCTGTTCGTTCTTTAGTTTAGTTAGAACCTAAAGTGTGCGTGAATTAGAGTTGTGCGGTAGGAGATAGTTGCTAAGAAAAAAAAAGGTAATTTGGTGTGCTCTAAATGTGCTGTTTTGTCCGCGCTCGTGCTTGTGTTCAACTTTCTGTTGTAGTGTTGTACCTACATTCCGCAGCAACCAATTGCGCACCCAAGCGCGATTCTTCTCCCCGTCGGACGGAATTTCCCGGCATTTGCCAACCGGCCGGAAGCGGACAGATCCGTCAACACATCGGTCCGAGGAGGCTCGAGAGACCTCCACGTGAACAGGATCCACGCGCCGGCTCGTCATCAAAACCGGCACGGCATAGTAACCGCCATCGCATCGGCGTGTGAAACGCCGAACGGCCATTTGCCACCGTCATCAAAGGGGTGACGCTTTCTCTACGGTCATCGAACGCGACACCGAGTGCATCGAACCCGCCAACCGGTCATCGACTGTGACCGTTGGCCGAAACCCACGTAAGCTACAACAAGCCATCATCTGGTGAGTCAACCAATCTTTTGATTTTTTGTGGAGTGTGGCGTCCGGTGAGGGCGCCACGGAGTTTTTTTTGCCAGTCCTAAGGCTGATGTAATTTGGGTCGAGATCCGTGACGATTTGCCGAAACTCGTGACTCGTCAATTCCGCCAAAAGCATGCGCGTGTAATTCGACGCGGCAAATCTTGTCACCAGGAGCACATGCCTTGGAAGAGCTGAGCTACCGATTTGTGACGACACCCAACAACACATAACACTGAGCACATGAGCACATGAGAGACAAAACGAGGAGGAGAGTATGCTAGGGAGAGAGAAAACCCGCACACAGTAGGAGAGCGAATAGGAACGAACACACAGAAACAGAAATAAAACGAACTTTGTACAAATGTAAATAAACAGTAAGAGGCACTCCATATATCGTTATTCATGTTATTAATAAATGTTGTTTTCCCATTCCAAATCTCCCTAGCTTAATTATTTGAATGTGTTTGACATCACTCCGCGTTCGTGTTAGTTTTCGTTGCCCGTCCTCTTGTTGAGTTTGAATGGTGGGAAGTACATTCCACTACCAGATTGGGGAGACGTCTAGTGGCAGGTGACGGGACTGACCAATGATGAGAAGTTCTCTCTCGTAGAGTTTTAGGGTATGCGTGAGCTCTACCGTTTCTCTGAGTGACTTTCTTGAGTGAGAATCCATGGGGATAATAGGGAATTCCCGTTTGGCCGTTTAGTTGGAAGCTGGCTTGCCTGATCCGTAAATCCTTTCTAGGAAACTTAATGGACTCGCCCTTAGGAGAGTCTCAACCGGGCAAATTTACATTGGGCGTGTGGTCTCCCTTGTGGAGTGGCGCTTAAGCCACACGTTTTAGAGACGGATCGTCCGGGCTAGCTACAATAAATTTTTTAAATATGGTCAAATATTTAATTTAAATAACATGTTTTTAAATAACTTACCGCAAGTCCCGAACTCAAGTCCTCCTCTCTAAAACCGAGATACATACCACTGTTCTATGTGAACGAAGTGGAATATCATATGATTTTACTCGATGTGTTGATTTCATTCATAAAAATGGTTTTCAAAGCAGCCAAATCTACTTTCAAGTTCTGTAAGCACTATTTTTGAACTTCAAAGTCTCTGATTAGTTCATGTAGAACCTTATCTGAGCTTAGATGTTGCTTAAAAGTTCATACGGAACTTATTGTGAACTTGCACCGTTTGACATTTGACAGCTTGTTTTGTTTTCCGCAGTTTTCAGTAACCTCGAAAAGTACGAAACAATTTAACTTTATTGTAGTAAATTTGCCTGTTTTGAGACTTGTTTTATTCAGAAAATCATCAAGGTATGGTAGTGGAACGCAAACCTCAATGAAATTTATTAAAATACAATATATTTTTTACTTACAGAAATGCTTTCGGTCGTTCCAGATCAATGGCCCCGGAAATCACAAAGTGGACACATTTTGTTCTGGCCAAACGCAAACAGTGATCCGGGACGAAAAAAGCTGCTAGAAATTGACATTTCTAAAGTTGCTTACAAGTTCAAGTCGAGGTTCAAGTCAAGGTTCAAGTCGAACTTCCTTAAAACTTATCTAAAACTCTACGTGTACTTTAAAGTCTGAAAGAAGTTCAACATAGATTAGTTGTGAACTTTCGCGCTGCTTAAAAATACGTTTAGTACTAAGATTGAACTTTGTGTTAGAGGTTCGAAACAAGTTCTTTATTCACTTTTTGTGAACTTCACAGTTCAAATGAACGGGAACACGAAACTTCAGTTGAACTTTCAAGGTTCCAATAAATATTGGCGGTACTTTGAAGAGCATTAAGTTCTGTTTGTACGTGTAGTGCCTTGTTAATCAGCAAGACAGTTCCACGGAACAAACTTTGAACCAGATGTGAACTTTTGAGTTCGTTTCTCAAGTAAAATCCGAACTTTAGGTTGTTTGGAGAGTGATTGAAAGTGTTGACAATAATATAAAATCCCTCAACGGACTTTTCCGAAACATCCTTTCTCCTCTAGTTAATGTTAAATGTTTGCCAAGAAACTGGTTGCCTATTGGGGATTCTGTGAAATTCTCATAGTAAGTTCACTGAACTTCTCATCGGAAATTTCCGGGAATGTTCCGGTGGCCCCGGAGAAGTGGCCAATTCTCGACAAGAACCAAAACCCGTCGTGCGACATATCAAACTTCATGATTTTTTAGAACTCGGTCAGAAATGGCCTAATTGAGAGTCCTTTAGACCATTACTGGCCGTGAAAAATCATGAAGTTTGATATGTCGCACAACGGATTTTGGTTGTTGTCAAAAATTGAAAATATACCCGGAGACACCGGAACATGCCCGGGAGGGCCAATGGTATCGTTGGCTCTAAATAAGGCCGAGATCGTCAAAATCATGAAGTTTGCTATGATGCACGACGGGTTTTGGTTCTTGTCGAAAATCAGCCACTTACCCGGGACACCGGAACGAGTCCGGGAAGGCCAATGTGCTCGTGAACTCTCTATAAGACCATTACCATCACAGAATATTATATATATCACACGACGGGTTGTGGTTCTAATCGGAAATTGTCCACTTCCTCGGGGCACCGGGATTTGCGTGAGAGCCCCAATGTCATCGTGGACTCTCAGTGAAACCAAAACTGACAGAGTTACGATAAACATTGAAGTTTGCTCTATGGCGGGTTTTGGTTCAAATCGAGAATTAATACTGGTACATTGCGAACGGGCACTGGGCCATGTCCGGAATGGCGAATATGACCGTGAACTCTTAATAAGGCCATTACTGGCAGAGATCTTAAAAATTATGAAGCTTGATGGATTTAGTTCTAGCTAAGAATTGGTCACTTCCTCGAGGGCACCGCAGCATATCCGGGAAGGTCAATATGACTGTGAGGTTTCAATAAGGTCTTTATCGGCCGAGTTTTGAAAAACCATGAAGCTGTATATATCACACGACGGGTTTTGGTTCTTGTTGAGAATTAGCCACTTCTCCGGGGACAAACAACCAACTCGTTTGAACCAAACGAACCATCGATTTTCGACGACTCTGACGAAACAAAGAACGAATATAACAAGAACTTCACAATCGAGGAACTCATGTGGGCTTTAGACAGAGGAGGCAGCGAATTCGTAGGCATCGACAACATCAGTTACCCTATGCTTCGTCGATTTCCCTTCAGGGTGACGGCTCAGCTCCTCGAATCAATTAATGGCATCTGGAGATCGGGCTCAATACCCCTCGGCCAATCCGCCTTTCGTAAGGGACGAGGTGTTGATACGTACCTGGCAATCCTGGAAAACAAAATCCGGGAGCCCATAGAAGGAGGAGAACATTGTGAGATACTAATGGTAGATATCGCAAAGGCATATGATACCGCAGACAGAGAAAAAATCAGCACTAAATTAACGGAATGGGGCTTTCGTGGACGAATGATCAAATTCGTGCAAAATTTTCTATCCGACCGGTACTTTCGTGTTGCAGTAGGAGACTCTTTCTTCTCACGTAGAGTACAAATCAGTGGCGTGCCACAAGGCTCGATTCTAGCAGTTACACTATTTCTGGTTTTAATGGAAAGCATTTTCGAACAAATCTCCGCAGGCATCGAAATCCTAGTCTGACCTTGATCCTAAAAAAATCAGGAAAAAATCTAAAAAAGAAACCAGGATTCAGGAAACATGGAGCACACACGTTGGCTTGTAAGGCGGAAAAATCGAGTCTCATGCATATCTGCAGAGAGTGCAAACACCCGGAAACCCCCGAGGTAAAAATAAACAACATACCAATACCAATCGTACAGTCGGCAAGAATACTCAGCATTCATTTGGACAAAAACTTCAACTTTAAAAAACACTCCTCTGAAGTTCGAAATAAATGCCAAACAACGATCAATTTCATCAAGACTATCGGAAATCGGAGGGACGGCGGAGTAAGGACAACTCTTTTCAAGGTTTTTAAAACCGTTATGATTCCAAAAATTGTCTCTGGAGTAGGTCTCGTCAGCGGCGGTAGCTTATCGAATCCGTAAAGTCTACAACCCTTGTACAACGCGGGTGTCAGAGAATCTAGCGGTGCTTTTCGTTCCAGCCCTGTTGAATCGATTATGGTCGAGTCAGGACAGATAGTAGGGGAACCGCCTGTGATAGCACAACAAATATTCTCGAACTGTGCCAACATAAATATCTATTCCATAAACGTTCGTTCACGGATGGCTCTGTGGACTCCGGAAAGGTCGGTTTCGGGATATTCTCTGAAGCACAAGAAGCTCACGTCCAACTACCCGCGATATGCTCTATTTTTTCAGCAGCAGCCATTCTCTACGCTACAACCAATGTTGTCAAGACAAACGAAACCACCGTAATCTTCACAGATTCTGCCAGCGTACTGAAAGCATTAGAGAAAGGACAATCACGACACCCGTGGATCCAATCTATCGAAATCGAAGCAGAAAGCAAAAACTTCGACTTCTGTTGGATCCCGGGCCACGTTGGAATATTAGGGAACACCAAAGCAGACGATTTAGCCAAACAAGGAAGATATGCTGATCTTTTGGATATTGCAGTTCCCGGTCAAGACGTCGTCAGACGCTGTAAACAACAAGTTCGACAACAATGGGAGATCCAATGGAATAACAGCAGTAATTTTCTTCAAATTTGTAAGCCATCTACACTTGCTTGGACCGATCGATCCTCCTCCACGGAGCAGCAGGCTCTCATTCGTTTGAGAATCGGTCACACACGCTTAACACATCAGCACCTCTTCAACAAAGAAAGCAACATGTGCCAGACGTGCGGTGAACCATTAAACGTTCGTCACCTCCTGGTTGACTGCAGGAAGTATGAGCAACAATGGCAAGAGTGTCACCTAAAGGACAATGTTACTGAAATATTATATTGTGATAGAGTATAAGAATCCAAACTTATGAAATTCTTACGGAAAACAAATTTGATCAACCAAATCAACCAAAATCAAATTTGTATTTAAAAGATACTAAGTTAGGCAAAGCTTGAATTATCGAATGAATGTTTTTTTTTCGTTCCTTGAAATACATATACAGGGATGAATGACTGCACAATAGAGTGATGCAAAATTTGAAATTTTCGCTCCACAATACTACTACGATTCCAAATCGGATCTTGACTAACCTCTCAAAATTCGAACCCATTTGGTGAGAAACTGAAATCGCACAAACCATTTGAAGTTTGTATGGGAATTACTATGGTAAAACCAAGATTTTTGTTCATGTCTATCTAATAATTCACCATATCGGTCTGTTTCAAAAGCTTTCAACTGTACTTGTTGGAAATTTTCCCAGCTACAACTTTGCTCAAGATCACTTTTTGATTAAATGCAAGGATCGAAAGTTATCAATGGTTCAATGCGCTGATGTCTTATGATCATGCTCAATCAACTGCTCAGCAGGCAACATTGGTGTTTCTGGGGCGTTGAATAGGACACACAAATCATGGCTACTATGTCACACTGCAAAATACAGTGTTGCCTACAAAGCAGCTGCTTGATCATGTCATAAGTTTATCAATCTCTTAAATAATTAATAACTTTTTCCTGTCTCGTTTTACATAGAAACAATCTTCGGCAAAGTTGTAGCTGAGAAAATTTTCTATAAGAATGGCTATCGAACTGTTTTGCAGCTCAATATGGAAAAAGACTAGAAGGCAATGAACAAAAAGTCGAGATTTCCCATAGTAATTAACATGCAAACTTCAAATGGCTTGTGCGAAGTCTGTTTCTAACCAAATGAGTTGTAACTTTGGGTTGCTAATCAGGACCCAATTTGAAACCATTTAAGCACTGTGGAGCAAAAAAGTCAAATTTTGCATCAGTCTACTGCACAAGCAGTTAAAATCCCTTGAAAAAAAAAATAAAAAAAATAATTGAGTAATTATGTTTTAGTGCTATTTGAATTTTTAAATCTATGCAAATTTAGACGTTAGGCACGCAAAGGTTAATCAAGTTTGCTGTACCAGTTCTATGCACTAAAGAGTGAAGAAATATTATCTCTCGATACATATCAACCAATTTCTTCATATAAATTTTAATTAAAAAGCGCCAGCTCATCAGTTACCGTGGGGACGTAATTTGTGATTAGCCCCGGTTCCCGTCAAAAATTTCCCCCATAGTAATGTAGGCCAGTCTCATAAACATCTTCTAAACATCAGAACATCTCGTCGAAAGTACTATAAATTTCTCTTTTTAAACTCTCTGAATTTTTTGTCGGAACTTTAGACAACTTAGATGAAGCTCTGTGTGCCTCTCGGAACTTCTCTTCAGAAAATCTCTGAACTTCTTTTTGGAAGATCTCTGAACTTTTCGTCAAACTTCAAGGAACTTTTTTGTTCGGAATTATGCGTTCTGTAAACTTTTCGGTAGATGTTCGGTGAACTTCCCTTTATGTTCAGATAATTTCACCTTTAGCTCAGAGAATTTCGCCTGAAGTTTAAAGAATTTCACCTGAAGTTCAAAGAATTTCACCTGAAGTTCAGAGAATTTTGCATGAAGTTCGGATAATTTCGCCTAAACTTCAGAGAACTTCACTTGAGGTTATCAGATAAACTGCATGACGAATGGTCGAAAGGACGATGGGACGAATGGCCAATGGGACGAATGGCTGAAAGGACGGATCGTCGAAAGAACGAATGGCTGAATTGACAAATGGCCGAATGGACGAGACTGCTCGAATTAACGAATTTCAATTTATCGGAACGATGGATTCATGAAATTAATCCCCTTAATCATCTTAACAATTGATGAAGATACATTTGATTTAAATGTTGTTCAAATTAGAGCTGGGAAATGGAATATCAATGAATTGTTATTCAGTATACAGAATGACATGCTTTCTAGTGCCCTATATTTAAATAAAATAAATTGAGAAAACATTAAGATGGCTATCAGGCGGATTGTAACTATCCGGATATCCGGATAGTGAAATTTCAAATTTGTTCTCCCTTTAATAGTTTTCTTTTTAACTGTTCCAAATATTTGTCAAAAAGTTGGTTTTTAGGGGCCCATGTGGCCTAATGTGGAATGGCAAATTTGTGAATCGCCAAAATTTAATAAAATTGGAAAGTTAAAATATCTGGATAATACAAGTCCCAGCACTAGTTCAAATCAGCAATTAGATCATCTAATCTTAGATGTTAATAAATAATTAAAATTTATTTTTAAATAGAGATAATTCTTCCTTTTAAACATAAGCCATTCTTCCAAAATATTGATATGTAGTGATTTTTTGCGCTTTCAAATTAATATTTTTTATAGAGATACATCTTTCTTGATACTTTATTGACGCTGCAGTTATGCCTGAGAATTTTCATCTTTAACCCATTTGAACGTGAAGATTTTTTTGCTACCCCGTCACACACATAACAGTTAAAACTAAGATGAACAACCGTCTGGTTTAAAGTGATAGAAATAGATGAATTTTCCATTCTTCTAAAACATATTTTTGTAGTAATTATTGGCACTTCGGAAATTAATATTTTTAACAGCAGAATTTCGTTTAATCTAATGATCTTCAAAGAACATGTCTAAGGCTGCGGTGGAATGTTTCCTAATCATGACAGCGAGTTACCTCACATCTCACACCACGCAGAATAGGCCTGAAATTAAAATCTCTTCAGTATGTATAGCCTCTCTGAAGTGTAATGGATAAGCGGCGCCGGTGGTGTAGTGGTAAGCGTTATTGCCTCTCACCCCAGCAGGCCTGGGTTCAATCCCAGTCGGCGCCGCCGGGATGTTCTGAGGCATAACATCGCTGATCACGCCTTTCTTCGGAAGGGAAGTAAAGCTGTTGCCGTTGGTCCCCGGTTCATGAGGTTGATGAGTAATCCAAGCATTGGTGCTCAGCACGGAAAACAAAATCAAGGAAACAAAAGTTTAACGGAAATTGGTAAGTGTATTCGAATGTCTGTAAAACCACTCTGAAATAGGGCAGACTTCGTCAGAATGCATAGAACTTTTCTTCTATGATGTTTCCAGAACAGTTTTGAGATGTTTAGTGTAATCTAGAAAACTCTACTGAAACTATTTGAAATTCGTTGGGCTCGTCAGAGTTTTCCATAACTTCTATGATATTTGTCAAATTTTTCTGCTAATTGCAGATTGGTGAATACAGAGAAGCTGGACAATATGATGGACTTTATGGGGAATGGATTGAACGATTGATCTTATAAAGAAAGTATGTTTTGCTACTCGGTATGCAGAGGAAATTTGAACAATACTTGAGGAAGGTTGAACAGTACGAACCTATGGGTGAATATGACAATAAGAGCTAAGATATAAGTGAAACTCTGATTGGATTTTTATTATTATAAATATTTTAACAAGTGACTGGTTTATCTCACAAAATCTGTTAGCTGAATCGCTAGCAATGTTTTTTTTTTATTAATGTACATCTCTGCAGAAACATGAAGCCAAACACTTAGCTGTAGAGATTGCTGCATAGCTTGTCAAGAAGCCGTAAACAAATTCAAATTTTTAGATCGATTCATAGGTGAACATAGGTGAATGAAAATAACGGTAGGAATTGTTTCTAGATCATCAATTACAACATCCCAGTTCACAGTTTCCTGCAAGCGCAACTTTAATTGCCCGGTGCACCGAGGTGGTCTTACTTGACCAGCAAGGCAAACAACAATTGATGCAAACTGCCAATCGATAATTACTGGCGAACCAATTTAATTAGCCATATCCCTCCGATTCCAGTCAACAATAAGCAGTGCAGTTAGTTCATTGGAATAATATTGATCCACTGAATTCCGGAAAAAGGACTATCCTCATGTAGAATTTCTGGTTTGTGCCACACTTCATTAGGGCAAAATAATATCGATAAAAATGTTAATTATTTCAACCCCAATTATCATCAACAGCAAAAACTTTACCAAACAAATCACAAAATCATTGCAAGCATATTTCAATCAAACACGATTGTTTCCGGGTTGCCAACGACAGCCATCATGCGATTAGACTGGAACTGTAAAAACCTCCTCCCGGATTAAAAATATCGGAAATAACATAACCTGTCCGAACATGATTAATTAAAATTTCATACGCTTGATGGCAAACAAATAATTAGTTTGAAATGTAAGCGACCGCTTCCGCAACGCATAAATTATTGCCGCTTGAAGGCAGGTGAATGACATGTGGAAAAATGTTGGAATCGAATTATTGTAATCAGTCCATTTTTTCTTTCTTTCCCCTCCCTTCAGAAAGCCGTCAATCGTCGTCGGTAGTGCGCATTTTGCTCTCGAAACAGATATTGAATGAACAAAACCAAAGCAAAAAAAAAAGAGTGGAATAATCTAGCCATAAAACAAACAATATGCAACAGCGATTAGCGATAAATTGAGTTTCGGTCTTTTATCACCCACCACAGGCAGCGTGCGCGATGGCGCGGAGATTAATCAGATAATAAAATATACAATTATCCGCACCCATTAGCCTAGTTTGCGGCTTTTGATTAGGATTGAATCCGGGCGAAGGGAGCGCATGTGGACCATACCGGAAGGAAATTACAGAAATCGCAGTGGGGTAAATGTGTGTGCGGGTGTGTGTACGCACAATTAAAATCCTGCCGTTTCTATATCATTAACATCAGCATTCAGTATTAGGGAAAGTGCCTTACCAGGCATATTTACAACTCTCGTTACGGAGCTCGTAAAATATGATGTTTATTGATGATGGAGGCATAAAGTGTTGACTGTCGATCGATTTTGGATGTCAATTTAGAAAATTAGAAAATGTAATTTTGGAAGATAGGGTTTTTGATCTAATTTCTATCCTAACGGGTGTTCAATAAAAAATTAGAATTTTTTCAGTCATATAGCTATAGTCAGCAAAAAAAATTTTTCAATGAATTCTGTATTTTTTATTAAAAACATAATGTTTATTCTTCAAAAAAAAAACGTCAATGAATATTGGAGATGGGTCCCTGGTCAGCCGTACGACGCAACTTAGTCGCGACGCTCCCACAAGTGCGCTGGACGGCACTGACGTCCATCTTCCGGATACAATTTCGAATTCTCGTGGTCAACTGCTTCTTATACGTGGCCTGCCAATTATTTCTGTACACTAGGGCACTGAGGGAGCCGAAAAAATCCTCAATGGGACGGCACTGGGGCAAGTTGGTCGGGTTCCTTTCTTTCGGCACGTACGGTATCTTTTTCTGCTCAAGATACTCCAGCGTCTTCTTGGCGTAATGGGAAAACGCCTTGTCCGGCCAGAAGACGTACTTCCCATCCGCATTATGCTCCTTTAAGAACGGCAGAAGAATTTTCTCAAGACACTCCTTCTGTTACACTTGTTGATTGATGGCCAGACCGCTCGGCTTGAACCATGGCTTTGAAATCCCTCTGTCCGATATGGCGATGTACAGCATAACTTTTTTTTTTTCAAATTTATGCTTAAAGTTATATTTTACTTCGGGGGGTGTGGCCGACTTGTCGCTGGAATAGTAGCTGTCATTTCCTGGAATGTGGGTCTTCGAGAGCGGAAAGTAACTTTCGTCGTCCAGCACGAACGACGTCCCGCGGTAGTTCTTCGTCATCCACAGGCACTGCGATTTCACGGTCGCTATCGCCTCGTCCGTGTACTCGGGGGACCGAGTCTTCTTCCGACAGATGATGCCCTCCATCTTGAGGGTTTGGTGAATCAAGGTATGGGAGCAGTGATATTTTCAGCCGGCGTCACGCAAACTCGTTCCGTCCTTGTTGTCGAACAGCTTTTTATACGCTTCCTTCTTCTTCGTCGTCATTATCTTCGCCAGGATGCCAGGATCCGGTAAACTGCACTCACAGGCAGGTTTTCGTCTCGAAAGTGGTCTACCGTAAACATTTTTCCACGATGACCATGCGTTTCGTAAAACCGTACAACACGCTCGCGGAGTGCTTGCTGTTTCGACGCGATCTTCGATTGAACTGACAGCACCCGAGCGAAAACAAACATGCCACCCATTTTTAGGGAGTCCAGAGAGCAATTCTCTAGGAGAGAAAAAATTTACGCTCTTCACTTTAATTACAGAAAGGTATTGGAATCATTCTCATTTGTTATTGAAAACCCGTTAGATGAACGCGTCATTGGGATGGTACTAGCAAAAAATTTATATTGTTATTTAAAGGATTCATTATTTTTTTTAAAGATATGCGTTTAGCTATGAAATTGGTATTTTTAGCCACCCTTTTTAACATGAGCAGTTCTTTTGAGATTTGATGTTCTTATTATTATTTTTTGCACAGTAAATGCTGCTTAGACCTGTGCGCTGACGATTTTCATACGGGCCGCCGCAGTAAAATGGTTCACGCCGCCGAATAAATTTATGTCACGCCGATGAATATTCCGTAACATCTTTTCGGTAAAATGCATCTTGAACACGTTGAAATCAGAACTTGTGTGCACTCTCGTTCGTGGCTACTAAAAATTGAGTGAAAAACCCTAGAAAAAACCACTCAATTTAATTAAAACCAGATCTACTCCAAGTTGAGTAGCATAGCCAGAACTGAATTTTGACTAAAACGGCTACGTATTCTTTGATGAGTTATTTCTACTCATTCCCACAGATCCAAAAAAGCAGCAGAGATGCTCAAAGCTGACTCCATGCTATCCGCTCAAATGTTGTATCAACTATTCTGTAATATCTGGGACACCGCGACTTTTCCGGCCGACTGGATGCAGGGCGCCTTAGTAAAGGTCCCAAAAAAGGGGGATATGACTGTGTGTGAAAATTGGTGAGGCATCATGTTACTGTGAATTATTCTCAAAGTTCTGTGCAAAGTTATCCTGAATCGGATACAGCAAAAGATCGACGCGACTCTCTGGCGGCAGCAGGCAGGATTCTGTGCCGGAAGCAGATCAATGAATTCCAAGAGTCCCTTTATTTGGTATTCATTGACTACGAAAAAGCTTTCGACCAACTCAATAACGAGAATCTGTAAGGCGCCTTGAGACGCAAGGGAGTCTCGGATAAAATCGTCAACCACATCGAAGCGCACGTGCAGAGTTCTGCATAACGCAGCCTTGTCTGACCTTATCCGGGTAGTCGCTGGTGTGAGGCAAGGATGTTTACTATCATCGCTACTGTTCCTCATCGTAATCGACGAGATCATGGTGAGTGCAATTGACCGTGTACCGAAACGCGGGCTGCTTTGGCAGCCTATCATCATGGAGCATCTCAACGACTTTGATTTGGCTGATGATCTTGCTCTACTATCACAATGGCGCTTTGATATGCAGAGTAAGCTCAAAGACCTAGGCGAACGCTCCTCTGCGGAGGGTCTCACCATCAACGTCAACAAGACCAATTCGTTGGATGTCAACACGGGCAACCCTTACAACTTTACGGTAACGGGGCAAACGGTGGAGAAGGTCGAAAGTTTTCAATATCTTGGCAGTCAACTAGCGTCGGACGGCGGGAACAAGAGCGACATTGGTGCACGAATCAAGAAGGCTAGGGCTGTCTTTGCGAGTTTAAGAAACGTATGGAGATCAAACCAGATAAGTCAACCCACAAAAATCCGATTTTTCAACTCGAACGTGAAATCTGTGCTGTTATACGCCAGCGAGACGTGGTGTGTATCAGCGGCGCACACTTAGAAGCTGCAGGTCTTCATCAACCGATGCCTGCGGTATATAATTCGATTGGTGGCCTCACAACTGGATCTCGAATGCCGAGCTCCATCCTCGAAGTCATTTGAAGCCGAGAGCAACTGAAATTCGAGAGCGAAAGTGGAGGTGGGTCGGCCATACACTTCGACGGGGCGGAAACGAAATCTGAAAGCAAGCGCTGGATTGGAATCCGGCAGGACATCGCAGAAGAGGCAGCCTAGGGGCTCATGACGGCGCAGCCTTAACAAGGAAATAAAGCAAGTCGATAGGAATCTGACCAGGGCCCAGGTCAAGACAAAAGCGGGCAGCCGCCCAGGATGGAAGTCTTTCACGTTGGCCCTTTGCACCTCCGGTGGTGTACATTACCCTTAAGTAAGTATCCTTGGTTGGCAGCCTTGGTTCGCAAGGTATTGTGTGTGCCCGCCACCAGCACGCCAAGTGAACGAGTTTTCAACATAGCTGGGCTGACCGTATCTGCACGTCGGTCAGGCATCCACCCTAACAATGTGGATAAAACAATCTTCATTCATGACAATTACAGCATTTGCAAAAATAGAGTTTTGCAGTAAGCAGTGGCTGTTACGTAATGCAACAGATTGCTTTTATATACTATCCACCCGTACATAACGTACTTTTCTTATACTTAATAAAAGGGTTGCAACACTTTGCCATATGACACCACCCACTTCAATTCAACAAACACTTAACAAACTTTTCTAAACAAATTCCGCATGCATAGGCACAGCCAATAAAAACGCTCAATATTGAGTAAGAGTTACTCATATTTGAGTTTAGGTTATTCAAATTCGTGAAAACGAAACAAATTCAGCACTCATAGAATCAGTAAATGTTTCGACTCTTTTCCGAGGAAAACTTCTCGAAGACGAGCAAAACTGATGGTGGTTTTAGTCTGCCTATCAGTACACTTCTAACCTGTGTATAATTTTCTTAAATCTTCCCCATATTCAAAAAGTTTTTCCCGGTAAAGTGTCAGAAAATTTACTAATGCAATGAGCGACCTACGTTTTAGCGATTTTGAGTAATATGAACTCAAATGTGGGTAGAATTTTTTGGTTTGAAAAATATTTTTTTCTAAAAGCAAACGGCGTGACGCCGCCTCGCCGTCACCACCGGCAGAAAATAAAATATACAGCCGCCGCCGAAAATATTCTGATCGGCGCACAGGTCTAATGCTGCTTGTTATAACTTTTCCTTAAAAAAAAAGATTTTAATAATTTTAAGAGATTTTTCCTTCTGTCAAACATTAGCAGTTCTTTTGAGTTTTGTTGTTCTATTTTTTTTTCATCAAACGCAGCTTGTCATAAAATTACCCAAGTAACACAAATCCATAGATTTGTGTTGATTAAACTGCTATACAACCAAAACCAGTCATACAAAGGTTAAATAAACTGTTATTGGACATTTGTGTTACTTGAATAAGATAATTCAGATGTTTTTAAAAATAGGCGATTTTTACTTCTTTCAAACATGAGCAGTTCTTTGGAGTTTGTTATTCGGCATTCGGCCAACGACCCATTCGGTCAAATGGCATTTGGCCAAATGGCATTCGGCCAAATGACTCGGAACCGGTACCATGATGAGGCAAGAGAAAGTCTGTTAGATTTGTTGCACAGATTGACAGATGCTTTTGGGATTTTACCATAGGAGTAAAGAGTTAAAGAGTCGCCGTAAACTGTGCTATTCTTTCATAAGGGCCAATGTCACAATCGTAAACATTGACTTTTCCGCAAATTTCTCGATAGTAAAAACTCGCTAAAGTAAGCCACCATTATGTTTGAATACAGGGAAAGTCTGCCTAGCCGATATAATTGCTATCTTACATGTGTAGTAACCAAACACTGCCAACGTTTAAAAGGACGTTAATAAATGGAAGCAAACACTGCCAAACAAATACCACATTTTTTATAATGTGCACATGGCTCTCATGTGTGAAATTCCATGCAAAGCATACAAATTATTCATTTCTTAGTTGCTCTCTGTGTCCTAGTTTTTATGACACAGTTTACTCTAATCGTAACTGTGACCTCACAATCAGCAGTAAAACGTTTTCCAGCCGGCGCCGGTGGTGTAGTGGTAAGCGTAGCTACTTTCTCACCCCAATGCGTCTAGGTTCAATCCCAGCCGAGGTCGGTGGGATTTTTCTGAGGCATAACAATTTTTGGTCACGTCTTCCTTCGGAAGGGAAGTTAAGCCGTTGGTACCGGCTTATGTTATGTGTGATAAATGAGTGCGATATCCAAAGCAGATGTGGAAGCTGCCTTCTTGCACATTCGATTGCCGTCAATGGATGGCAATCGATGTCGGTCGGTGATTGGCACTATATTGCGGAACAGAGACCAACGTTAAATTAAGGAAAAAAGGCAACAACAAAACCTATTTTCCAAAAATCACTCACGTCGTATTTCATAGCAACTCTCTAAACTTTCCTTTCAGGTCTTTAGTTAAAATAAATTAATTCCTAGTTAGGACTCTATAGGCGACTATCGTCACTTATAATATCCGAAGTTAGGTTCAGCCACACATGGATTGACTTTGAATTACGAGAAACTTACGTAATAATCCATTGTTTACGTTTACGACATTGGCCCAATTTAATTTTGACTCAGTGCCAACATTTCAAAAGAGCGTTATTTATTTTGTAAACAATGGCTGTAGCCGTCAATTTCTCGCAAATATAAGCTCACTTTACCCAATTAACAGTAGGTATATAAAACATCCCTCTACATGTGTCATTAATTTTCATGAGTGAACTTTTATTTGCAAGAAATCGACGGTTGAAGCCATTGCTTACAAAATCAATTACGCCCCTGTGAAATGTTGACAATGAACTATACTAGTTAGACCGCTTTTTGTCAGCAGTTTTGCATAAAGTTTCACATACAGTATATCTCAAAATTGATCGTACACCCTAGAGGACAATTTTTTGTAACATGGTGAATATATATTTTTTTTTTAAATCATGGCTGGTGGTTGAACAGATTTTAGGTAGTGGACGAATTATAGTTAAATTAGTTGCATATGAATGATCTTTATTCCGACTAAAAAAGAGCAAAATTTCAGAAAATTATGTTCATTTTATTTCAAGAAAATGAGGTTTTTCAAGAAAAAGGCATTTGCCTTAATTTGCTCAAACTTTTTTTTTTTTTAAATCAACCAAATATGCCTAATACTGAGACAATAATTGATAAATATATGCTGACTCAGCTACCAAAAAAATCAGAACGTACCTTTTTAACTTGTGCTTTTAGAGCCGTTTTTCTAAAATGTAATTACAGCTGTACGATCAATTTTGAGATACACTGTATGTTATGTGGCAGAGAAGCTTACAGAATCGGGTCATGACTATAAAGCTATATAGCTAAAACTGCGAACAACACATTCTTTAGATTCAAGAATGTTCTAAATTGACAGATGAGTCTCTCAGGTGAACCACCGTATAGGTCCAAAAACCGCCTTATATTACCATTATTGCACCCACACAGATTGCAAAGTACACTCAAGCATTAAGCAACGTACGCATCTACTCTCTGCCATCAATTTCCTCACGGAAAACTCAAGCCTAACAGCATGTAAATGTGATTTATCTCTGTCTATTCACCCCACTCAAAATCAACGACGACGACCACCACAGCATCGTGAGGAATCTACATAGACCCCCCGTGGCGTTAGAGTGCCATCCATCCGTCCGTATGCGGTACGGTGCCGATCCGCAGCCCAATAGTGTCATTATTTCAAATTTATGCATTCTTCCCCAACAACCATAGCAAGGAAACATATTTTTCGGAATCGCACGCACACGTTCCGTCGTTACATTGTTTTATTGTAACCATGCCACATTGCTCGGCGTGCCTGCTCCGACTGAAAGAGTGCCAATAATATTCCCGGCAAAAAGCGAAAAACTTTGCAAAAATAATAAAACGATTAATGCCGACACGTGCTTCAATCCTGTCATACGTGTGTGCATTTGATTTTTGGGCAACGGACGAAATGAATCCCGGGACACGCCCAACGAATCCCTGAAACACACTCACGTGCACTCAGCGGGAACACGTGTCCAGGATCGACACGTATCCCGATTCCGCGTGGATTAATTTGGATAACGAGCGCTTCTATCGGTCGGTACTTTAAGATGTGCCATCAAAGCTCCACCACCCACCACCGGTAGTTAAATCTTATTATTTAATCCCTGATCCTGGTGGTTTGAGCAGTGTGTGAGGGAAAGGGTCACCGTCTAGACGATTGGAGCCTCCACACTGCATATCATCGTTTAAGTTCAATTTCATGCAACATTTCGCTGGTGCCGGCCACAGTCCACGCAAAAACCAGTGCAGACGCTTCCCCACCGCGTGAGGTCGGCCCAAGATACGAACGGGATATGCATTGTTCTCCTGCATCAGGAGCAAGTGCGATTCCGGGAAGCCGAGGCTGGACGTTCGAGGCCAAGGCAAAAACAACGTAGAGGCCACTACAACGGGTGATTTAGTGCAATTGGAGCAGCACTAGTGTAGTAGGGGTTTGGAGTCATCGTCGTGCAGTACCGAACGCACCACACAGCCAAGTTCGAGCCGGCGCAGCTGTATTTGGTAGACATGTTCAAATGAAATTAATGGTTGGCTGGGATTACCCGGAAAGGATGGTTCTTGTGGCCCCCTGTTTAAAGAAGGGGTAGATCAAGGTGGCTAAAATCTGTGCTCGTTGTTGCATGTTGCAGAAGATGCGAGAGGTTTAATTTTGCGTTGCTACACAGTTGTTGGTTGTAGTATTCGCAATTACGGAAAATTCACATTTTAATGGAGGAAATTGAGGCACGTAGCGTATATAATTTGTTATTTATTCCTTCGGCGGATACGAATTAGTAAACGAAAGCCATTGTTACAATAATTGTGCATTGACATGAATCATCATTAGTATGGAAAGTTACGTTTTGTTACTTGGTCTGAGATAATTGGGTAAGAATTAGGCCAATGTACAACGTTAGGCATACAGTGACCAGCGCAAAACAAGATCGACCTACTCAAATATAAGTCAAACGCCAATTAATGTCTATTTATCATATCAAAACTATTTCTAAAATATGTTTTAAGTTTGCTCTAGCATAAATTGTCAAATTTCATTGCACTTTATTGGAAAAATAAAACAACAGTTTCAATCAACTGTAAAATAAATTCATAAGATACTCTGGTCACGGCATGACATAAAAATAGATCCACCTGCGAAAGAAATATTAAACCGTCTGAATTTCATTATAATATCCCTCGCATTTCTTGGATTAGGCATGTTATTGTTTATATGCATCACAAAAGTCTACTGTAGAACTCTGAAGTTTACCTGTTGTGCTAATTAAAGTATTTTAGAAGCAACATAAAAGGGCGGAAAGAAAATTACTCGGCAGATCCGAAATCTCAGCGTGCGTGATTGCCAAAGAAACGAATAGCAACGCAAAATAGCCAAAATGTCTCAATTATGGCTGCGACAATTTGAAGAGCATTGCAGATTTAATTCAAAGAATGTTCTGCAGATGATTTTCAAGTGTATGGAGCAAATTATAAGAAACTACCTGTAAAAGGTCTAAGGTGAGCTCTGAGCGTATAAGGAGATGATTTAAGGTTCAATTTACTTTGATCCTTTTTAGAAAAATTCAAGAGCAGTTTTTTTCGACGCATTAGTTCAGATTGCAAAATGCTCGCACTATTCGATTCCTTTTGCTATTCTACATAAAATGACGCGAGCTTTTAGCAATCTGAAATAATGCGTCGAAAAAACTGCTTTTGATTTTTTCGAAAATGCATCAAAGTAAATTGAAGCTTGAGTAAATTCTTCATGGGTACACTTAGAAATAACTAATTTCACACATGACAGAATATGTCTTTAACATAAAAGATGACACTTAAACAAACATATCATGCAATATTAAGTGTTCCGAGACTGAAAAGTACATTTGATTGAGCTATATTTCGCGTCTATTATGCCTCAAATTTATGAAAAAATTGACGCTCGTATATGTCACTCTCAGAGCATTTAAATTTACATGAATTTTTCTACGTGTGTATCTGGATTTTTTTCAAAGCATTGGATAAAAAAGGAATCTCGATCCAGGATAAGGAAAATTTCATATATTAATAAATTTTGAGAATCCATGTTTACATAATTTTATGATCCACGGTGCAGTGTTGCCAGAACACCTGATGGTGATGTTGATTTGCATTGGCGAGCCTTGACTTTCAAGACATCATCGAAAAAAGTCATGGTGTACAAAAGCTGTTACGCCCTAGTTCTAGCTCTGTCTAGAAATAATTAAATTCAACGGAAAGGAATCGAGCCCAATTCAAGTCACTTCAGGCTCTCATTTGGGATCTCTTATTGATATTCTATACGTAAACGACATTTCTTTCATTTAAAAAAAAAACTAAAATTGCTGATCAATGCCGACGACATGAAGCTCTTTTTAGAAATAAGAAATGAAGAAGATATCAATATATTCCGGGATGAAATACACGGATGGTGTAAAAAAAGTCTGCTAGAATTGAATTTCAAAAATGCAACTTAATATCATTTAGCAGGAGAGAACAAGATCAAAAATTTCAATTGCATTAGGAAATCAAAATGTAAAAAAATGTGACTCCAAATCATTACAGCACAATTAGTCACAGGGCATGCTAGGCATTATCAAGCGCTTTTGCTATAACTTTTTTTTGTCTTTATTTTTGTGATTTTTAGCCGTAGGCTAGTTCATCACATTTGATAGTAGAAGGTCAGGCTTAGGGCCTGCCTCTAAGGAAACGTTCCAGTCTAACATTAACGTAACGTAAAACTGGCTCTGAGACAACATTTAAAAAAAAAACTTAATGTAAAATGGGAGTTACATCGGGACTGTGGTGAGGAATGGATGCGCGAACAAGGTAGAGCTCCACCGTAAGAGACAGTGCCCCAGTCCGGCAGAGATACCCCGACGGCAGGAAAATAGAAAGGTGAAAGAACACGGACAGCGCAGCCAACGACGAGAGTGCCAGATTTGGTTGTTCAGGTGAGCGTCCTTCAAGAAAGCAAGCAGCGCAGCCAGCGTCGAGAGCTCGTTGCCAAGTAGCTCCCTGATGTTCTCTGGGAGTCGGTGTTGTTCGCGTAGCCTCTGAAACTCTGGGCAGACACACAGCACGTGTTCCACCGAGCCAGGGATGCTGCAGATTGAACAAACCTTGTGGAAGGGTGTCCCACCAAAATTGTGGGAAATCTTCGCATGGCCGGTTCGGAGTCTTGAAATGATCCGTTGGTCCTTGTACTTCTGGCTGTCTAGCCAGGGTCGTACGGTTTATTTGATCTTTCTCAGGAAAGTGGTCCGCGACTGAAACCATTCCTCCTGCCAGGCTTCCATGATAATATTCGCGATCCAACGCTTGACGTCTAGATGGACCGGATCCCGCCAGCCTGTCCGCAGCCTCATTTCCAGGAACACCGCAGTGCCCGGGAATCCACGTAAAAACGGTTGAGGGTGGGGCATATCGTGTAATGGCTTGTATTATTGCTATAACTTTCAGGACCCATACACAATTAAAACGCTATATTTTGCCTATGTAAGGTCAATGCTGAAATATTGTATGGTCTCCATTTACAATCACGCACGAAGAAAGATAAGAATCAGTACAAAAACATTTTATATTACAAGCCTTTCGTAAATAAGGTTGGACATCATTTCCTCTTCCAACATATGAAGCACGCTGCATGCTTATTTATAAACAAACAGACATTAATAGCCCGTACAGACTATGGCTTATAACATGTAATATAGGCTGTCTTGCAATGAGCACTCATACATAGGACTTCCAGTGAAAACTATAATATATAAGCCATAGTCTGTACGGGGTATAAAAAAACGTCGTGAATATGCAAAGGTTTCATTTGTTAATGATATTGTTTTGCAGCGCATTGACTCAACTTTTATCACAATTAATTTGCTCATTAACTCATCGCTAAAAATTAAGCAAAATGTGCAAATTATTAATTTGTTAATTTATTTATTTATTTATTTATTTGTTTATGTATTTATTTATTTGCTTATTAAGTAACTAATTAATTAATTAATTTATTTATTTATGTATTTATTTATTTATTTATTTATTTATTTTTTTATTTTTTTATATATTTAGGGGAATTTACGTATTCTCGGCAACCTAAGCAGCGACCTTCTTTCTATAGCCTTTTTCTCTAAGGAACGCACACATATGCAGTATTGGTTTGTTTACAATCTTTTGCTGCCAGCTACTCTAACAATTTCAGTCGAAAGAATTGTTAAAAACTGTTTTGAAACGCTTTTACAAAGCTCTAATCTTCTCTAGTGAGAGCGAGTATTGTCGGCAACCAGTTTTTCTTCGGCAACCGTTCCATTTGAACTGCATGTAAATCTGCTGTTCTATTATCGGCAACTCGTAATCAGCTACAATTTGTAGTGCGTGTGTTTCATTTCAAGAAAACCTTGCTAGATTGCTTTTTCTCAGTGGTAAAAATATAGTCAAATTGAAGCTGAAAGCATAAAGAATTGTTTACACGCATTCAGCGAAGTGTTTTCGTGAGAAAATCCAGTGAAAATAGTGTTTCAATTTGGGTTGCCGAAAATAGTCTGGCATGCCGAAGCCGTCATTTCCCCTATTTATTTATTTATTTATTTATTTATTTATTTATTTATTTATTTATTTATTTATTAATTTATTTATTTATTTATTAATTAATTAATTAATTAATTCATCAGTGCCAAGTACTCAACACCACTTGGCACTGAAGAAGTCAGCAAGTAGTAGACGAAAAACGCGTATCTGTCAAAAGATGAGCAATTATAACGGAATTTAAAGGAAATAAACCAACCCACTCAAAGCTCTTCATAAAGGGATTCCGTTCAGAGGTTCGACAAATTTATTTATTGTATTATATTTTTTTTTTATTAATTTATTTATTCATTTATTAATATATTTATTTTTTTTTTAAATTTTTTTTTATTTTTTTATCTTCTAATTTTTTTTTTATAATTTTATAAATAAATATATTTATTAATTTATTGATTAGTAAATTTTTTGTATCTTCTTAATAATCTTATATGTTTGCATAATTTAATTATTTTTAAATAAATATATTTTTAAAGTGATTTAATAATTTATTTTTGTACTTGTTTATTGATCTATTCCGCTATTTATTAATTTATTTATTTATTAATAAATTAATTTATTTATTAACCTTTTGTTTTATTTATTCATGTAATGTATTTATTTATTTATTTATTAATTTTATTTTATTTATCGATCTAAATATTTATTTATTTATTTATTTATTTATTTATTTTTTTATTAATTTTTATTTATTTATTTATTTATTATTTATTAAGTTATTTATTTATTTATTGATTTATTTATTTATTAATTTATTTGTTTATTGTTTTTTTATGAATTCTTTTATTTGTTTTTCTTTTTATTATTTTATTTTTTTATTTTTTTATTTATTAATTAATTTTTTTATTTATTTATTTATTTATATATTGATTTATTTATTTATTTACTTATTTATTTATTTATTTATTTATTTATTTTCTTAATTAATCAATCTTTTTATTTATTTATTTATTGATTTTTTTTTATAAATTATTTAATTTACTTTGACTATATGTTTTAGTAATACTTCTACGTGAAGTCAACGATTTACATAGTTAAAGATGCTAATTTCAAATAACAGACTGTAGTGGTAATTTTTATACGATAGTTGGAGTAGATGAAAGCATAGAGTTGATAGTTCCGTTAGAGTACGGCAGTGTGAAGATTGCATATAGATATTAGAATAGCGAGCTAGAACAACTTTTTAAGGAAGGTACAAATCGGTTTTTCATCTCTCTTTACCAAACTCCCCCTTTGGAGAGGGATGGTGAGGGATGTCCCACCCCGCCACCACTGGCGAATTTTTTATTCATTTATTCAATTATTTATGTATTTTATTTTTTAAGTTTATTAATAAATTCATTAATTACTATCGTTATTTATTTAGTTTTTAATTTTAAGTTATTTATTTTTCTTTTTATGTATTAACTTATTTATTTATTTATTTATATATGAATTTATTTATTTATTTATTCATTTATTTATTTTTTATTTATTTATATATTTATTTTTTTATTTATTCATTTATTTATTTATTTATTTTTTATTTATTCTTTTATTTATTCATTGATCTTTTTATTTATTTACTCAATTCTTTATTTATTTGTTTATTTTTTAATTTTTATATTTTTTCATTTATTGATTTATTAACTTATTAATGAATCATTTTTTTTATTAATTAATTGATTTATTGTATGTTTATTAATTTATTGATTGATTTATTAATTTATTTATTTATTTATTTATTTATTTTTCAATTCATTTTTTATTTATTAACTTGTGTATATATTTACTTTTTTTTCTTTATATATGCATTTATTTCTTTATCAATTTTTTATTTGTTTATTTATACATTTATTTATTTATTTATCAATTTATTTATTTATTTATTTGTTTATTTTACATTGATTTAATTATTGAGTTATTTATTTATTTTACATTGATTTAATTATTGATTTATTTATTTATTATTGATTAATTTATTCATTTATCTCTTTATTTTTTTTATTTGTTCATAACCAAGCAATAAGATCGGAGAAGAAATGCTGTCGATCCCAATTTACGTAGTGTATACAATAAAAACTTCATTTGGATTGACTCCATTCGTTCTTCATGCCTTTTCATATATCAACTCTACAATATTGTACCCCACATAGGCAATTCAAAGTGATTTAATTGTGTAAGAATCTTCAAAGTGGAAACCAAAACGCTTTATAAAATTAATCATATTAACTGCGCTATGAATAATTGTGTTATAATGATCCAAAAATGTTAATTTAGAATCCAGAATAACGCCTAAATCTCATATTTTATCGCATCTTTGAACAATTTGATTACCTAATGTAATACGAATATCTGGATTGATAAGCGTTCTACTTTACTTTTATAAGAGTACATTTTCAACAATTAGTTCCAACAAACTTTTACAACACCACGTATAGAAAATATGATCATTTCTTATCTCTAAATATAGTTTCACGTCATCAACATAAGTAAGTACCGTGAAACGGGATAACTTTGATAGTAGAATACAATGATTAAATTTACTCTCTGCGCCTTTTGTGAATTGAAAACATTGGTTCCATATTGTAGCTTAGGGCATTTCCGTTGATATGGTATATAGTTTTTATATTGTTTGTGCTACATATTCACTATTATCACTTATGAAATTCATTTCCAATATAGCCATCACAAATTAAATTGTGAATTCTTATTACTTATGATGTTTTCTGATTATATACTCATTCATAGTTGCATATTTCAAGAACTAAATTATTTGAGTTTCACGCATTTTCTTCTACATTCAACGAGCATTATCAAAGTAACCCCAAATCAAGATACTGATGTTCGGTCGCAAGACTAAAAATATAGTGCAAATGATTTAATTTCCGTCACGGTTATTACAAACGAATTGACTCAAGGATTATCAGTAGGGGAATTTACGTATTCTTGGCAACCTAAGCAGTGACCTTCTTTCTATAGCCTTTTTCTCTAAGGAACGCACACATATGCAGTATTGGTTTGTTTACAATCTTTTGCTGCCAGCTGCTCTAACAATTTCAGTCGAAAGAATTGTCAAAAACTGTTTTGAAACGCTTTTACAAAGCTCCAATGTTCTCTAGTGAGAGCGAGTATTGTCGGCAACCAGTTTTTCTTCGGCAACCGTTCCATTTGAACTGCATCTAAATCTGCTGTTCTATTATCGGCAACTCGAAATCAGCTACAATTTGTAGTGCGTGTGTTGCATTTCAAGAAAAAAAATATAGTCAAAGTGAAGCTGAAAGCATAAAGAATCGTTTGCATGCGAAGTGTTTTCGTAAGAAAATCCAGTGAAAATAGTGTTTCAATTTGTGTTGCCGAAAATAGTATGTCATGCCGAAGACGTCATTTCCCTACTTGTTTAAAATAAAATAAAATTTGAAAAACATTAATTGCTGTAAAAAATATTTAGAATATACTTCAAAAATCTATCAATATTACCCCGTTTTACGGTCTATTTGGTTTTCTTCGTCCATTGCAGTTAATGAATAATCAACAAATTCCATTGTGGTTGAACGACCTGTTTGCATTTGTTATTCAATATTTTATTTGGCTGAAGTTCATAATTCATTCGAATAGTTTAAGAATGCACTAGGTGATTGCAATCCCACGATAATTACGGATATCGAATGAAGTAATGAAATTGGGTTGTTAGCGGAATGCTTTAATAAAACAGCAAAAAAGGGTTATCTTCCATTTAATTCCACTTAATTAATTTTGGTATCCATGACAGATACGTATTTCGACTACAATGTGCAGTCTTCATCAGTGTCATTCCCACTAAAGAACTTATCAAAATCTAACCCCCTTAAGTACTCATCCCCTAGGTATAAAAGTAAAAAAAAAAGTCAAGATCACAGGTATATAATACCTGTGATCTTGACTTTTATACCTAGGGGATGAGTACTTAAGGGGGTTAGATTTTGATAAGTTCTTTAGTGGGAATGACACTGATGAAGACTGCACATTGTAGTCGAAATACGTATCTGTCATGGATACCAAAATTAATTAAGTGGAATTAAATGGAAGATAACCCTTTTTTGCTGTTTTTTTATACGGATATCGCTTTTTCAATCCTGCAAGAATGTAATGGAGTCAAGTGACATATTGAAAAGCCAGTATAAAGGGTTTGTGAGTTTAATTGCATAGAAGCTGGCAGGATTCCATCTGGTCCTGAGCCTTTAGTGGCGCCCAAATCTTTTAAACTGGTTAAAAGCTTCTGAATTATTGCATACTTTCGAACAAAGTCATTTTTGATCGAATGTTGCACGATTAATTTTAGTTTTAACGTAATTTTCACTTTATATATATATGTCATACTAATGAGATGCAGAAAATGCCTACCAATGTTACGAAACCATCGTTGATCATTAAAAAAAACCAACTTATCATTACTTAATTAGGCTGCATAAAAAATTGACGAACTTTCGAGGTTACTCCAACCAGAGAGTCAGTTCAGACTTTTTTTGCAACCGAATTTGCTACTTTTGTCCAAGACTTTCGATTTTTTTTCTATAGTTATTGCTTGTTGTTTGCACTAGAAGAGCAGTTAGGTGGATTCGCCTCCTTCGGTAGGACACCATTCGCTTCATGTTGTCAAATCAAGCGTAGCTATTCAAATCGACGTATCTGCTTTTGTAAAAAATCACTTCAATCCACTATTTGTCTTAACTTCTAACTCACCCACGCAAACAAACACAATCATCAGATAAGGGAATTTTTCCCTTGCTAGCTGGTGTTGTTAGTTTCTGTGAGTGAGCTAGCAGTTGCCACAAATCGTCGATTGAAGTGATTGTTTACAAAATCAGGTACGTTGATTTGAATAGTTACGCTTGAAATATTCAGTTTCGTTAAATATTCGCGATACAACTTACGAGCACATGTTTTGGCCGTCACATTATGCTTATAATTGCGGTTTGGCACAGGTTTTCAACTTGAATGACTTCATTCCTTGTCGATGCTGCGAGGTATGCACGAAAGTTGGTGACATTCCATTTTACGAGCAACAGTATGCACCGAAAGATCTGGCCTCCTCCTTAACATTTGTTTCACCTTCACGTCCTGCTGGTGGTTCCTCAAATCCGTTTTTGTTCCGCTTATCGTCTTCCTAGCTGTTGTCGTACGAGTATCGAACGATTTTAAAACACTTTGAAAACCACGCTTTTTGGCAAGTTTTTATTGCAGCCGCACTCAATTGCTTTTCGGACTTGCTCTTATTTCGACGCCATTTTCAACTAAGCTCTTCTAATGCGAAATATTTCACTCGTTGATGAGGTATTTCAGGAGATGGATGTGTTTAGATTTCGTCACGAACAAGCCTTAATTGTTTTCCCTGCTATCCACGCGGTAAATCAATCCAGAAAGTCAAACACCCATTCCCGACGATCACAACTGGAACGTTCAAGTTATGTGTATTTTCATAATTTGGTATAATTGCCTGCATGGAACAGTGAGTTCGCTCTAGGTCCATTCTACATTTTGCGTGAGAAACTTCCCTGTCATGCTAAAGTTTCACCGACAGAGCAAACATTTCCCGTACGAGTGTGCTGTGCAAAACTAAGCAATAGTACACGGACCAACTGTGAATCTAGTGCTTCTACTACTCTAAAACTCCTCAAAGCGTGGTGGCAGACCAAACTAACAAGTTTTAATTATTGCTCTTTCGATACTCCTGCTCTCTCTAGAACATACACACACGGTTTGTCGCACCGCACTCATCCTAAGGGAGCGAGAATAGTTTTAAATAGTTTCAAACTAAGCTCCAACTTCAGTCACTCATGCGGTGGTTAGAATACCATCCACCAGAAACCACCTGCAGAAAGTTGACCCTCTCGGGTCGTCCCGCTTTCCGCAAATTTGCATTCAGTTAAGAATTGCGGAAGCGAGATAGGGAGGGTTCGCCGCACACAATGCTTGGAATAGTCCTCATAGAAGAACCGGTGGGATGCTGGATCCCAAAAGTGCAAATGTGCACTCGAATAGAACCTCCGCTGGAGCCACTCTTTTCGATCTCATTGCATAAAATTGTTTTTATAATATCAAGCATGGTGCCGCTTCCCCGGGTTCCATTCCCCGTTAGCTGCAAAATTTACCGAAATCCAAATGCTAAAGAGCAAGTTTTACTCTCACCTGGTCAAATCGGTATGCAGCAAATAGATAACACCAACACGCCACCTCTCTATTCCCTAGCACAGTCACAGCCGAGGAAAAAACATTATCGTCCGGACAGGTGCACTTTAGTTGTTTTTCAATTGTTGGCCGCACTAGTCGTACACACGGCAGGTTGCATGACCGTTTTCGTCTGAGCAAGTGCAAGTGTCTGAAAAGTTTTGGCTTTTGAACGCGCCGGGGAAAAAGCATCGTTATTTCCAGGAGGTTGCCTGGATGCCTTCGGATCGGGCATCCGGCGGGACATTGGAAATTTCAAATGCATTGCAAAGTTTTCGAGGGGATTAGAAGTGTCTGCAATTTCGCCGAAACTTAATTAGTTTTCGTAGTAGACGAACGGACAGGTTGATCCGGTTGTGTGCAGGTGGATGGGAACTCGTAAATTCTATTGAAATGTTGCATGCATCACTGGACGGTTGAGTTGTCTTGTTGGAAAAAAGTTTAATCGGAAATCGAAGATTATTTTCAAACACTGCAACCAGAATCTTTCCTGTTTCAACGTTCCACATTGTATCATCAAAAGCAGTGGAAGAACATTCAGCACTAATGCAACTCGTCACCTTTCCATGTCATGTCGGAAATTATATTAACACTACCCCACGTACTGCCTTGAGCTTCCTAGCCATTGCTACAGGGGAAAAGTACATTGAACAACTTCCTACACAGGTATTACACAGTTGGCTCGCAATGAATAGCAACACGCGCGATCGCACACAGTGTGTGATACTACTTTGTTTAAAATTATAAAATTTGTATGCGTCACACCTACGCTCTATGCCACCACCCCGGTCGATGGACGGACACGATGAATGTGATCTAAGTTCACCCCACAGTGAAGTAGGGTACAACTTCAGGGGTGTCGATTTACGATTCGATGGAAATCGAATGCATACCCGTCTGGGGTAGTACCAGGAAGCCTGCTGCTGCCATGCACTGTTGCTGGTGCCTACCTAATGCGCATTTTGCAACATCTATGCACCAGCACCGGCACTCGAACTTGGAACGTTTGGTTGGCGTAGGTGTGAGGATGCATAAATTGAGGGTGAATAGAGATGTTACTTTAATGCAGCTCAATTTAGATGCTTATGAGCCGTCATAATTCAAACCCGCAGTGGGTAGGATCGGGGAGCTTATAGTTTATTGAGGGGAAACTTGCTTCGCAGAGTCATACTGGTAAATGGATAACCGGAGGTAGATGCAGGATGGTGATAAATTTCACTACATTATAGCTCAATAAATGGTCTAGCAAGTTGAAGTTAAATCGAGTAGGAATTCGTGTTAGCAAGTATGTAAATACAAGAAACGATTGATTTTCATTATTTAAAGATTCTAGTTGTCGGCACTTGGCCAGAATTGACAGTGAAATCCAATGGTGTTTTGTAAATTAACAAGATCGCGAAACATGACGTACTTCAGACTCTGCTTTGAGCGATAGAAGGTACAGCTTATTATAAATCAAGACCATTATGGAAGCGGTTGAATTTGATTCCTGGTCTGGTCGAAGGATTTTTCGAGTAAAAATTGTTTCGATTTCCTTGGGCAGAATGACATTGACTGTTGTAGCGCTACTACCTTTGATGGTGGTAGCCATAAGCTAGCTGCTCTGAAGGCAACTGTGACTCTCGCTTTGGTGAAAGCCAAGAAATCTTTTGCACTTCCTTGAGGAATCACTGACTGGGAAGTTGAGGAAGTGCAGAAGATTTCTTGGCTCAGCTTGGTTAGCAACAGGTTTCATTTAGTATACGATACGCTAAAGTGCATTGATGGATTTATACGGTGCTTTGTTAGAATAAATTTAAAACACAAGAATTGACATTCACAAAACCTTCATCATTTGAAAGAGGAAGATTTTCCCGTCATTTTAATATGTATTACTTAAGTTGAGTATCTGCGGCACTTTTCATACAAAAAATGGATCAATTTGAGCGTTTATTCATATGGGTCTTTCTTTCTGAGAATTTAAGTATTAATGTCAAACTGACAGGAAAAATCCCGTCTTTCGAATGGAGAAGGTTTTGCGAATGCCGATGTTTTGTTATTCACCGAAAACACCGTGATTCATGTTAAGAAAGAAAGTGATGCGACACTATCAAACCTGTAACGTGAAGGAGTCTTTGTTTGAACTCACGATCTTCCGCTGTGTTTGCAAAAATACTTACTACAAGGCAAGCGAGCATCACAATGTGAGATGTGACCCACTCTAATACTCCTAAAATCGCGGGTTGGGCCTTTCTTACGGAGAACAACGCAGATTCACACAGATTCGGAAAAACCGAACATCCCTAAAAGTGCGTTTGGGTCATATCAACACGGTTTAGAGTTTAGAACACTCAAACACCCCTGTAATGGTTATTACGGTCATATTCCCTTTGTTATCGTTTCGTACACCCAACCGGTGGATGTAAGATTCGCTGACAATTATGTGGGATTCATCATCAGAGGATGTAAGTGGAGACCGCATGAACCGAGGATGCAATATACCTAGCTGCGGTCCAATGCAAGAGAATTGGAGACCGAAAAATGTGGAGTGTATCAGTGAGTGAAATTAATTATGTCGAAAAAAATTGGAAAAAGGTTGCCGACTGGGACTCGAACCACGAACGTTGTGATTATCACACCTGTGCTTTCTCCACTGCTCTCTCCATGCTTCTGAATATGGATAGCCTAAAAGTAAACAAGAAGTGCTCATTTCCTCTCACACTTGACTTCGTATGCTTTTTCTGCTGGAGAGATTCGAGGCAAGTGTGTGCGTCGTTCCACCATGTTATACATAAAAATTAAGGCAAATGCTTTCTTGTGTAGGAACACGAAATAAAAAAGGCAAAAAACCATTACATAGCCTGCAAGGTTAACTTCTAACATTCGCTGCGATGTTCATGAACAGAGGATGATAGGAAATGGAACTAACATTCATTGTAATAAATTTTTGGTTTGCGTGTATAACTAGTGTTTTAAAATGGATTCAAAACGTCTTCTCCTGTGCGACCAATAGCCAACCACACAAACTATTTCACCTGTATAAAACATTCCCAATCGATAGGTCTTTGTTTGCTCTAGCTCAACAGTTTCATTACGACATCGTAGAGTCAAATTGAATATGAAAAATCGATCTGCAAGGCGTCAGTGGAGGCGTTCCATCTAGACAAGCTCTCTCTGAGATGGCTTATCTGATATACTTGATATCTCATATGGCATATAACTTACGTTATTTTTAAGTCGGGGTAATGCATAATGTTCAGTTTGGGCGTAATCATTTCAAGAAGAAATCTTACGTGCTTGTACTGTGTCGATACTAAGATTTTTCAAACTGTCCAATGTACACTGGAACCTCCATTTACCAACCAAACCGGGGGTTCGTAAATCGAATTTGTGCGTAAAAAAAACTGGTCATTTGGGATTTACTTCGTAAAAAGAGGTTTTTGAAAATATTGTCAAATACACCTCAATATTGGTATTTATGGAATCGGAGTAACATAAAGGAACCGGAAATATATGTCTGACGACATTTTGAAATCCAAGATGGCGGCATTCGGTTACAGAAAAATTGGGAAAAACTGTCAAATACCCCAACATATGTGTATTTTAAGAATCGGGGTGACGTATAGGGACCGGAAACGCATGTCTGATGCCAGTTTTAAACCCAGGATGGTAGCTTTCAGTTTGATAAAAACTGAAAAATACTGTCAAATATCCTACACTATGGATATTTTTGGAATCGGAGAGTCGTGTAGGGACCAGAAATACATGTCTGACGAGTGATGCAAAATATCATGACACTCACGTGACACTCGTTTTCGCAATAACCGACTATCGCTGACAGATCGTTTTGTCACGCAGTGAGAGTTAGAGCCATGGAAAACAACAATCACCAGTAATGGTCGATGCTCACAAGCAAAACGTTACACTCGCTGCTGATGATGAAAAGCACAACGAAAACAGTGAAGACTTCTGCAGTACGATCATGAGAAAAAGCGAAACGACAGAAGAAAATGAAAACAATGCCTACGCATTCCAAGTTCGTCTCGGCAGGCGCGACTGTGCGAGTTACAAACAAAGCAGGCAACATGAAACGGAAGCTGTTGGGCTCACTCACCAACACACTCACATAAGCAAGCAAAGCAGCAGCTGCTTCAAAACGAGCACTGATGAGTGTCGTGATTGTCGGGAATGACCAGATCGGTGATGGATCACAACAGAAGACGACATTCACCAGTTGCTTTTTACTTCTTTCATCAACTTGATGGATGGTCATGGAGAGAGCTTCAACGAGCACATTGATAGGAATGTACAAAGCGTTACTACCATCAGCTGTTTGGCGATCGACAGGTCACAACTCTGTGTATGACGCCTTTCGAAATCCAATATGGTGGCATGCAGCTGCCACCTTGGATCAACACAGCGTCAGACATGGATTTCCGGTCCCTACACGTCACCCTGATTCCAAAAATACCCATATTGTGGGGTATTAGAAAGAATTTCCAAAATTTTCTCTAACCGTAAGCCACCATCCTGGATTTCAAAATGTCGTCAGAAATCGATGTCCAGTTCCTACACGTCATGACGCGTCACCCCGATTTCAAAAATACCAATATTGTGGGGTATTTGACAATATTTTAAAGTTTTTCACTAACCGGAAACCACCAAATGGCGTCAAACATGGGTTTCAGGTCCTTATACATACGTCACTCCGATTTTAAAAATACACATATTGTGGGGTATTTCACAGTGTTTCCCTGTTTCCCAAAATCGCAAAAAACTCGTTAATATGAACTTACTTCGTAAAAAACTCCTCGTTATTTGGGATTTACTTCGTAAAAATAGGAACGTAAATTGAATAAAGCTATTCCCCGAAGAATGCGCTACCCACTGAGTTGCACCCACCGCTTTTTCTCTGCGGGGTTTTAACCAGTCGGTCTGATTTTTCACATGTAAGTAGGGTAGGGTAATGGAGAACTAGTCACCGCAGGTGGTTGAAAACCCACCGAGACAAAGCGGTGGGTGCAACTCAGTGGGTAACGCGTTCTTCGGGGGAAAGCTGTACTGCGTAAAAAATGGTTTAATAAACGGAGGTTTCAGTGTGTTGCAATAAAACCAGCTGGATTTTGTCCCTTCAAATTTGCTTCAGCGAGTTTTTCCGCCTCCCTGCGCACGTTATTTCTAAATAACCCAAATTTGAGTAGGATCTTCTCATTTTCGTCAGAAGTAGGGCTACCCAATATTGTACCCTGTGCTACTTTTTTTATATGTATGTAAAGGATACAACTCATTGTTGCTGGGCACAGCCATTAGACAGCGAACTGTCAATCTCGTATGACTTGGTCAAGTACGATACCTGGTTGTATTAAATTTACCATTGTATGAAGGTCCAAAAACGGAAGGTGGACCGTAAGCAGACACTTACGCGTGATCCACGGGAGCAAGAAGAATCTCCTTCCAATGGTAAAAATGATCCAACCCGATACATAACAAGCTATCATACGAGGAGATGTCCTAATGAGTGGGGGGTTTGAGCTCACCTTCAATTCACGAAATGTTAACAACAGGAAGCAATTCCACTCTCCCCATCAAAACCGCTTCAATCAGGTGACGGTCCCATCCCTACCCAATGACTTTATATGTTTACTAGGTGGGGCGAGAAGTAACCTCCACCAGAATGCGCTGCTACTGCAAAAAAGGTTGTGGTGCCTTGTAGTTCGTTCACATTTAGGCAGACATACCAAATTTCAGCTGCTTGTTGTTGACGTGTGTGGCATCATGTTGAGTATGGATAAAAACGATTTTTGTTATCTCATAAAACATTATTTTTTGAGAGGCAAAATGGCGAAGGAAACAAAAGAAAAGTTGGTTAAATATTAAGGGGCTAATGCTCCGTCAGATTACACCGTCAAATATTGGTTTCGAGAGTTTCGTGGTGGTCGCAACTCCACTACCGATCAAGTCCGCAGTGGCAGGCTCTCCGATGTGGTTACAGAGGACAATGTCAAAAAATACATGAAATGATGTTGGCTGACCGGAAAGTGCGAGCTAGCAGATACCGCAAAGATTAATACTGAGCGCACAAGCCATATTTTGGACGAGATTCTGCATATGAAAAAATATCCAGCCGCTGAGTGCCGCGCAAGCTCACTTCTGACCAAAAACAGGAACACGAGAGCACTTCGAAAGAGTGTTTGGACTTGCTGATGCGGAATCGGGCGGATTTTTGGCGTCGATTGGTAACTGTAGATGAAACCTGGATCCACTATTACACCCCAGAGAACAGAATGAGTGCCCGGCAATGGACTGAAGCCGGCACGAGTGCCCCGGAGCTGTCGAGGGAGGCTCGATGGGTCGGAAAGGTTATGGCGTCGGTTTTCTGGGATTGCCATGGCATACTCTCCGTGGACTACCTCGAAAAAGGAGTTTTTGCAAGACAATGCGCCAGCGAACAAGAGCATCGCAATCAACGACTTACGGCTCCAATTGCTTCCACATCCACCGTATTCGCCCGAATTGGCTCCCTAAGACTATTATCCCTTCCCAAACCACAAAAGATGGCTCATCAATAAAAGAAATCAGCTCACGTGAGGAAATCATCGACGCCGTGAAGGAGTATTTTGCAGACCTTCAGGAAAATTACTTTTCGGACGGGATCATGAAGTTGAAAAATCACTGGAATGAGTGTATCGAGCTTAAAGGGGACTATATTGAATAAAATAAGAAAACACTAAAAAATTATTTTTCATTCCCAATAAGGTTACTTTTCACCCCAACCCATGAAGGTATGTAGAATATAAGAATATAGGGTAAACGCTTCTATAGTTGCGGTACGTTAGAAGTGTTAGGTTCCTATAGTTGTGTATTGAGTCTCCATGCACAACTATACGAACCTAACGCTTCTAACGCACCGCAATTATAGGAGCGTTTCCCCTAATATAACCAATGATTTTCTGCTCAGAAAGCAAAACACGATCCCTTCACGAGCACACTCCACGACAAATATGATTAAGTTTTCGCTTGGGATGTAATGAACCACAGAGATACGCGATAATTCATATAATTGCACCTCGTGCTGCTTTTGCCCACAAATTTAGCAATTCACATAACCTTGATCTATACATCTAAAGTCACAATAATCGTGACAATACCTGTTGCCTTAAATTTCTTCAATATATTGAGATTGATAATAATAATGACTATATAACTTTTTTATTTTTTTTATTTTTTTAGAGATTTTTAGCCTTAGGCATCTCTTTGACAATATAACTTTCTGTCATCAATATCATTGACAATATTCCCACTATTTAATCCATATTTTGATAAGTGTAAATGCTTCTTCGATTGTATATCCTCATTCGTCCAGAAATATGGGAAGTTGGATGATGGATGATTCCCACACTGAAAATCTTGATGCATATTTCAAAAGATCGCATCTGCTTTAATCGATTTTTACATGCATTCTTTTCTGATAACCACTGCTATGCAAACAGGTTTCACGCAACATTTGCCACACAGTTTGATAAAGGAGGTTCTTATTCAGCATTCAAAACGTCAAATACAACAGGGAAAGGTTTTGCAGCTGAGTGATGAACGAAAGAGAAAGCCGATGAAGAGAATCTATTAATGCAGAATGATTTTAGAATCAGTTCTATATCTATGGTAGTAATTTGAAGTGCCCAGGAAAACACTGGCCATTTGACGTTGATAGAGACGCGCAAAGAAAATTTCTGTCAAAACAGCAGCACGGTTTTTAGGGATTTTTTGGCAATGTCACTGGCAACGATGTTTCTTCGAGTGGCTTCAAATTAAAGCCCTATAGTTAAAGTATATTACCACTGTCACCACAAAACTGAAAAAAAATCTGTTCCAATCGAGCAAAGCGGTGCATTGACGGTTCGATTGGAACAACTTTTGACAAACATCCATACTTTTACTGTAGGGCTTTACTTCAAATGACTTTCATACAGAAGACGAGAGATGACAGTCGCTCCATGACAGCATTTTTTTCATCATATTTTACTGTTTTTCTTGCAGCGCAATCATTTCTAATAAATGTTGTATTTAATTGAATGAACAATAAATAAATAACAGATATCAAATCCCAAGTAACAAATCTAGAGCTGCTTGGCTATATTCCAAATTTATAAAGGTTTTATTGCAGCTGCAACCATTACCTACAGCTTTATGACGGTCATATACAATGCAAGTCATGAAATATTCTTATAGGTATCTACAAAACCCCTATAAAGCTAATTAAAAAACCAACTGATGCTTATGCTATTTTCACTTATGAAAGGTTTTATGATTGCTTTGAAGTATACAAAAAAGTAATATAAATTGCCCTTATAAAACCAAAAAATTAATCCTTTCGTTGCTTTATAAATAAGCGCAATAAAACTAGTTGGCCATGAAACAGTTATTTTAAAACAATTATAAGCATTCAGTTGCGACTTGTCAGAAATGTAAATAGGTGGTTTATTTTTACAACATAGAAAAGAATCAAAACTTTCCGGTACTTCCAAGCGGAGTGCAAAGAAAATCAACAAAATTGTTAGCATGAGCATGAAAACATTTCGTGTATACGTATACGCGACGTAGTGTGCGTAAGAAAAACGTCAACAATCTCCATGATTATTTCGTTCTCGCTCGCATATACATGGGGTGACACGGTCGAATCTTGGTCGAAATACATGGAATGGTGACAGTCCTAGGGCAAAAAGGTTGAAATCAAGCATAACTTTTCATAAAGGTTAATGTATCATTCAAAACTTTTCTAAATGTTTGTAAAATTCATCGGTTCGCCCGTAGAATAGGAATATACATTTGCCCTCAAATAAAAAAATGAATTCAAGCTGAACATTGCATTAGGTTCTAAGTAATATTGACAGATTCGCTTCGTCAACTTTCTCTTTGCATCCCCACGGTCATGTAAAGACATTCCCAGGTATTTTCAGCACATAAATCGATAAAAGAAGCTTTTATCTAGCATCCAATACGACAAACACATCAAGAAACGGTTCTGTGAATAAGTTTTCAACGAAAGAGAAAGTTGCGATTTTTTGCGCTTTGGGAGATATTAATGTTCAAAAATTGTGTTTTTTTTTCTCGTTTTTTCAACAATATCTTTGAAATTTGAAGCTTAATCCAGTATGTTTCTTCACAAAAGCTATTTATTTAATGTATTTGCATAAGAGAATAATAAAACATAATAAAGCTGTAAGCAAAAAAAACCGAAACAGAACAAAAACCATACTTTCAACATTTTTTTCTTTAACTCCATATAACTTGGAACCAGTAGACAGTGGAAATTTAACGTCTTTGAAATAGCTGTTTATTTTGTCAAGATAAACAACTTTGCCCAAAACATCAAGTCTCCAAAACGTCAGAGAAAGAAGTTAGATTGTGGCACCATCTTTGCGGAAGAGTTTTGAACTATTTGTTTATGTCAATAGATGGTCCTTATTATGACGAGAAATTTTGCCGAAGACACCAAGTCGCGGAAATGCTTCGTTTCGGAGTTATTAATTTTGATCCATTCCTGACCCAGTGTGCAATGTAAGCATTAGACATTTTAAGAAATTGCGCTTGGTGTTTTTCTTGCCTGCTGTCCTCTGTCGCCATATTGTCATTATGAAAATGCCATTAGCCTTGGAATAAAATCCAAGAAATTTCAATAAAATAATGGCTAAATAAGAGATCCGAAATGATTTCCAGTGTGCATTGGTATGAATTTATGTATTGAGATCAATTTTCTGTAAAATTAAGGTAATTCCATCAAATTCATTTGATTTCTGATACAATCTTTTTTGTTAACTTGAATTATTTTTGAGGCGCATTTATTTAACGCTCATATTATCTCAATATACACGATAACATTTCAAGCGCATATGTTTTGGAACTTCTAAAAAGTCATATATTTTCTTTAAAATTTTCACTAATGTCGCCATGAAACAAAATTGATGGCATGGTGATCTTGACACCAACACTCAAACATATTTTTACCGCTAAAGATTTCCATTTGGAAAAAAAGTTTCAGCAGAACAGAACAACAACAAGCTAATTTATGGCGGTTGCTTTGAAGCCAATAAAAATTAAATTGGCTTTATAACTGATTTTCACCAAAGCGTAATAAAACTGCTTGGATACAATATTACTCTTATAGAGGCTATGATAACCTTTTGTAGAGTATGAGGCTTCCTGACAAAAGGTTTTAAGACAGCTTTATTGTGATTCTCAAACATGCTTTATAAACCTTATCAGGAGTGGTCCACTAAGCTGTATGACGATCTTATAGCGGTTATCGAAAGGTTGTGCTGGAGCTATTAATTTTATTGGCGGTTTTATGAAATTGATCTCAATAACCACTAATAGAGTGCAATAAAACAAGAAATGCTACTTGGGATATTTCGTGACAATAATTAAACACTTTTTTCATCATGCAGAACAATACTCTTCTCTGGTGAATTGAGCGAAGAGTAATGTTTATTTACTTTGCTCGTTTGGTTCAGCGTTTGGCGGTTCGTTGGATTCTTCTTGCTTCAGTCCATGCGTGTCTCTATTCAACGTGTCTGGTCAACATAATATCAAAAACGAGATTATCCTGTGAGACAAACAAAAACAAAAGTAAGGTTCTTGTGTATTTTTCTAGGTCATATCTAAGAGGAAGAGGAGACAACTGGCATCTTACTCTTTTATCTCTATCTCTATCTCTACCTTACGCTCTTCAAATCGGCCAATCACCCTAGCAGCACACTTGTTAGAAGTTGATTGAGATAACTTCTATGTGACTCATTTTAGTCACAATCAAGTTGCTGCAACTTTTTGTGACGGTTGTTTGCTACTTGGGCACGAGCTGGTTGACAGAAAAGTGGTTCGTTTTCGCCCCCGTATAGTCTTCTCTTCCTCTTAGGGTCATATCAAAAACAAGATTGTCCTGGATATGACCATTTAGATCGCCTAAACACACCTCAAACCGTGATTAGAGCCATATTTACGGAGATAAATCGGTTTAAAGGTGCTTTGCCGTGCTGTGGCTGGATAAAACTTTTGTCCGGGACCCTGCCTGAAATCCATCTTGACAAAGGTCACACTCTTGCGATCACGGAACCGCTTGATTATCTCCCACGGCAACTTTCAACTTTTGCGCAATATTTCTAATTGACCACGTCGGGTTTTCGACGTGGGTGTGCAAGATCAATTTTGTTTTATCGTCTTCCATATAGTGAAGCTTTTTTAATACTGCACGTATCGAGACGCAACTTTCCTAATTGAAACACGTGTACTTTCAAAACTTTTTGCTGCATAAACATTCCAAATCTGACAACTAGAGGCACTGCTATAGAATATATAAAGTGTTCAGATTCTTAGTAAACCAGACTTTATGAGTAGATCCTACTCAAATTTGGTTTGTTAAGAAAAAGCGGGCACCCCTGCTTTTTACCACAAACTGAGCAATTCAGGTAATATATCTAAAGCGGACGATACACATAACAATATATTCATAATAATCGTATTGTCAAGTTACCTTAAATTATTTCAATGTATGTAGATTGACAGTAATAACACCGGTTGAAAACTAACGATTTAAAATTGGCTCACTGCTTGACTAGCCTATTGGTCCCAAGAAAATCGATTGACGTACCCCATTCTAGTCGAAATTCTAGTACTACACTATGTTTGTTTTGATTCGCTTTGAAATTTTGACAGATAAAATGAGGGGTTCGTGGATTTTCCTATGTTTTGAGGGATGCATCGATTAGCTTGGGACCGAAGATAGTACCAGAGCTGAGCCAAAAAGTTGAGCTCGTTTCTTCGGGACCTTCTGGTCGTAGAGTTACCTCTATGGTAATAATGCCAATGTAACTTTATGTCATCAGTATTATTGAAAATATTACCCCTATTTTATCAATATATTGATAAGTGTAAACGGCACTTTAAATCTTGGGCTATACATCATCCTCTTTCGTACAATCACTATCAGACCTGGTACAATCATGAAAAAAAAAACTGGAAACAGAAATATACGAAGTTAGAGCAAGGATAATTCCCACACTGAACATCTCGATGTGCATTTCAAAAGATCGTATCTGCTTTGATCGATTTTTAAAGGCTTTCTCTTTTGATAACCACTGCTATGCAAACAGGTTTTGCACTATTTTTGCCACATAGTTTGATAAAGGAGGTTCTTATGTAGCATCCAAAATGTCAAATAAAACAGGGAAAGGGTTAATGAAAGAGAAAGTCGATGAATAGAATCGATCAATGCAGAAATCTCGATTGATTTAAGAATAGTTCCTATGTCCATGGTAGTCATTTGAAGTGCTTAGGACCACAAAGTCCATGTTTTAGGATCCTCAGAAGGAACTGAAACTGAGACAAATAAAAACAAAACTTTGAGCTTATTTTTTGTCAACATTATATCAAAAACGAGATTGTTTTGAGAGACAAACAAAACCAAAAATAAAGACCTAATATTTTTATCTAGATCTAATATCAAAAATGAGATTAACCTGGAAAACAAAGGTTCTATACACCTGCCCGGTGGATCAGTATGGTTTTTAACAGAGATAAATGCTTTTAAAGAAGAATCGGAGGCGAACCAGCCTAAGGCTGAAAGCCTCCTAAATAAAGCTAAATTAATTAATTAATGCTTTTAAAGATTAGGATTACTCAAACACCCTTTAGTTGGCGATTTCGGACATATGTACGGAGATAGCCAGTAGATTTAAAACTATTAAAGACTGGAACGCGCAAAAATTGGCCGACAAAAAAGTCATTTCTTTCAGTCAAAATTCTTACCACAAAAATCTTCTTATTTTTCTTTTGGTAGTTCAATTCATATATTTAAATGAAAAATGTTCGTTCATTCTTTTGGTTTGCCAAATCCAAACTGCCGTGTCTTCCGCTTAACCCCTTCCATTAAATTTTGCACAATGGTCTCATCGACCTTATTCGCCACCGAACGCCAGTTAGATTTAAACTGCTGCTCGTTTTCCATGGATTTATTAGTCTTCTTTTTTTTTAGATTCCGTTTGACCAAGGCCCAAAACCGTTCGATAGGGCGGAGTTCTGGGCTGTTGGGAGGGTTGTGGTCTTTGGGTACCACAACCACGTTGTTCGCATCGTACCACTCGATTGCCTTTTTCCCATAGTGCCAGCTCGCCAAGTCCGGCCAGAACAGCACAGGTCTATTATGTTGCTTTAGGAATGGTAGTAGCCGCTTTTCCAGGCACTCCTGGACGTAGATCTCTTGATTGATGGTTCCCGTAGTAATGAAAATGCCGTTTTTTATACCACACGTGCATATGGCATGCCAGACGAGATATTTTTTCGGGAACCTCGATAGTTTGATGGTTTTGAAAATTTCAGCCCCCTTCCCTTTTCCTGATGCGGTATAAATCTCCTGTCCCGGAAGCTGCTTGCCTTCACATAAGTTTCGTCGTCCATGACGACACAGTCGAACTTTGCGAGCAGATTCGTATACAGCTTTCGGGACCGCTGCTTTGCCGACGTGTTTTGTTTGTAATCTCGGTTCGCCACCTTCACCTTCCTAAACGTCGACAACCCGGCTCGTTTCTTGGCCCGCTGCACAGTAGTATGGTTGACATTGAGCTTGCCAGCGACGTCCCGGATGGAGAGGTTAGGATCCCGCTTATATTTCACCGCCACCTTCTTCGTCGTCGCTGTCACGTCCGGACTACGATTGTCGCCGCTTCCAGGTTTCTTGGCGGTCGACAGACGCTCCCCGAACACTTTTAAAACGTTTATCACGGTCGATTTGGCCACATCCAGCAATTTTGCCAACTTGGCGTGTGAGAAAGTCGGATTCTCTTGCTGCACGAGCAAAATTTTGACACGCTACTCCTTTTGCTTGGACTTCATTTTGAAAACTGGAGAGCACACGATAAAAACTCATCATAGCAACCATATACACTCAACTTCCAAATGCAGGATTTCAGGTTTTTTATGCAGAAATACACCAATTTGAAGTACAAGCATTTTTTCCAGAATACATATTTTCGTATAAAACCTTCACGAAATGGTTTGCTAGACGCAATGTATTTGGGAAAACAAACTTTGTTTGAAAAAGAAGCTTTCCAAAAACTTACAAAACTGTTTTAAAAACCTTCCGGCGACCACATAATAGAATCTGTTCATGTTGCGAAACATTTTAAAATTTGCAACTTTTCAAGCAAATTTGTAATAAATCTTACATTTCCCGGTTGAATGTATTGTAGGAACACTGTCGCAACTATTTATAAGGGCAAATAATTCAAAATGTAAAGGAAAATTAATTGGTTTCAGTTATTTTTGGGATAGTTTTAAGTTTGAAATATGCAAATCTGCTTTATTTTAAGAGAGGCACCGAAGATAAATTACCTTATCCAGTTTTTTCTCATTATTCCGGCACAAAGTCCATACCACAAATGAAGTTGCTCCACTATTACTGGAACACCTACACTTTTCTGAATTTCAATAACGAGCCTTTGATGGATTTGAAATTGAAAATGAAGTAAACTGAAACATCGCACACTTATTAAAAGATTTCTTATCCACTTGCATGTTATGGATGCAAATATTTACTCCCAGCCAGTGCTTCAATGACGAACTCTGGTTGAAGTGGAAGTGGAACGCGCTGACGTGATTCACGATCCTAAAATTAGAATCTGACTTCCTCATTTCAAATTCCCCCGCCAACTCTACACTGGCATCAACCATACCTGAAACACTGTTGCAATTGTTGAAAAGGGCCCTAATCATATCAGGATCTGACGGCAGAGTGAATCAAAGCGTTAAAAGTGTTTTCTTTGTTTCAATTAAGCAGCCGCACGGGTAATGCTTTTCTTCTACTGAGAAGGTAAGCTTTGCCGGTGTTAATAACACCTTTCAACGTGGTGGCACCACGTGTGTGTAAAAGTAGGTTGATGTCTGCTAAACTATCACGCCTGAGCTTGCGCTTATCGTCAGGTTAGACGGAATGGCGTCAGAGAAATGAGTCCTACGACGACGACGGTCGTGGGTTTTAAGTAGATGCAGACTATGTGCCAACTCGATTTGTCACATCATTCTGTATAATTGTTGAACAAGTCTCTACTTCTTAGCACCGAGCAAAATGGCGGTGTTTCGTGTCGGCGTTTCTAACGCAATTGAGGTAATAAATCATAATTTTGCGTTCCCATGACGGAGAAAGCTAGCAGATTGACGTAACGTCTTGTGGTTGGCGTTATAAATAGAATTGTACTGTAGTATACCGAACAATGGCTTCATGAAAAGGTCTAAGTTCATGCGTTACAAACTAAGAAATCTCATTTTCCAAACCAGCAAACTTCACTTAACATAGCACACCAACCAAATTAAAACAAACTGCCAAAAACTCCCAACCCCCAAGCTAAACGTTTTCTCATTGAAATTCATGACGCATGGCTTATTGAACGGTTCCTCTGTGACGATGATGGATGATGGATGAACCCGAAAGTACTTTGCTCCACAATTAGCAGTACTGCAATGATCCCGACCTCATTCTACTACTTACTCAGCCACAAGGATCCACCTCGGAGTTCCAGACCAGGATAGGCAGCTGCTGCAATCGAGCGTCAAGGTATTTATGAAATGAACTGTGAATCGTATTCAAATTTGTCTGCTTAATGAAGCGAACATGACTTTGTGAAAACTTAATCAGAGGGAACTTCTTGGCGCGAAAAACGGGGGAAAATTATATGAACGAACTGAAAACACGAAACTCATTATCGTTGCTTCAAATAATCTCCTGACAGGAATCACCCGGTCAGACTGGGGTCTTGGATTTGCACCATTCAAACTGCAGCGGAAAAAGTGTCGGAATCATCTTGATAAAAGACCCCACCTTTCACTGTTCGGGGCTTGTCTCGTTATTTCCTCCGATTCATGCAAGCGTACCCTTCCTAATTAATGCGGCTAGTTCTGCAAGTCAGACTAGACTACTTGCACACCGAGTGAAGCACAGGCTGCCGGAAAAACAGAGAAACAAGCCTCAAATGAAGTCCATTAGAAATAGTCATTAATAACGACGTCAGACTGAATGTTTGTGCTCAGACTCTGGCTGGGGTAGATAAAATTAAATTTACTGCAACCAACCACAAGCCTCAGCTGCATGATTCGGAACCGTCAAAGCTAATAAATTTCAAAGGGCTACTCACAGCTTAAAACAAACCCGGAGAAGCAGGTATGATTCCAGCACATTTTCACTTGATGGTGATGACCACCATTATCCCAAAACCTCTCGCCGATGTTGAGTGGGAGGGGGTGAAACGAGGGAGCTGAGAATGTGATGAATTATAGTTTTCACTCCTTAGCAAGTAAATTGATGCTGTTAGGTGGCAGGGGTGGTGGTTTTTTGATTGACTTGTAAAGCTAGCTGTCTGACATCATCAAATCCGATCACGTACCAAATTGCCATTTGAGAAGTTTTCCTCGCACTTTTGGAATTTTTAAATTACGATCCGTTGTGTGGTGTTTTCTATTTCAATGATTTGGTTCGCTTTTCTATACACTTCAGCCTAGGGGAGAATGGCACTTGTCTAGATGTCTGTTTGCAATATTTATTTGCAAGCTACTATACTAGGGTGATATTCACCTCGATTTCCGTATAAGACATCTTTACACTAGTCAGACATTTCAGATCAAAAATACTAACTTGTCTTTTTTATAATTAGCAGACTAATCCAACTGAATACACGATCAAATTCCTACTGATTGATCACAAAAATAACCGTAATACTCCACACTGCTCACCACCCTAGCAGCTCTTCAGAGAAAAAAAAATCAGCCTCATCAATTCTACCCTTGCAGCCGAGAAGGGTGCATAAATTCAAACTTCTTCATCAATCTTTTATTAGATTTTTCAATTTCCTTAACCCACAAACTAAGAACTTGATTCAGACAGTTCTCTTTCTCCCCACTGCATTCGTGATAGGCGCATTTCTCAATCAAACCACTTACTAGCGAAGCTCCTAGCCATTCCGTTGCCCTCCGCCATCCAGCGATGGCAAAAAATTACGGCAGGTTACCCTTCGCTCAACAAATTTTTACGTTCCCATACTGGCTCGGAAATTCCATTTCTGCGGCGCGCACGGAAACCAACAAGTTCCCCCATCCGAACAGCAGCCGATACCAAGCTCAGGATGCTGGCATGCCAGGGATCGACGATCGAAATTTATAGCTTCCCATTTCTTGGCGGTTTGCAATCGCTCCGGGTTGCACTGCTGCCGCTATCTAATGCTCTGAATCCCATGTAAGATGCCACACTCCACAGGCATGAGCTAGGATGTGTGTGGAAGAAAGTGATTTCTCTTGTTGTTCTCCTCCAGCACTCACCTACTCTATCGCGTGTGGCAAACAAACTTCCTGCTCAAGGGTTTGAAATTCGTCATTTTCACTCTGATGTGTGCCTGGTACTCAACAGGGGGCAGTAAATCATGGTTTTGCTGTTTTCGACTGGAGAGAGGTTTCAAGCGGACCATATTTCCATTGTCGGAATCCGTCGCGTTTCGTAGACATCCGATCTTCCCGGGGAAAGACAACGCTCGGCATCCAGCATTACGCACCATATGAAATAATTCTCCGCTTACCTACTCGGGAAGTGGAAAGCATTGCATTGTTGTTGAGATTTGAGAAATGGCATAGGAACACGTAGGTATCTACAGGAGCACCTATTTATTGCAGTACAGTTTTGGTAGAAACGGGTATCGCCATCATTTGCTCGGGGTGATTCACTGGATGCTAAGAAAAGCATAACTATCCCATACGGTTTAGTTTTCACGGACATTTTACATGCAGCTACATAAATTCATAACCAACCTTAGGCAAATTTTGATTTGCGAGACAAGGACCATAGAGGTTGTGTTTACAAAACCTGATGAGGTCTTTCCTTATGTTGTATTATTCTTCCTTTAGAATTAGGCCGAATACTACACAGCAAAAAATTAATTTTAATATTACATCCAAGAGGATGCACTTCAATCATGTAAAAAATCTCATGTAATTTTTATGGCCACATAAATAAACAAATGTAGTAAAAGCAACGTAATGTCAGTTCATGCACTGTATTAATGATAATTTTGCCTTTTTTTGCAGGTAATATTACACCATATTTTCGACACGATTGAACTGGATTTCCCCATGATAACATTTAACTAAGTGTGTCTAAATGGTTTCTTTGTATTTAAGCTACAAGTTGATTAACATTTTTCATGATGTTCTACGCTTTGCTAATTTAATTTATACAGCCTCAAGCTGTATTCAAATGCTATATGATGTGAAGAAACTTTTACTCAACCTTTACAACAAGCAAATCTGGCGAACTTAGTTAACTACTTTTGACTTTTTGGACAAGCCCTTAATCGCGCTTATTGCATATTCTTTGTCACTTCTCTACTGAAACAAAACAGCATGTACGGTTTATTGGATCCATCTTATAACATAGTAATGTCAGAAAGTTTATTCATTCTATGTCATGATTGATCGATTCCATTGGATTATCTGCGACTGCGATATGGAATGGTTTCTATGTTGACTTCAAATCAGTGCTGCAAAATCTCGACAGTACACGGTGATATTGACAATTCTGCTTTGGTCACTCATTTAAGCTAAGAGTCATAGTCAAGGCAAACCATGTCAATTGTCAATGACAATGGTGTCAGTGACGAACATGTGCAGATTTGTTTATTAGGTAAATGTGTAACGAAATTAAACGACTTGAGCAAAACAATTACATGGATCAATTTTAGTGAACAAGTATCTACGTCCTGAGCTACTTGGATAACAATAATGCGACACAGAATGTACTAAATTACACTTTCTGTTACCAGGTGAATCTTTGTCATTGACGAAAAAATGAATGAGATTTTGACGCAGGTTTTTTTGAGGATCAAGTCTGTCAGTGACTATGTGACGAACAATTTTGTCAATATCGCGCGAAAGTCTGTCAATGACAATGACAAATCTCAGCACTGCTTCAAATACTAAGTACATGACATTACCATAGAGGTAACTCTAAGACCACTGGGTCCCGAAGAAAATCATTATTATTTTTGGCTCACTCAGTACCAGAACAACGGTCCCAAGCAGTCCCAAGCTATTTCACTCACCCCTGCATGTTCTGCATGAATCCACACACCCCTGATGTTATCTGTCAAACTTTCATAGCGAATCAAAACAAACATAGTGTAGCAATAGAATTTCAACTAGAATAGAGTACGTTAATCGTTTGCTTGGGACCAATAGGTTCCTAAAGTGGTGAGCCAATTTAAAATCGTTAGTTTCGTATTGATTGTTGACATTACTTTTCACGTTCAAGGTTAACGATAGGTAAGATGTTTGTATTTGAATATTGTCCAATTTAAGGTCTGTATTCACAATAAATCAGACACGGATTAAAACTTAAGTAAAACATAGATTTCGCTTTATATTTCAGTTTTAGTTATAAATTTAAGATTCATGGGATATGATTTAAAAATTCACGGAGTCAGAACATAGTTATTCGGTATTTGCATAACATTTTCGAACTTTGCGCTTAACTCCATCTATTGGGGTTTGTACCGGCTCCTCAGATACCGTGCACACTAAAAAAATCTGAATTTTACTGGTGATGTAAACATCCATGCATGCTAACAATTCATGCATGTAAACTTCCTTCTCACGTAAACTAGCAGCTCGCAAGAAATGTTGCAAACAAAGGTGCAAAGTTGCATACAATATATTGAATATTGCATGACATGTCTCATAAATTTACACGATTTATAATGTAAATTTGTATGATTTATGACGCTCCATTTATGTGCATCATAGTAACGGAAATTTACACTACTTTTTTTTAGCTGTGTGTTTGCCGTCTTTGTCCAAATTTGTTGGATGCGTTTGATACCTTTGATTCCTTGTTTTTTTCCAGAAAGCTTCCGCTTCATCAGATCCCAATATCTCTCGATTGAAAGTAACTCTGGAAAATTTGGCGGATTTACGGTTTTTGTTACAATATTAGTACCACTCCATCACAGTTTCTTTGTGGCTTTTGATGAACGGTAGCAATCGCTTATGCAAACGCTTTTTCTGGTAAATCATCTTGTTGATTGTGCCTGTAATGGCGAAAGATTTACTCTTTCAGCCACACGTACAAATTGCTTGCCAAATAAAAGGTATTTTTTGGGAAATTTCGATGCCTTCTCAGCTGTAGCATTTTGGCCATAGCAGAATAGAAACCAACCTTGGAAGCTGCTTGAAATCCTCCAGGACATAAGTTCCATCGTCAATAACGCATGAAAACTTTGTTAAATATTCGCAATACAAACGCCGAGCCCAAGATTTTGCTGTCATATTCTGTTTGTCGTTGCAATTTGGAACTGTTTTTACCTTATACGACCTCAGCCATAAATGCAGTTTAGATTTTTGGACAAAACTAGATAACATTCCTAGTTACGAGCCACCATTCCTAGTTACGAACAGAGAGATTCGGGTTTTCCTTCATTATCCTCTTCACCTTTCGGTCCATGACAGGATCAGCACGTTCAATGTTTTTTATAACTTCTCGGCCTCCTCTCGACCGTCCAACGTTCCAAAAATGATCTGAGCACACCGTGAACAGTGGATTTAGGTAAATCCAATTTTTTTGCAAGTTCCTGCATAGACAAGTTAAGATTACGCATGCATTACGTCCGTACAAAATCCGCTCGCGCACGTGTTTTTTATTCGCGTCGCCATCTTGAACACTAAACATGGAATGTACCTAAACACCAATCAAAATCTTCTTCATCGAAATTTCACTCCTACGTGCAATATTTCAAATTCATGGACCCTGACCCATCAATTCATCTACCGGAGACCAGTGCTGCAAAATCTCGACAATACACGGTGATATTGACAATTCTGCTTTGGTCACTCATTGGAGCTAACAGTCATAGTCAAGGCAAACCATGTCAATTGTCAATGACAATGCTGTCAGTGACGAACATGTGCAGATTTATTTATTAGCCAAATTTATAACGAAATTAAATGACTTGAGCAAAACAATTACATGGATCCATTTTAGTGAACAAGTATCTACGTCCTGAGCTACTTGGATAACAATAATGTGACACAGAATGTACTAAATTACACTTTTTGTTACCAGGTGAATCATTGTCATTGACGAAAAAATGAATGAGATTTTGACGAAGGTTTTTTTTGAGGATCAAGTCTGTCAGTGACTATGTGACGAACAATTTAGTCAATATTGCGCGAAAGTCTGTCAGTGACAATGACAAATCTCAGCACTGCCGGAGACCAACGGAACAGGTTTCGGAAGCCCTGAGAAAATGGTTAATTTATTATGTCAGCATAAACTGGTAATGCGGTACATCGCAATTTTCAGAATATTACCTGCATTTACATGATTCAATACCAATTCAACAACAGGCTCCAGAGGCCCCGATTTAAGTGGCCAATATCTGATTTCTTCAAAAGCTGATCATGCGGCTATACACATTTTCAGAAACTTATAGACAATTTATTACACACCATACCAATTGGGAAGAGTGACAATTTCCTCCCTATGACCTATGAGTAGATTCCGGAAACGCAGGAGGAAGTGGCCAATATTTGATTCCTACAAAAGCTGATCATGCAGCTATACAAATTTTTAGAATTTTATGGACATTTAGCTTCCATGCCATGTCCGTTTCTTCAACTACAGCATGATGGACGTGCACTGCCCACACGAAGGGAGACCCGACGACGAGAAAGAAGCGTTCTATGAGCAGGTGTATGACGGCTGTTCGCAATGGGACGTCAAAATCGTCATCGGCGACATGAACGCACAGGTAGGACGGGAGGCAATGGATAGACCGCCAATCGGGCCAAACAGCCTGCATGCCGTATCGAACGACAACGGCCAACGATGCATGAACTTTGCAGCCTCTCGGGGTGTGGTAGTTCGAAGTACCTTTTCCCCTGCAAGGATATCCACAAAGCCACACACTTAGAAAAAATCACCGACTTCGGTAATTCATTTACCGAATTCTCAACAGCTGAACGGTCGGTAATGTTTTCGGTAATCGAGAACATCACCGAAAAATCTGTAAACTGGATCAGCAAAATTAGCTGTCAAATTTACCGAACGATCGGTAACATTTACCGATGTGCATTGCTTGATTTGTAGTCGACTTTACCGGAGAACTGTAATTTTTTAAAAAGGTCACCGACTCAACTGTAATTTGCTTTAATATTGTTTCAATGTGGCGGTCACTGTAACCCATGCAAAAATTTGGCTGCAGTCGTGATCAATAAGCTAGTGTTGCAAATTGCACCACCAATGAACAAAACCGTTGGCAAAGATCTGAAAACTTAAGTTTTCGTCGGAAAGATTCGGCGCTACACTGAAAACAAGGAAGCATTGGAAGATCGTCGCCAACGGGAATGGAACTTGGAACGACAGAAAAAAACAAGCAACAACATTGGCCATCTGTAATCGGTATTTATTTAGATAACAAAAATTAATTATTTACGGAAAATATCTACGATTCGCTCATCTTGGTGTTGCATAACAGCCTCCATAATTTCACCTTTTTTATTTTTCACAAGCACGAACGCTTTTAATGTCGATCGAAAATAACAATATGGTGGATTTGACGTTTACCTAGACCGTTACCGAACTCAGTAACGGAACGCTTTGTTTACCGAAACTTCAGTAAAATATTTCACCGAAGTCAGTGATGAAGCTGATTTACAGACCTGCCGGTAAAAATGTTTACCGTTTTCGGTAAATTAAAATAAAATTACCGAAATTCGGTCATTTCATTTACAGTTTTCAGCAATAAAGCGAGAAAATACCGAAACATCTGTAATTTTTAGCATTACCGATCTAAGACGGTATTTTTTTTACCGAACTCAGGGTCTCTGTTTAAGTGTGCACCTGGAGATCACCTGACCAACACACAGAAAATGAAATCAATCACGTTCTAACCGACGGGAAATTCTTCTCTGACATTATCAACGTCCCCACGTACCGCAGTGCGAACATAGATTCGGACCACTACCTAGTTGTAGTATGCATGCGCTCAAAACTCTCAACGGTGCATAACACCCGTCGAAGTCGAGCGCCGCGACCCAACATTGAGCATCTACGGGACGCCGGAGTATCCCAGGACTACGCGCAGCAGCTGGAAGTTACACTAACCATGGAAGAGCAGCTTGGCGCAGCTTCTCTTGAAGATGACTGGAGGGATATCTGTTCCGCCATAGGTGGTACTGCTGCAGCGGCACTAGGTACTGCAATCCCGGACCGAATAAATGACTGCTTTGATGAAGAATTCAAACTGTTAGTAGAGGAGAAGAATGCAGCACGGACGAGACTGCTGCAATACCGCACGAGATTGAATGTGGAGCGATACAGACAAGCGCGGAACAGACAAAACTCGGTTTTCCGAAGGAAGAAGCGTTAGCAGGAAGACCGCGATCGCGAGGCGATGGAAAATCTGCACCACGTTAACGGCTCACGGAAGTTCTATGAGAAGCTAAATAGTTCGCGCAAAGGCTACGTGCCGCAAGCTGGTATGTGCAAGGACTTGGACGGTAACCCGAGTTGCACATTTCCGTCACAATAAGTTGCAGAAACTTATTTATGACTGATATAAGTTGTATAGAAGTTGCCACCACCGATTTATGACAAGCGTGCTACTAGGGAACCTTCTCACTAACGAGTGTGAGGTGATTGAGAGGTGGAAGCAGTAAAGCAGCAGAAAACGAAGGTGGCACGGCAACAGACCTTGGAGCACGCGCAAGAGACGACAGGCTACCGGCCCCTGATCTTCAAGAAGTTGAGGAGGAGATCGGTCGGTTGAAGAACAAAAAAGCAACTGGTGTCGATCAACTACCGAGTGTGCTATTAAAATACGGTGGTGAAGCACTGGCTAGAGCGCTGCACTGGGTAATTGCCAAGATTAGGGAGGAGGAGATATTACCGGAGGAGTGGATGGAAGGTGTCATACGCCCAATCTACAAAAAGGGCAGCAAGTTGGATTGCTGCAACTACCACGCGATCACACTGCTGAGCGCCGCCTACAAGGTACTCTCCCAAATTCTATGCCGCCGCCTGTCACCATTTGCAAGAGATTTCGTGGGAAAATACCAGGCAGGATTAATGGGTGCCCGCACAACCACGGACTAAATTTTCGCGATTCGGCAGGTTCTGCAGAAATGCCGCGATTACAACGTGCCCACACATCATTTTTTCATCGATTTCAAATCCGCATACGACACAATCGATCGATATCAGCTATGGCAGATTATGCACGAGTACGGTTTTCCGGATAAACTGACGCGATTGGTCAAAGCGACGATGGATCGAGTGATGTGCGTTGTTCGAGTATCGGGGACACTCTCGAGTCCCTTTGAATCTCGAAGGGGGTTACGTCAAGGTGATGGACTTAGGTGTCTGATATTCAACATCCCGTTAAAAGGTGTGATCAGAAGAGCTGGGATAGACACGAGTGGCACGATCTTCAGGAAGTCCATCCAGCTTCTTGGCTTCGCCGATGACATTGACATCATGGCACGGAACTTTGAGACGATGGCGGAAACGTACATCAGACTGAAGGCTGAAGATAGGCGGATTGGACTTGCCATCAACGCATCAAAGACAAAATACATGAAAGGAAGAGGTTCTAGGGAAGAAAATGTTAGCCTCCCACCCCGAATTCAGATCAAACGGTGACGAAATCGAGGTGGTTGATGAGTTCGTGTATTTAGGCTCACTGGTGACCGCCGAAAATGATACCAGCAGAGAAATTCAAAGACCCATTATGGCAGGGAATCGTACCTACTTTGGACTCCGGAGGACGATCCGATCGAATAAAATTCGCCGCCGCACGAAGGTGTTGCGTACCATCTACGGTGGAGTGCAGATGGATAACGGAACGTAGAGGAGGCGAATGAACCACGAATTCCACCAGCTGGTGGTAGAACCATCCATCGTCCACATTGCAAAAATTGGGCGACTACGGTGGGCTGGACACGTCGTAAGAATGCTGCACGACGACCCAGGGAAAATGGTTCTAGAAAGCGACCCAACAGGAACAAGAAGAAGAGGCGCACAGCGGGCAAGGTGGATCGACCAAGTAGAAGGTGACCTGCGGACCCTTCGCAGACTACGAGGCTGGCGAACTGTGGCCATTAGACTGATGCAAAATTTGACTTTTTCGCTCCACAGTGCTTAAATGGTTTCAAATCGGGTCGTGATTAGCCTCCAAAAGTTACAACTCATTTGTTTAGAAACAGACTTCGCACAAACCATTTGAAGTTTACATGTAAATTACTATGGGAAATCTCAACTTTTTGTTCATTGCCTTCTAGTCTTTTTCCATATTGAGCTGCAAAACAGTTCGATAACTATTCTTATAGAAAATTTTCTCAGCTACAACTTTGCTGAAGATCGTTTCTATGTAAAACGAGACTGGAAATAGTTATTAATTATTTAAGAGATTCGTAAACTTATGACATGATCAAGCAGCTGCTCTGTAGGCAACACTGTATTTTGCAGTGTGACATAGTAGCCATGATTTTTGTGTCCTATTCAACGTCCCAGAAACACCAACGTTGCCTGCTGAGCAATTGATTGAACATGATCATAAGACATCATCGCATTGAATCATTGATAACTTTCGATTCTTGCATTTAATCAAAAAGTGGAATTGAGCAAAGTTGTAGCTGGGAAAATTTCCTACAAGTGAAGTTGAAAGCTTTTGAAGCAGACTGATATGGTGAATTATTAGATAGACATGAACAAAAATCTTGGTTTTACCATAGTAATTCCCATACAAACTTCAAATGGTTTGTGCCATCTCAGTTTCTCACCAAATGGGTTCAAACTTTGAGAGGTTAGTCAGGATCCGATTTGAAATCGTTTAAGTATTGTGGAGCGAAAATTTCAAATTTTGCATCACTCTAGTGGCCATGGATCAAGTAGAGTGGAGACGACTTCTTCGGACACCATAGGACAACAAGGCCTTAGCCTGATTGGTAAGGTAAGTCCATTTTCACGTCTATGGCTGCTTAAAATCGAAACGAATGAAATTTCAAATCCTACCATCAATACATGCAGATATTTGTACACAATTTAAAAGAAAAATACTTGAACATATACCCATTTTACCCATTGAGGATTGCATATTTGTGAAATCGGTGACAGTTATTCTGAATCATCCTGTAAAATTCCCAGACATTCTTAGTTACACCTTTTTTCACACATGCTCGTATGAAGAGTTGGTATACAGGGTGAGACTGGTCAAACTGGTTTTCAAACGATCCAAGGATGTCAGTAACAAATTTTGATGCTTGATGAAAATCTAAGCGCATGTATTGCAGTACGTTTCGAATGTGTCGTAGCGAATCCAGGGGATCTTGGGAAAATTCAGTGGGTGTATTTGATCATTGAAGTTTCTCATTATTGTGTTGATATGTAATACTATTGTCGTCAAATGATTTTGAACTAGAATGTATTTTTAGGCCCTGAAAAAAAATATTGCGCTTGAAGAAAAATAATGAGAAATGTCCTTGATTAAATACACCCACTGATCAATTACATCTCGTTTTGCGGAACCACCAGAGCAATTTCAAATGTATTTCAGGATCAAGTCCACACAGCAAAAAAATAATTTTGATATCACATCAAAGTGGATGCACTACAATCATGTCGAAAATTTCATGTAATTTTTATGACCACATAAATAAACAAATGCAGTAAAAGCAGCGTAATGTCAGTTCATGCATTGTATTAATGATAATTTTGTCCTTTTTAGCAAGTAATATTACACCATATTTTCGACATGATTGTAGTGCATCCACTTTGACGTGATATCCAAATTATTTTTTTGCTGTGCAAAAGTATATCCATGGATCATTATTTAAACAGAAATTCAGATCTATGATCTCAAGAAAAGTCTGTAAAATCATCAGGAAAGTTGACGTCTAAGCAATTTCTGAAAAACTTCAGAAATACCTCATTGGGCCTTTGCCCGAGCAAAGTTGGTTAAGATATTAGAGTTTGTATCATATATATATATCATAATGAAAACTTAATTTGGTTTCAATTGTCGTGACGTAAGTCTGATATCATATTGTTCTTTAATTATGCAGTCAAGATTTTTTAAGTAAAAGCAACTTAAATTGAAGTTCTTCTGTTAACGTCTTGTTGAAAATTAAAAGTTCATCTGTCGTTTAAGTATTGATTATTGTATATTTGTTTTGAGTAACACATTTTAGGTCATTCGTGACTTGCCTGGGGTGAAATTTGAGCTTAAGTCTTTCAGCGTGAGAAGCATGAATGCTCATGATTTACGCCAGGCCCGTATTCAGTTAAACATTATGAATGCAAAAATCAGTAATCAAATTGATTTAATTGAAAGCAGAAATAGTTTTCCGTTTTATTCAACCGTGTAAAATGTCGCTCTCATTTTTGCTGTGTTAACCGTTAAGTTAAACAAAATTAGATCAACTGGAGTATTCAAAATAAATTACATCATAACAGCAAATTTTGATTTCAATTTGATCTCCAGCTTTACTCGGGTGATTTTTCCCAGCCCAAAGTCTTTCGAGAAAATTTCAGAGCATCTCAATGATGAGTGCTGAGAATTTAAAGAACATGTTCAGATAGCGCCCAGGGGCATATCTTTGAGAACACGGACTGAATCCAAAGAATCTTCCGCAAAGTCTAGTAGATCTCAAAAACAAGTACATCAATAATAGTCACCTGATTTAGCCCCTTCCATTCAACGATAAAAAATGGAATTCTTAGGTAACTCTATTTTTCAACGTTAGTCATTTTTTGTTTTTAGAAGTATAAACGGAAATTAATTATTCACTTCCCCGGAACAAGCCACTTGATGCTTTATCTTCACTTACCGGTAAGGTAACGCCTCGTCCGAAAGTTGTAAAGCATATTATCAATGTCCCACTTCAAAATCAAAGCAAATGCGCCACTATTTCCTATAAATAGTCCCACACCGTGTTCCCGGTCAACTAGTGCCCTTGGAAAGTAGGAGAAATGAAGGCTTTCATCGTTTATTCGGCGTATCTCGCATTGTTGTGCGGAGGAATCAACTTCGCTCTCGCTAACGATGAAAATGAAACACTTTCAATCGAAGAACGTCTCGATGCGATTCAGTACAGGTAAATAGATAAAACCCAATTAATATTCCATAATCGTGAAAACATATTTTCGCATCCGTAACTTCAGCCTGAATCAACTGTTCATGGAAGCCAACGAGCAGATGGAAGCCCTGACGACCGAAATTCGTGCTGTAAAGCAGTCTCTGGATCACCTGACATGGTATTCCGAACATGTGAAGCAATCGGTAGCTTCAATCCAGAATGATAACGATCTTCTGCTAAGGAACGTCACCCTTCTCACACTTCAGTCAGAGTAAGCCATTCAATCTTGATAATAACGTGATTAGTTGATTGCAAACACAAATCATTTTAGTGAAATTACGGCAAACCAGCAATATTGTGCAAACCATGAAGCGTTAAAGAATCTTTTCTTTGAGCTGAAACCGAAGTGTGGAGAGTTTCATCCGGCACCGAAGCCACCAGAAACTGTCTATAGTTCCTGCAAATATGTTCCTAAGCGATCAGGAGTTTATCGACTGGCAGTGAACGGCTCATCTGACCAGTACATGCAAGTGTACTGTGAAATGGAAGAATTTGGAGGTGGATGGACGGTATTCCAGAAGCGGCTGGACGGTTCGGTGAACTTCAATCGTAGCTGGAGTGACTACAAGAATGGATTTGGATCTGTATCCGGTGAACACTGGTTGGGCTTGGAGACTTTGCATGATCTTACAACTCGGAACCACCATGAACTTTTGATCCTATTGGATAGTTTCAATGGAACATCAAACTATGAACGGTACAGTGGAATCGTGGTTGATGGGGAATTGCAAAAGTACAAGCTGTTTTTGAATGGCAGTGGAACTGGAACCGCCGGTGACTCTCTGTTTGTCTATCGTGGAGAGATATTTGTGACATATGACGTTCAGAGTGCTTCGTATTTGGACTGTGCCAAACAACTGGCGAGTGGATTCTGGCATTATAGCTGCAGTACTTCTGATCAAAGGTTGTTAAACGTTGGCTTCAATCTGAAATGTTGAATAACGGAAACTTTTGTCTCATTCCAGAAACAACTTGAACGGAGTTTATGGTACCATCGCCAGAAAGCAAGGCATTTGGTGGAATACCTTTAGTGAAGGCATCCAGTACAATCCACTGAAGCGGATTCAGATGATGATCCGTGAGAAGACCAACTGATGACAGTTTTATGAGGACCAAAATCATCTGCGATGTTTCAATAAATCTGACCGGATACTTGCAACTGAATCACGTGCACTTTAAACTTATCTGAGAAAACTCCTTAGCATGGAAAGGGAACACCCTAACAAGTCATAGTACCAAATTTCATCTGCCATTTTTTCATGCAACATTTTCAACCGTGCAGCTTAGTTGACAAAGGCACGGTATTACCAAGCCAGAGGCGTTAGGTTTGAAATTGTGTCAACTTCCTCGGGCATAGAATATCGAATCGATGGATAGGTTGACATAGCTTGCTCTCAAATAATAACTGCGGATGTGCTTCTAAGCACACTAAGTTGAAAGTAGGCGAAAGCTCTTCTAAGAGCGTCAAGCCAGAGGAGACCCTACCCATATTATTTGAAAAAGCTTATTTTAAAAGTACCTCATACAAACTTCTTGGATAAGCTTGTTATAAAATGACCACCAAAATTCATGCTTTAATGCTGTCATTGGATCATCTGACATGGTATTCCAAGCATGTGAAGCAATCGGTAGCTTCAATCCAGAATTGTAACAAACTTCTGCTAAGGAACGTGACGCTTCTCACCATTCAGTCTGAGTAAGGCAATTTAGATAAGAAGTCATAAGGTTTTAGCAAACACAGTTCATAACATCAACAATATTATGCAACCCATGAAGCGTTAAAGAGTATTTTGTTTTTTCGAGCTGAAACCGAAATATGAAAAGTTGCCTCCAGTGCCAAAACTCGCTTTGTCCCGCGCGCCGCGATCTGGAGTTTATAGACTGGCAGTGAAAAGCTCATTCGACCAACACGGTTAAGTGTACTACGAAATCGATGAATTCGGTGGTGGTTGGGCGCTGTTCCAGAAGCGGCAGGACGGATCGGTGAACATCAATCGTAGCTGGAGTGACTACAAGAATGACTGAATGTCTGAAAGACATCGGAACTGAAACCGCCTCCGGTGACTGGTGAGATTTTTATAACATACCTATGACGTTCAAAATGCCTCACAATCTGAATGTGCCATAGAACTGGCGAGTGGATACTGGCATTACGGTTGTGGACAGGCTTCCAAAAAGTACAGCCTCCTCGCGACAGTTGGTTTATACCTGAATTGACTGTTGCTTTGTGTGCTTTACTACCGCTTGCTACCGTACGTTCAGATCTGAATTCGAAGTGTATTGGTAACAGCGCACGCACGAACGAATGAAAGCTGTACACTGGAGTCGCTTTTTACGCGGTTTTTTTTTACACGGTTTTTTTTTTACGCGGTTTTTTTTTACGCGGATTTCGGAATTCACGCGGTTTTTTTTTACGCGGATTCCGGAATTTACGCGGTTTTTTTTTTAAGCGGATTTTGGTTTTTTTTTACGCGGATTTCAGAATTTACGCGGTATATCGCTTTTTACGCGGTTTTTTCTTACACGGTCTTTTTTGACTCGGTTTTTTTTTACGCGGATTTCGGAATTTACGCGGTTTTTTTTTACGCGGATTCCGGAATTTACGCGGTTTTTTTACGCGGTTTTTTTTTACGCGGGACGTATCACCCGCGTAAAAAGCGACTCCAGTGTATTAGAACAGTCGCATCTATACCCGCTTTGCTAAAATCATCGTGCTTGGAACGTAGTGAACCGAATGGGCTGTATTTATGCATTTCTTTATGACCAGGTTCTCAATGTTTCTGTCGTCATAACAGCCTTCACAAACCGACGACATCCCTCAGCTTACCCAAGCGGCTGTCACGAAAAGGCTGTCACGAGACATTATATTCAATTGATATACGGCAGTGGAGTATGGAAGAAACACAGATGAATGATCCCGAACAGATATGTTGGCCCGATGTCGGATCAATGTAAGGTCATTTTATGGTCGACGTCGGCCAAATGTCGGGTCGATGTCGGGTCAATTCTGTGTTTATGTCTGGTCAATGTCGGGCCAACATCGGGTTGGGGTTTGGTAGAAGTCAGGTTGGTGTCGGGTAGGCTTATATTTTTCGCCGGAGACCGTGCGTTTAAAAAAAATATCGGATGAAAATTTTGCAATGGGCAGCACGAACGTGATAGCAACCGAACGAGCTCCGGCGCCACACTGGTAGTGTAGTAGCAGTTTTACGACATACAAACAAAATTTCAAAGACAGCAGCAACGAATCGGCAGTTTGACGGACTGCTTGTTGTATGTACGAGGAAAGTTACGAATGACCATCCGAGGCTGTCATAGCCGAACGAACAAAATACATTACTAAGAACAAGCTGTCGTGAACAGCACAAGACGGCAACGTTGCATGTCGTATAAAAGCCTCACTGTGGGCTGTCGCTTATAGCTCAATCTCAAGGCTGTCGTAGGAAAAAGAAAGCGACAGCCGTTGGAATACTGTCATGAGGCGGTACTTTTGGTATGCCTGGTTGTGGAACAGAACAGCCGGAAGGCAAGGCATTTGGTGGAATTTATTCAGTGAAGGCATTCACTGAATTGGGTTCAGATGATGATCCACGAGATCACCAACTAAACCACAACCATCGACGATACTTTAATAAATCCAACCAGAAACTCTCACCTGAAATCCCGCGCACTTCAAACTAACCTGAGAAAACACCTTACCCAAACAAAAGAAAGTTTACAACAAGTCATATATTTCTTTCGCCACTCGTTCGTGCAATCTTTCCGCCTTGCATGTGCGATACATCCCATATGGAAGAGGCAACTAATCTTTCTGGTAGCAATTATTTTGATTTATCTCCTCGGTGTCTCGGTTCGGCATCTATGGCAGTGGCGATGGTGGCAGACCACAGAATAGCCATAGCCAAGCCATCCGGACGCAGAGCAGCAACATAAGGGTTACTCCAGCAAACAATGCCGATGAAAGTTTCCATTATTTTCTATCGTCACGAACGACCGGAAGTTCAACATATTACGAAGTCGGTGGCTGGTATATACGTGAAGGAGGTTGAGATAAAAGTTTGGAGATGTTTCAACAACGTCGTAAATCTTTTAACAATCTAGTATGTGCGGAAAGCCGGAATGTGGTCCTATATTATGGTAAGAGTTTAAATTAATAAGACTATGGATCTTCCTGGAGCCTTGAGCAGATGTGCTGCAAATTTGAATTCTGATGAATGTGGGCGTCTTAGTGGAATACCTGAATAATGAGAGAGGGAAGGATTAGTATTTTCCATTTAATTCCACTACCTTATTTGCTTATCCTTGACAGATACGCGTATTTCGTCAACAATGTGCAGACTTCTTCAGTGTCTTGTACTAATACTCGAGTATTAGTACAAGACACTGAAGAAGTCTGCACATTGTAGACGAAATACGCGTATCTGTCAAGGATAAGCAAATAAAGTAGTGGAATTAAATGGAAAATACTAATCCTTCTCTCTCTCTCATTATAAATTTGAATTGTTCTTATTTACCACCGTTTTTCAATCCACTTACGGTTAATCGCAGACTGGCACAGTAATTCAGACAATTGTTATGAAAAATGTATTGTGTGTTTTGAGCAAAGGTCATTTTGGTGATTACGATTTCTACCCTGAATATTGGTGGGCTGTCTTTTTTAGATATTTATCAAAGTGTGTCGCAATTATCAAAAAATTAAGAACTGCTAACAATGCATAACTAGTTAGTATACTTGCTATTTGATGGACCCCAAAGCATCCTTAATGTAATTGATAATTCGCAGTAGGAGTATTCGATACATCGAGTAATTTCGTTTTATTCGTTTCGAAACGGGTTTCCATAGAATATAGGGGAAATGACGGCTTCGGCATGACAGACTATTTTCGGCAACCCAAATTGAAACACTATTTTCACTAGATTTTCTTACGAAAACACTTCGCTGAATGCATGCAAACGATTCTTTATGCTTTCAGCTTCAATTTGACTATATTTTTACCACTGAGAAAAAGCAATCTAGCAAGGTTTTCTTGAAATGCAACACACGCACTACAAAAAAGCTGATTTCGAGTTGCCGATAATAGAACAGCAGATTTACATGCAGTTCAAATGGAACGGTTGCCGAAGAAAAACTGGTTGCCGACAATACTCGCTCTCACTAGAGAAGATTGGAGCTTTGTAAATGCGTTTCAAAACAGTTTTTGACGATTCTTTCGACTGAAATTGTTAGAGCAGCTGGCAGTAAAAGATTGTAAACAAACCAATACTGCATATGTGTGCGTTCCTTAGAGAAAAAGGCTATAGAAAGAAGGTCGCTGCTTAGGTTGCCGAGAATACGTAAATTCCCCTATTTGTTTCGCTTGTTTTTGGTTTCTTTTCGTTTAGATTAGAGCAGAAAATTTCGAGTTTAATTTTGAATTTTATCGAAAAAGTAATAGAATTCCGCGGAATTTCGTTTATTAATATTAATTTCCCTACCGAAACAAATTTCTCATAACGAAGAAGTTCATATACAATGATACCCTCTAAACCTGTTAGAGTTAGTCAAGTCCATCAATAAATTTAGAAAAATACAAAATATGGGTTTTGGGCATATCCCAAAAATATCCCATTTCGATGATAGATATATGTTGCGCAGTGAGTAGCGCATACTTCTCGCCTAATTTTATATTTTGTTCTAGATCGCTAAGGGGCTGTTCATAAAGTACGTAGACAGTTTAGGGGAGGGGTGATTGTCTACGGTCCATGCAAGTTTTTTTTTTTTTTTTGTAATGACAATTGTCAACGCAGCTGAAGGCGGTCTAAAGTCCAAAAAAGTAGAAGGGTCTGTGCCTAGGGGAACGAGCGGAAGCTTGACGTAGGATTTCTAGTGGATGAAATAAACGTGAAGAGCATTTAGTTCTTTTAATTGATCAATCATCTTTTATCTCAACTCTTTCAGTTTTTTTAAAAGTAATTTTTTTCAAAGAGAAAGTTGATGAAGAGAATCAATCAAAATCACTTGCATCCCTGCTTCCAAGTTTGGTTACAAGATTACAACTCTGGAGAGCATGTTGTGTGGTCGTTGGGGCCTGTGATTCTGAATATGGACAAACAGGCATACATATATTCAATTCCAATTCTGTACTGTTATAAGCTTGATGGCCCTGAAAAGGGCCGTTTTATTGAAGAGGACATCCATGGCCACTTACGCTTGGCGTGTTTAGTGTAGGTGACAGCATCACGGACCTCATTTTCCAGGAACACCTTCAGCACACCTCGTAGATCAGACCGACCGGAGATACGTTTGACACCACCACGGCGAGCCAGACGACGGATGGCGGTTATCTCGAAGAACTTTGCGATGACGCTTGGCGCCTCTTTAACCAAAGACAAAGACCTTTTCCTCCTTTGACACGACCAGTCAATTGTTGCTTGTTGGATGTAGAAGAGGGAACTAGCCACCGCCTTCCTACTGCTGCTATTGCTGACCACCACGCCGTCCGAAGCGAAAATGAGTTGATGCTAGACAGCAGCGCTGTATTATATCTTTTCAGGTTAAATCAGAATGATGTGCAACCAAGTGTTATAAAAACTACAGACTCCTCCCATTATGAGTAGTTTGTTAACAAGTAGCAACACTGGCTCTTTTCCTTTTGCGTAGTTTGCCAATGACAACACCTTGAAAGTTAGCGGCGCCAGTGGTGTAGTGGTAAGCGTGATTACCTTTCACCCCAGCAGGCCTGAGTTCAATCTAAGTTGGGAAGTAAAGGGAAGTAAAGCCGTTGGTCCCCGGTTGAGTTGATGGGTCAATAGGTAGGGTCCAGGTGTGGGAGCTGCCTCCCTGGCGTCGGTAGCATTGGTGCTCAGCACGGAAAACAAATCTCGCGTCACTTTTCAATAAGTTCTATCTACATTCATCGGTTCTCTTCATCGACGCTCACTCTATCGTAAATAACTTGGCTTCAAAAATGTTTCCTGCCGTCTTCGTCGAATTAGAAGTTAGATTGTTGGTTCTTCCATCGAAAATATCCAGCCGTGGCGATTCAAAGAGAAACTTGATGAAGAGAATGGATCAAAATCATTTGTTTCCCTGCGTCCAAATTTGATTACATAAGCATTTTGTGTGGTTCTGAATATGGACAAATAGGCAGATGAATTCTTTTCCTACTCTTTACTGTAATAAGCTTGGTGGCCGTGCTTGTAGGGTTTTTTTTTATACAGGTTGGAATCTGCTCCCAGACACCTGAGAAGATAACTCAGGTTGTGGGGATGGGAGAAGTAGTGCTCCCGACCCACTAAACCTTACCCTGTGCTCTTGGCCCTTGCCCTCCCCGGAACCGCCCGAAAGCATTACATCATGGGAGAGGGTCGGTTGCGCTATGGCGCATCACACTAATGGTGTGTCACAGACGTGACACTCACTACTGCACAGTGAGCAACTGTGCAGGGCCTTCCTCTTATCGTTCGCTGTTAATTGTTCGACTGAGTTCTAGAGCAGACGTGATAGCAAACCAACTGTCCACGGCGGGACAGGACAGATGTGATTGCGTACCAGCTGCGTGTGCTGCGACTTGGTCAGAGTCGTCTACACTCTAAGAACCCGGTGTCACTCCTGCCTTTGCACAACGAGCGTTTGTGCAGGGCTTATCGACCTCCTGGGACGAGCTGGATGGGGTTCCAGCGTCCTTACTCTGCTGTAGTTCGTTTAGCCGCAATATCTCTCCCTTGGGTTCGGTAATTAACGTTTCCAGGGCACACCACGAGGAGGTGAACTACATCATGCCCCATGTTGGGTGTGAAGGAGTGGACTAGTCACTACCTTCCTACTGCTGCTATTGCTGTTCACCACGCCGTCCGAAGCGAAAATAAGCTAATACCATACAGCAGCGATCTTTTATATCTTTTCAGGTTTAAGCAGAATGATGTGCAACCAAGTTGTACTCGATTATGAGGACTGTGTTTGGGAAGAACGTTTCATGAAAACAGTGATAAAATTATCATTTTTTATTTGTACATTAGACAATGCTTGACATTACCACTTTTTCAATAGCTTCACGTTAAAAATCATCAGTCGGAAGCAATTTCATAGATACGTAGAAAGGTTTCTGATCGATTGGTGATAAAATTATTGAAATTGGTCCAGGATCAGCTGAGTTATACATGTTCAAAATCTTTCATAATTTTGTTTCATGTTCCATTTTCGGTTTTCACAAAGTGTACCCCCAGTATAGAGATGAAAGACGTAGTCCTACGTCAAAACTGTCAACGTGCCCCTAAGTCGTTAAGTATTGCCGTTAGGGTGGATCAAAATCCTACCTTTGATCACAAACATCAAAACCTAAATACTCCGTTATAAGCCATAATTGAGGTATAGTGTAGAACAATACTTTGCATAGTGTGAGGTTCTTTAAGACCCTGTATCGAATTTACCACCAGTTACCTAATATTGTCGCTACAGTTCAAAACTGAGAAAGCCAGAAGCGAAAATCGGTTTTCCCTCGTTCTAAGTATACTATATACATAGTGACAGAGCTACTGTCATCGCACAATAATGCACTATAGTTCGCACTTCTTCCGACACTATGCATAACGTATAAAACGAGAGTGAAATCTATAATTTTTCCTTAATTTGTTTTCCGTCGATGTTGTTTTCCGTACTGAGTACCAATGCTACCAACGCCAGGAAGGCAGCTCTCAAACCTGGACCCTACTACCTATCGACCCATCAACTCATGGACGACCAACGGCTTTACTTTCGTGATCAGAGATTTTATGCCTCAGAAAATCCCGGTGGTTTCGACTTGTTGTTACTTGTGTCTCTGTAGTGTTGCATGTAAAGTTTATGTGTATAGGTGGATAGATATGGCAGAGTGTGCAATATGAAATTTGGGGATTTTGGTAAAAGTGGGTTTAGACTAGGCCAGTCATATGATCAACTCAGTTGAATTCAATTGGCTTGAAAAATTGAGCCTGGTTCAACTTTTTTTCAATTCAAGTGAGTTGATCAAGTCAGTTGAATGGCATGGTTTACACGTTCAATTCGCGTTCAAGTCAGTTGACTGACTTGATCAATTGACTTGCCCTTTCTAAACCCAGCTGAAGTGATTAACCGGTTATCTGTGTGGGTAAGTAAGTGTGCTCGTGTTTTTCATTGCAAATGCACCACTCTTACGCGGAGTCAGGCAAAGCTTATCCCAGACAATGCAAATGTTCTGTTCAAGTGTGATAATTGTCTATCAGATCAGAGTTGTAAGGGACAGAATGATCTGATCTCGCGCGTTAAAATGATAGAGGAAAAGATGAAGAATGTATTTCAACTCTCGGACTCGATTACTGGCATGCGAGATCACATTGTGAGAAATTGGACAATATGAAAAACTACTTTTTTTTTCAAACTACTGCGGAAAAACAATTATCTGTAACGAATGACCAGCGCAGTGTATCTAGGACGGTTCAGTTGGAATCGGAACAAAATACCGGATGCAAAAAACGTATATTAGTAATTAGTAATAGTGATAATTATTATGATGTTTTTTCAAGAAAATGCGAGTTTTGCGGATGTGCAAAGACAAAGTCGTGCTAGTAAAAGTAAAAATATTAGTAACAGTAACAGTAACAGAAACAGCCAAAGCAATTTTAGGGCTCGTCCGGTCATTGTGATTAAACCCAAAGAGTCCAAACAAGCTTGCGAAGATACTCGTAAGTTTTTGAAAACACAGTTCAGTAATTTTAGGAATGGTAAAGATAGCTCTATTATTGATGAGTGTCCAGCAGGAGCTAATCTTAATGATGTGAAAATTTTATTGAAAGCAATCTGGGTGAAAAAATATAGTGCTGTTATTCCCACTTCGGTGCCGAGAAGGAAAATAGTGGGCATAAGCGAACAGTTTTTCCCCGATGTCTTCATTGACTACTTAAAAAGTCAAAATGAAGACATCGCTATAAATGATGTAAAATTAGTGAACATGTTTGAAAATACACGCTTCATTTACAACAAGTTTAGTGTTGTGATTGAACTCGATGTTGATACGTATAAATGTTTGTTATGTGCGAAAAAAGTAAATGTAGGGTTTGATCGGTGCTCGATATTTCCCACGATTAATGTGTTGAGATGCTTCAAATGTGGAGAATTTGGGCACAAGAGCATGGATTGCAAAAATTGTGAGAGATGCTCTAGGGGCAGCCAACAGCACAAAACGTCATTGAAATGTATTAATTGTTTGAAAATGACTAAAGAACGTAAAACGAACTTGGACGTCAACCATGCCGCATTTAGCTCTGAATGTTTGCTCTATAAAAGGCTTTTTGATCAGAAGATAAGCAGCTTGCCTTTCAATAAATAGCAGCCAAGTTCCAGGAATGTGAATCAATTCGATTTTTTTTGTATTTGAATATTGCGGGGTTGTCAACAAACTACGTAGTATTACGTCAGATTGTTGAGGAAAAACGTCCTCTTCTAGTATTATTATCTGAAACTCATATTGCAGAAACTGAAGCTTTTGATCAGTATAGTATTCCGGGATATATTTTTGCTGCTTGTTCATCACAATCCAAGATACACTGACGGTGTTGCTATTTATGTCGAAGAATCAGTTCAATTTAACTTAGTTGGTACGAAGGGTGACTGGCAACTGGTTCTTGGGCATTACAGTTGTACGTGACATGAGCATGGGCAATTATGGTGTTTTGTATCATTCTCCCAGTTCTAGTCACCAGCGTTTTATTGAAGTTTTAGAGAACTGGCTCGAGAAATTGCTTGAACAGTAAATTAAATATATTGGCTGGTGATTTTAATATTAATTGGCGTGATAACTATATTTCGAATCATTTGAAGCGTTTAGCATTTTTCAATTTAAAACAAACGGTAGATGAATATACGCGTATTTCCAGGCACAGTAGAACTTTTATTGACCACTTTTATTCCAATTTTGATTCCATTTGCTCAGTTACGAATACTAATTTGCAAATAAATGCTGAAATGGTGGAGGAAATATTCAAATGTTTCGAATCTTGTTGAGAGGAGCGTGGATTTTCCATTCGCGATGAATCTACAGCTGTTCTTAATAACGCTTTGAAAACGTGTACCAATTAACTATATTTTCGGTACATTTTTATTTCTTTAAAAATATTGGGAAAAAATAACAAAAATCAAAGCAAATCAGTTTGTTCCTTAGATTTTTGTCAAAAATTACATGTAAAATTTTTGTTCTATCTCATCATGAAAAAAAATTGGACTCTCAGCAAAACCGAAAAGTCGATGTTTTGTGGTTTTTTGAGTCCAACTTTATGCCATAATGACTTATAAAAAATGTTTTTGCACGTGAATTTTCTTTGAAAAATAAAAAAATATGTGATTTTCTTAGAATTTTGATATCTTTTTCCAATATTTTTAGAAAAATCAAAACGTAATTATTTTTTTCGGAGCGGTGAGCTTCCCCTTAAGAACAGCTGTAGATTCATCGACTATAGTTCAGAAATATTTACTTTTAACTCGAACAGCTGGTAAAATTTTGATCTTTTGCGTCTTAAACGGAAAAGGGACAAATGGTATTAAAAGTTTTATAGATCAAATAATGACAATCATTGGAATAGGTACACAATCGCGAGTAATAAGTATTCACAATCGATAAAGAAAACTCGTTGTGAATATGTTCAAAGGAAGATTGATCACCATCAAAACAACAGTAAAGAGTAATGGAAAAGTTTGAAATCTTTATTTGAACCTAGTAATTGCAAACCGCGGTCCATAAGTTATAATGGCACATTAGAACAGTCAGAACAAGTAATTGCAACTAAATATATTGATTATTTTGTCGACAGTGTTTCATTGATTAATCGACCCATTGATGAAGAGTTTTGAGTGTGTTGGTTCATTTCCTTTTAATTCCGTTATAATTGCTTATCTTTTGCCAGATACGCGTATTTTGTCTACTACTTGCAGACTTCATCAGGGCCAAAGTCAATGAACCAGACGAAATAAAACAGCCAGTTAATAGCAGTTATAGATTTGAAGGTTTTCACCCAATTAAATGAGATGAACTTAGAAATATTTGTTTTTCATTAGGAAAATCAGCTGGATATTAATGCAAGAGTTATTCAAAATTGCTTTCAAGTCATTGGCCACATCTTACTGGACCTTATTAATGAATCATTGCAAATTGGACATGTTCCACAAATTTGGAAGGAATCCTTAGTGGTCCCTATTCAAATAGTTGCTGGAACGATTAAAGCGGAATAGTTTCGTCCCATCAACATGTTGCACACATTAGAGAAAATTTTAGAACTTGTTGTTAAAGGCCAGCTGTTGGAGTATTTAAATGGTAATCGTTTGTTGATACCAGAACAATCGGGATATCGGGAAGGTCATTCTTGTGAAACCGCGTTGAATTTGCTATTAGCGAAGTAAAAAAAAATAACTTGGAGTGTAAACATACGATTGTTGCTGTTTTCTTGGATTTTAAACGCGCTTTTGAAACAATGTCTAGGCCCTTATTGTTAAGATCAATCAAGCGCTTTGGAATTACGAGTACTGCATATAAATGGTTTGAAAGCTATTTTTCTGACAGAACTCAACGGACTGTTTTTAATGATTCTGTTTCCAGTTCCATGGGGAATAACCTTGGAGTGCCCCAGAGAAGTGTATTAGGGCCACTATTATTTATTATGTATATTAATGACTTGCGACGTGTTTTACAATCTTGCGGCATTAATCTTTTCGCAGATGATACTGTGTAAATCATTGCAGCTAAGGATTTAGATGATGCAGTTTTACACTTGAATGAAGATTTGCGTTCTCTTAGTAGATGGTTGAAGTATAAGCAGTTGAAATTGAATACAAGTATGGTAATTTCGCGGAATCGATTTAATGAGAACGTCTGTGTTGTAATTGATCATGAGGCTATTGATCGCGTTCGGAGGATTAAATATCTTGGCGTGATTATTGATGACGAACTTAAGTTCAACTCTTAACATTGTCAATGTGAAGAAAATTGCCAAGAAGTATGGAATTCTATGTCAACTGAAAAACGATTTAACTATTGCCACTAAAATACAGCTATACAAATCAATTATCTATCCTCATCTAGATTTTTGCCCTTCCATTTTATTACTGGCCAATGAAACACAAATATCGATATTATAGCGCTTGCAGAATAAAATAATGCGTTTGATTTTGAGATGTAATAGATTCTGTTGACCACTCCGTAGTTCGTGGGTCGGAAACCACCTCAAAAAACAGCACGCAAGGGCGCACAGGAATAATGTTAGGGGAAACGCTCCAGAAATACTGTCGGAAAACTATCACAGTTTATTTATAAACAAAAACTGGCTTTATTATGCACACGCGGCGGTTCGGTGTATATAAATGTTTATTGCCTCGAGATCAGTTGGCTACTAACTGGGGATTCTGTTATCCCCATCTATCTTTACCTAAACCTAACTTCGTGCTGTATTCCTGTGTGAGTGTTATCAATGTTATCAGTGTCTATTAGTGTTAGCGTATATGTACAAAAACTGTAGGGGTGTTCAATGTGTATTGTGTATAATAGTTATAATTTTCAATTTGTTTTAGCAGTAATTCAATTTTATCCTTAAATCTAAGTTAACAGTAAACATTACCGGCCCCCTTGAACTAGCTTCAATAAATTCATTCAAAATTCAAAATCCTTAATTCTACATGTCCTAAATTTATGGCAGCGTCGAATGTCTTGCAGACCATTCTTCCTCGTCCTCGGTCGGCAACGGGCAGATTCGGTTGACCGCACGCTTGTAGACTCCCGTCGACGTTTTCACCGTAACCACTCGCACGACTCCATCTGATCCAGGATGCATCTCGATGATTCTCGCAAGTGGCCAGCACAATGGTGGAAGGTTGTCCTCTTTCAGCACGATGATATTGCCAATCCGCAGGAGACTGGTAGGCAAATTCTTGGCGGATGTCTGTAGCTGGGTGAGGTACTGCTTTCGCCATCGTTGCCAGTAGCGCTGGAACATTTGCTGAGTTTGCTGGTAGTGGTTAAGGCGGTTTGTGGGGATAGTCATTAGGTTGGGTTCTGGGAGGGCTTTCATGGCTGAACCAATCAAAAAGTGTGCTGGGGTAAGCGCTTCAAATTCGGTGGGATCGTCTGATAGCGGAGACAAGGGTCTTGAATTCAGTGCAGCGGTGATTTGCACCAATATCGTGGTGAAATCTTCTTGGCATAGCTTTTGAAGGCCGATTTCCCGTTTCAGGGCGGTTTTCACGGAGCGCACTGCAACTTCCCATAGTCCTCCGAAATTGGGAGCGCGTGGTGGGATAAATTTCCAAGATATTCTTTGCAGAACAAGCTCATTGCTCAAGCCGTCCAGCTTTCGTTGTTATTCAGAAGATCATACAACGCTTTGAGCTCGTGATGAGCTCCAGCAAAGTTTTTAGCGTTGTCGGAGTGAATTTCTGCAGGAATTCCACGATGACCAATGAACCTTCGGAGGACGGATAGAAATCCAGCCGTTGATAGATCATATCCAATCTCTAGATGCATTGCCTTCGTAGAAAAGCAGACAAATACTGCGATATACACCTTTGGAGATGCAGCATTTCGACGAGAAGGCTTCAAGTAGAAAGGTCCGCAATAGTCAACTCCGGTTATCAGAAATGGTCTTCCTGGGCGGACGCGGCCCGCTGGAAGTTGTCCCAACGGTTTTTGGGTGAGTACGGAAACAACGAACGCATTTTCGGAGCAACGAATTTACAACACGCTTACCGTGAATTGGCCAAAACTCTTGACGCGTTTCAGACAGCGTTAGCTGCGGTCCGCAGTGGAAGTTTCTATCATGATGGAAATGCACTACCAATCGCGTAAAGGGATGATAACTTGGCAATACTGCAGGATGCTTGGTAGCAAAGCCTTCGTTGTCATATCTCAGACGTCCGCCAACTCTGATTATACCGTCGTTGTCGAGAAAAGGAGATAGCCGCTTGAGATCGGATTTACAATCAACTAGTCGCTGTCTCTGTAAGTTACGTAGGTCCTCAGGAAATCGTTCAGCCTGCACGATTCGAACAAGGACCAGTTTTGCCGAGTGTATCTCTTCCTCAGTCAAATAAGCGGTACTTATGCGGTTATCCGGATGACGACAGTTGTGATAAAATCGACGACAATAGGCGACGATCCGCAAAAGTGGGGTTAACGAAGAACGCAGAGTAAAAATCTCGTTTGGATCTGGTGCAAGGATAACTTTGAGGACAGCCTTACGGTTTTCCAGCTCTTCGTTGGCGAAGCTCGATTCTGTAACCTGATTCGGCCAAGTTTCTTCAGCGTCCTGTAGCCATAGCGGTCCCTTCTTTCACAGCTGGCTTTGCAGAAAATCATCGATTGGTAATCCCCGAGATACCAAATCAGCAGGATTCTCCTTTCCAGCAACATGTCGCCATGGATGATTGTATGTAAGCGTCTGAATAGTCGAAACCCTGTTTGCGACGAACGTTTGCCATGAGTTGGGAGGCGCACGTAACCAGTGCAAGACAATGGTACTGTCTGACCAGAATATAGAGCGTACATTATCCAATGAGAGAGCCTTTGTCACCTTGGAGTAAAGACGAGCAGCTTCTCTAGCCGCGCAGAGTTCCAGCCTTGGCAACGTTAATCTCTTAAGTGGCGCAACGTGTGACTTCGACGAGAGTAGCTCAATCCGCACGTTTCCTGCTTGATCCGTCGCCCGCACGTACAAGCAAGCACCGTATGCTAACGTAGAAGCATCAGCAAAACAGTGAAATTGTATATTGATCCAGTTAGAAACAAAGGCAAATCGACTGATTCGTAGTTCCGAGATTTTTCCCAAATGGGAATGGAAAGCCTTCCATTTCTTCTCGATATCAGAAGGAACAGGTTCATCCCATACAGACTTCAGCAAAGCTAGCTCCTGCATGATAATTTTCGCCGTAACGATTAGTGGAGAAATCAATTCCAATGGATCGAAGAGTTTGGCAATAGCAGACAAGATGCTCCTTCTAGTCCAGATTTGCTCATTTGCCGCTACGTCGTAGTTGAAGCGTAATTGATCAGTCCCGGGTTCCCAGGTGATTCCCAAAGTTTTCACCTTTTCTTCCGGACTGATTTCGAATGAAATCGATAGATTTGTTCCTAGTTGATCGGCAGGGATACCAGTCAAAACCTCTGGCCGATTTGAACACCATTTTCGCAAAGCAAATCCTCCTTTCCTTAGCAGAGTGCCTAGATTCTTCTGTAGTTGGATGGCTCCTTCTACACTGGGTGCTCCACCAATATAGTCATCCACGTAGAAATCTTTTACTAGCGCATTGCTAGCTTCGGGGTATTCAGCTCCTTCATCCGCCGCCAACTGATGCAATGCTCGGATTGCCAAAAACGACGAAGGCTTCAACCCGTACGTTACTGTAAGTAACTCGAAGACCTTTATTGGTTCATCAGCAGAGAACCTAAAGAAGATGCGCATCAGTCCAGTATCATCCTCGTGTACCAATGCCTGTCGGTACATTTTCTCTACATCTCCGACCAGCGCCACTTCATGCTTCCGGAATCGTAGCAGCAGACATAGCAATTCATCCTGAATCGTAGGACCTTTTAGAAGAACGTCATTCAACGAATATCCGCTATCCGTACAAGCAGATCCGTCAAATACAACGCGTACTTTGGTTGTAGTGCTGGATTCCTTCAGTACAGCGTGGTGGGGTAAATAGAAGAATTTTCGGACATTCATCGCATTATCCTCCCCCCGAAGTTCGTCCTCACGAACTTCCCTCATATGCCCTAGATCGAGATACTCTTGCATGAAAGTATTATACTGCTTACGCATCTCTAAACTCCGTTCTAACTGCTTCTCCAGCCTTAAAAACCTTGTAAGCGCCATTGCTCTGGAGTCGCCCAACATCTGTGCGAAGTTAACATGCTTTGGCAAGCGAACAACGTAACGTCCCTCTTCCGTTCTGCTAACTGTTTTCACGAAATGCTCTTCGCAGTCCCGTTCCTCCTTGGACCATGCCGGTTGATCCTCGTTGCTCTCTATCTCCCAAAACTTCTGTAGTAGAATCTCCAAATTGTCTGGCGCTGCCGAAATTAAACAGCTAACTGGATTGTTGTGCGTATCTGACACTTTGCCGGTCACGATCCACCCGAATACCGTATCGATCAACACTGGAAGTCCAGTCCCCAGGGAAATCCGCTTGACTTCTCGCTCAGACAGGAACCGATAGAAATGCTCAGCTCCGATTAGAAGATCGATCTGTCTGCTGGTGTTGAATTCCGGATCCGCCAACTGAATATCGCCTGGAATGTTCCAGTGAGCCGTCGACACGTGAACTGAAGGCGATTCTGACGTCACCTTCTGAAGAATTAGGAATTCGACTCCAATTGAGAAGTCTTTGATCCTAGAACTGATAGCAGTTTTTACAAGGAATCTCGCCCGTGTTTCCGCTTGCCCAATGCCACAAATAGGAACGTTGACTGCCCGTCGCTTTAAGCTGAGTATTTGGCATAAGCGCTCACTCATGATGCTTACTTGCGACCCATTGTCGAGCAAGGCTCGAGCTAGATGTTTCCCTCCGTTTTGGTCTCGCACGACCAGTACAACAGTAGACAAGAAAACGCTTGATGTTGTTCCACTTTTAGTCCCTACGTTGTATGTTCCTATCGCTTCCCGCTGATCCGCGTCCTCTTGTTCTGATTCTTCGTCGTTTGTAACCAAATTTGACGATAACGCCTTTCCATCAGCCTTCTTCATTGATTTTACAGAGGATTGAGAACTGCTTCCACCACCACTGCTCAGAGGGAATCCAGGGTGAATCAACGAATTGTGTTTCTTTCCGCAGTCTCGGCAGCTGAACTTTGAACTGCATTCTCGAACTCAATGCCCGGATTTTAAACAGTTGCTGCACAATCGCTTGCTGTTCACGAACTGCAGCTTCTCCTTCAAAGTCATAGCAGCAAACTTTCCTCATCGACCCAAGTAATGGTTATCTCCACAACAGCAGCAGCTTGGTACACTTCTCTCGTTCTCCGTAGCAGCATGAACGATCACTTTCTGGCGTCTGACCTCAGTCTTCTGCAAACCGCTCCTTGATTCGACAGCATTCGATGAAACCGCGTCTAACACCCTTGTCCTCTTCTCCAAAAACTCCACCAAGAATGCGAAAGTTGGATCCTTAGTTGAAGCAGCGTGGTCTTCCCAAAGTTGCAACGTTTTGAGATCCAATTTGGAGCACATCCAATGTACGATCATTGCGCCCCAGTGATCTGTCTTCTCTCCCAACTGCTTCAGGATTTTCAACCTTTGCTCAAATTCATCGACCAATGCATGTATGGCCGATGCTGACTCCTTCTCCACCTTTGGGTATTCCATTAACGCTTGCAAATGCCTCTTCTTAAGGAGATATTCATTTGAATACCGCTTCGAAATCGTCTCCCAAGCGATAATATAGTTCTGTATAGTTGAGCGCCGACTTGAGGTAATGAAACTTTTGGACTTCACTCAGCTCCCCGGACTCATGAATCAATGAAATGTAGGTTGACTTGAATGACAACCAGCTCTTGTAGTCACCATCGAATTCCGGAAGCGATATCTGCGGCAGTCGAACTCCGGTATGAGCACCCAAAGCACTGGCATTTCGTGCCATTGTGTTGTCCAACTCATCTCCTGAATCCCGTGTTGGCAGTTTCGCTAGCAAAGCTGCACGAAGCGCATAGTAGATTTTCTCGAATTCCACGTAAGCCTTGCCACAATCCTCATCGTACTTTCCTTCAGCATCCACCGCAGCAATCTCATCCTGCACTTCCTCGAACTCATCGTACTTCGCATCGATTTTATCCAACCGCGATTGCACTTGACCCGCATGGACATCTGGATTGAACTCATCCAGGAATTGCACATGTCTGCTTACTGAAGCGACAATGCGAACCCGCTTTTTGATTTTTTCTTTAATTTGACGCTCAGACATACCCACAACCACTACCAGCTCAACAAGAAGAAGTGCAAGTCCAGACGACCTGAGGCCTGTCAAATCTAGGCCTTGATTTTAAAATGTATCCGTTATCTCCGCTCCCGTGTTTATTCTAGCCTTGAAGTCGTCTTCGTACTTAGAATTATGGATGTTGTAATTTCCCACTAGGGCAGTACAGACTATGCACAGTGTCTCCAAACAACCCAGCAAATCCAAAAAAGGGACGAAAAATCCAAAATAGCACTGGTTTTACAATTATAAATGGTTGGACAGGTACTAACCTTGTACCTGTCAACAACAGGCCTTTGTTTATGTATATAAGACGCCTCCAACTCCAACCAGCTTCCAAATCAATGGTCCAATACCACTAACCTTCCGTTGATCGCCACTTCACGTTGTAGCAGTACTGCACGCAACGTACGACGTCACGCCTTCCAGCAGTGATTGCTCTACCTCCAACCCGATATCCGTTGTGTCCGAGATAGTCCGATTGTTCACGTGGACCCGTTTGAAATTTTCCTCCAACGACGTATCGATATCCTTGAGCCGCAACAATGTGTACAATGTGCAGTATTGAAACTCTCCGATCGTAGCCAACGATCAACCGTACCAAAAAGGATCAAAAGGGTACCCTATAGCACCATACAAATGACATAAATTTATTGAACAGGCACTCACCTGAGGCCTGTCAACAATAGGCCTTGTATTAAAAATCAAATCGCCAACCACTGTAGAACCTCCTCTAGTGCTATCACATCAGCTGACTGGAATAGCGATCAATCCTTATCGACCTTCAATCGTATGAAGCAATCCAAAAAAGTTGTGTGGTATGCTATCGGTGGTGCTTTCGTTGTGTATAATATGCTCGCCGTCCAAGGATCAGATGAAAACGATGATCAAATACTCGAGAACATGGAACCAAAAAACGATCTCAGTAGTACCGATAGGCGGGTAAATGTAAATTGGAAAGCCACTCACCTGTGGCCTAATTGAGATAGGCCTTGTATTTTTGGTTAATTTTATTGCTGCAACTGCTACATGCTTCCGATGTCGCACGACAATGCCTCGATAAACTCAAATGTTTTGGGAACAGGTGCTGCAACAACGTCGAAAAATGTCCTCCAGGGCCATTTTGCCGCAAGAACAATAACACTGGGTGCGAGAATGGCCGTATTGTTTCCAACCGAGTATCCTGGTCACGGCACCAAAATGTTGACCACTCCGTAGTTCGTGGGTCGGAAACCACCTCAAAAAACAGCACGCAAGGGCGCACAGGAATAATGTTAGGGGAAACGCTCCAGAAATACTGTTGGAAAACTATCACAGTTTATTTATAAACAAAAACTGGCTTTATTATGCACACGCGGCGGTTCGGTGTATATAAATGTTTATTGCCTCGAGATCAGTTGGCTACTAACTGGGGATTCTGTTATCCCCATCTATCTTTACCTAAACCTAACTTCGTGCTGTATTCCTGTGTGAGTGTTATCAATGTTATCAGTGTCTATTAGTGTTAGCGTATATGTACAAAAACTGTAGGGGTGTTCAATGTGTATTGTGTATAATAGTTATAATTTTCAATTTGTTTTAGCAGTAATTCAATTTTATCCTTAAATATAAGTTAACAGTAAACAGATTCACTTCCTCAACTTTGATGCTAGACGACTTACAATGGTTGTCGGTGAAGCAAAGAATTGTATATTTGACTATGGTGTTCACTTTTAAAGTAGTTAACGGTTTGCTGCCTCGATATTTGTGTGATTGAATTGAAAGAGGAAGTAACTTTCATAGATATAATACTAGAAACGCGGTTGAAATAAGAACACCACATTCCTTGACTTGTGTTTCATAAAATTTATTGTATTTTAAAGGAATAAATGTTTTCAATTCGATGCCTAGACATATCAAACGTTCAGCAACACATACAGTATTTAAACGACACTGCATTTGACACGTTAAAATTGTCGTTTGAGGAGTTATCCAGTGATTTTTTTTGTATGAATTGAAAATTATGTCATAATGACTTTTTAATAATTATTGTAGCACTGCAAAAACTATTTTTGTTCGCCACGATGGTGATGATGGATTTATAATATTTGATTTAATAGAAGTAGATTAATTAAAAAAGTAGTCTACAAAGGTTTGAGCCTTGCACGCGTATCACGGATATAGAGGACTGAATTTAACATTTGAAAAAAAAAATGCAATTTTGAAGCTTATTTGGAAGATACTTTGAGTTAGTAGTAAGTTTTCTGGCAAATTTCGGGGGTTCGTGAGCATTTCTGACATTGCTGAAAATTATGATAGCATTGCGGGCTAGTGTAATAGGATGCTTTGTTGATTATTCATTAACTCTTGATTGCTTGAAATACTTATGAATATTTTAGGTGGACAAAAAGGCGAGCTAAGATGTGGACGCCTGAGCTTCTGCACATTTATATCGCTGTGAAGCAACTGTCAACTCTAGAGGGAATTTATATCTGTAACTGTAACCAGTTCGATTTTGTTTGCAAACCTGGTTAAATTGTCATATTTAATTATCTTAAAGACAAATCGTCCAGCTCAAACCTTTGTTGGGGTAAGAGGTGAGACCATCATCATCATCATCATAAATCATTGAAATTTTAAATATTGGAGATAAGTTTTAAAAACATAAATTAGTTAAGTTTTAGATTGCGTACACACAAATTCAAGATCCAAGATTAAAACAAAGTGGCTTCACTTCAAGATCCTGGACAAATTTCAATATTTTGGTCAATGACAACTATTCAAGGCTATGAAGCTAGATTCAAAATTATAAGTGAAATATTCAAGATACGGAACTTTCAACATAATTCTATGTTGTATGTATGTATGTATTATAAATTATATGTTAAAATTCCATTCAAGTTCCTGGCTGTTTCCAAATTTTTCTTGATTGTGTTTGATTCCCGGTTCTCTCAGTTTTCCTGGATCAGTGGCCAGCTTGCTATGCCGGTCTCTCACTTGAGCTTGAGTGCGTTGGCTTGTATAAAACAGATTTTTTAATTAACAATAAAAGTAGTATAAATAAAATTCCATGGAATATTACAAAAATTTCCTTTCATTTCGTATCGACCTTAAAAATCTCATATCGCATGCCCTTAATACGCAGCAACTGAACATTCGCATCCGGAAACAAAAACCGCCACTAAGTGCAAAATCTGCTTCTTAGAGAAAATAGAATTCAATGTACATCAATCCGGCATGGGAAGCAAACATATGCTCACATCATCAATTACGAACTAAATGAAGTTTTTTTGTATCCTCCTTTGTCTATCGCTCTCACTGCCACCCTCAATACCGAACACTATCCTCAGTAAACTGCAAATGAAGCAACAAGAGTGTAATTAAACAACAATACACAGAATGCACTCTCATTTCGTACGCAGTTCGTATAGTTGGTTATACTCTGTCATCCTAAGGACTTGAGGGAAAAAGAAGACATCCGCTTACCGCAAAAGTAGTTTCCTCAGGTTGGTTCTGTAACGAGCATTACACTGCAATTCGTTACATCTCATTTCCTATGGGTATGATCCCGACCCTTTAGTATCGTAACGCGTCTTGAATGCGACCACGGGGAAGGGCATCATACTCCATCAACGCAGGTGACTTCCAAGTGATGAGTAGGCACTTTGGGGCGACCGGCTACACTTTTCCGGAAACGCACAAAGGTAATGGTTGCGGGGAAAATTTCTCATTAGGTAGGAAAATTAATGATCTCTTGCCATGGGGGAGGGGACATAAGAGGTGATAAGAAAGCAAGTTGTTCACAGAAGTTTTCAGCACAACACAATCAGCAGAACTCACCAACGACTGTAGCACAAACTGAAGGAATGGGTTTTCCGAAATTGGTTCGAACGTGACTTGGATGCTAGAAATTGTTAGCTACTTGGCATGTTTGTCATTGGTAAAGAAGACCAAGGAGAAGCTTTTGGCGATTGTTGATTGAGAACCGGTGGTGGTCTCGTTATTCCAATGTGTTAATTTAATTAAAACGATGGACTTTAAAGAAAAAAAAAAAGAAACGTAACGAGCGTCATACCTTTTCGGAATCTGTTCGAACAAGTTAATCAGACAGACACACTTGCTTGGCTTGAACAATGCACGCGAATAGTCGATAAGATTGCTCTCTGATGCACGATCCAAAGATTTCCATTTACGACTTGAGGCAGATTCAAGTTCTAAATTTCACAATACGGTTCAAACGAAATCACAGTCTCAGAGTATCGTTTCTGACTGACCTGAAGCTCTTCCCAAACTCAGAAAGAAACACCGATAGTTTGCTGCATAGTCAAATGAATTTCAACGCAGTGCCACCACCGCGATTTGTCTTTGGCTAAACTCACCAGCCACCAGCTCAGCAGAATGTCTATACACCTCCTAGTCCCAGTCCCAGTCTTGTTCGAGCAAAGTTTCTCCGTTTGTCCTGCGGCCGTGATGGCGGCGGCGGCAGCGGTGAAGCTCATGCTTTCTTTCCGTTGCCTCTGATGAGCGACTCTGATAGCACTTGTTCGCTTTTCTAAGATGAAGTAATTAAAAATGATAATTTTCCCCTTTTACCGAGAAGTCCCAGGCGACCGGGTTCGTACCCTGGAGGGCTTACCTTGTAGTTACTGATGATCTTGATGGTCTGCGATTGTTTCTGTGCTGCGAACTTGGCATGCGGTTTTCTTTTCCCTCCCCGGGAGCCATTCTCGGCATTGGTAGAAGGAACAATGATGGCGCCAATCGCGGGTTCAGTTGTGTTTACTCTAACCGGGGTACCTATTTGTAGTTTGTTTGCATGTCGTTGCAATTAATAGCTTCTTGCTATCGTCGCTGCTGCCATTAGCTATGGTTGTGCTGTCCTGGGAATGAAGCAATGATGTTGGACTGTTGGAGATCGTTATCCACAGTACAGTAGAGGCAAATCTTGCCAAGAGTGCGAAAATCGCTGCCTCGTAACGGGGATGAAAATTGCGCCATCGTGACACTTACCAATTGGGATGTGTTATTTAAAAGTTTCTGCTCGTTATCTGCGGGTAGTTTGCAGCGTTTGCTCTGCAGGGACGAAATGGTAAACAATTTGCAGAAGAAACATTTCCAATGGAGCTCGCTTAGTATCTCGGGTATGAAAGTTTGAATTGAGTGTAGGTATTTAATTGAAATGTAGTGATGTCAGCATTGAGCTGCAATTGCTTTTGAGAATTTCAAATTTAGTGACTACAGCAATGGTAGAGGAAGGTGCAGTATCGTGACTTCATACGTCCAGTCGTTGAATATCAGAAAAACAAATTTCACGAAATTTTCAAAACATTTAAAATCCGACACGCAAATGTTTTTGTTATTGGCATGTAATCTAGGCAAGGTAAACATCGATAACATGAGTTGTCACTTCACCTTTATCAACCAGCATCATATATGAGAACAACCGTGGCCCAGTGCGATCGAACGAAAACAACTGCAGCAGCACACTCCAACAGTTAAGGATCGAATCCCAAATCAGAACAATAAAAAAAAAACATGTGTGAGCTCTGGCAGTTTTTTGTTTCTATACATTTGTCGCTTTCTCAACTCTGAAATATTAAAACTCTGTTATTATGGAGACTCCCTTCTGGAGCTCCCGCCTATCTCCTAACTCCGTATCCTCGGGGTTCTCTTCTGCAACCTCACCTCCCCTTCCTATTAGCTCTGTAATTAGGGGGACTTCCGTCTGAAGTCCCCACCCTTCGTTTTTAAGAGATGAACCAACCCAAGGCTGAAAATCTCTCTAATAAAGGTAAAGTTAGGTAAAGTAGAAGGCGATAGAGTAGAATATTGCAAAATATTGAAGTGTGATGTTCAAAGCTATCTATATCACCATGTGAGGCACATAGAATCCAAGTGCGTCACCATTCGAGTCAATAGTGTTCAGACATGGTTAATAGCATAAGATTCACACATAAAATAGATGCATTTAAAAATAAGTGGTAACTGTTAAAAATGGGGACGACATGTAGGAAATCGGACACTATGATATTACCCCGAATACCACTTCCATGAATTCTGCGAATCCCATTACTCCAAATGATTAGATATAATAATTAAATAATAGCCCCGGATGCACTTTTTTCTCGAATTTCTAAAATAAGTGTCCTGCATACCATATCTAAACAGGATCGAGAATCTTAAAAAAAAAACATATTCGTTAACAATTTGACCGATTGACAGTTAAACTCAAACAAATGCGGTTCAAGTATAAATATATTCATCAAGAAGTAAACTACCCGTCAAACAGGTGTCCACAAAAGAATCAGCTTCTAAAAGAAGGAAAAATAATGTGATTGCATATTTTGCTCATGATGCCAAGAATTTAAACGAGAACTTTAATGAAGTACAATAATGTCCAATGGAAATATAAAGAATATCTAGGAAGCTCTCGGAACTACTGGAAAGATTTTAGATTTTTTTAAATGTTCTTGAAATTTCTTGGAATTTCTGAAAAGTTACGAAAACTCCCCAGAAATTCCGAGATCTTTCCAGAATTCTTTTAATTTCGTAGAAGTTCCGACGACTCCTCAAAAATTCTGAAATCTTTCGAGAAGATCCGAAGCTTACCAGAATTTTTCCAAAAATTTCTACGGTTTTACCTGACTAACAACAAATAAAAATTGTGCTCTAGGACCTCATATACAACATATATTTCGTGCAATGAAAAATTAGACCAGTTCATATTTCCCCGCAGCGATGGACCCACCTCAGAGCAGAAAAAGCGACAAATAAAAGTCCAACTTCACTCAGTTTTCAATACCATGCGCTCTTCTCAGTCTTGCTTCGACTATCTTCTTTAAAACTGAGGACGGTTGTTCGGATGGCCTCCTCAATGTTAAAAAAAAACTGAAGAAAGCCCATTTGGTTCCTCTTTGAGAAACTTTTTAGCTTGATTTCAAGCGTCGCTTGACTAACTGGTTGGACACGTGGCTTTGGAGCCCAGAGTCCTTGGTTCAGATCCCTGTTGTTATTTTTTCTTCTTTATTCGCCACCGGGAGTAAAATCAAAAACTTCCCATTTATTGAGCACATTGAGGAAAGTAACTTTATCTAAGTTTTATGTTTTTCTCAATGTGATTTTTTTTAACTGTGCAATCGTTCTTCTCAATTTGATAGGCTGTAAAGTTTACTATTTGCGCTCAATCTGTGAGGAAATAACAAGCTTGTTTCCCCGGATACAACATATATTCGTTATGAGTTAGGTAAGACAATAGATCATTCAAGAAATTAAGAAGTTAATTTTTTTTTTAATTTATATCTTTCCAGAACATCCGAGAACCTTCCAGAAATTCCGTTCTAAAACGCTCCAGAAATCTTGAGAATTGCACAGAACATCCAATAAGCTTCCAAAAATTCCGAGATATTCTGAGAAATTACCAGAAATATCTGAAAATTTCTAAAGATTTCGGAATTCTTGAAAATTGGGAGAAAGTCCTGGTATTTCTGGGAAGTTGTAGGATCTTCTAGGAAGTTTTCCAGGTTTTTGAAAAGGTCATGAAAGTTCTGGGAAAACCTTCTAAGTTCTCGCAATTTCTGAAAAGTACTCGGATCATGCGGGAAGTTGTTGGTTCTTCTCGGAATTTCTTGGAAACTCTGGAAAGATCTAGGGAAATGGGAGAAGTTCTCGACATATTTAGGAAGATTTCGAAATTTCTAAGTATCTTGCATTCTGGGTAGTTCTCAGAATTTCTGGAATGTTCTCCAAACTTCTGAAAAGTTCTTGTAATTTCTGTAAAATTTTCCGATCATCTGGGAAATTCTAGATATTTTTGGAAAGTTCTTGTAATTTCTGGGCAATTCAAGGATCTTATGAACATTTCTTAGAAGAAGCTCACAGAAATAGTGAGTAGTTCTCGGATGTTCTTCAAAGAGCACGCATTTTGAATGAATCGGTTGGAAATTCTGGGAAGTTGTCGGGAATTCTGGGTAAAGGGTGTCCACGATGAAATTGCCACACACAAAATTGATTAGCAAAATTCGAGTTTTCATCCGATTGCCATCAAATTTTCAGGGATTGAGAAATAACTATTAAACTTCATTTTACCATTTTACTCGTATTTTATTTACAGTCCATACGCAAATGCCCGCACCTTGGCCTTAACCCCGGCCATAAGATTCTGCACAACCTGTGAATCAATCGTTTTTTGCATGTAAACCCATACTTTCTTCAGTTCCTCGACTGTCTTCACTACCTTAGGTCGTTTAAGAAGGTGCTGCTTCATAATCGCCCAGTACTTCTCGATGGGGCGGAGCTCCGGAGTGTTGGGAGGGTTGAACATTTTCGGCACGAAATTGACCTTATTGTCCGCATACCACTTCAGCACGTCCTTGGAGTAGTGGCATGAGGCCAAATCCGGCCAGAAGATTGTTGGGACGTTGTGGGCCTTCAGGAGAGGAAGCAGCCGCTTCTGGAGGCACTCTTTTATGTACACCTGTCCGTTCATCGTGTCCTGGGTCACGAAAGGTGCACTCCGCTTCCCGCACGTGCAGATGGCTTGCCAAACCAGGAATTTCTTCGCAAATTTGGACATCTTCTGAGTGCGGACATGCTCCGGAACGCTGAACTTATCCTTGGCCGTGAAAAACAGGTTGCCGGGGATCTGTTTGAACTCGGCCTTCACATATGTTTCGTCGTCCATGATGCAGCATTCAACTTTCGTCAGCATGTTGAGGTACAACTTCCTGGCACGGGTTTTGGCGGACTTGTTCTGCTTCTCGTCGCGATTAGGGGCCTTTTGTACCTTGAACGTTCGAAGCCCAGCCTTAGTTTTGGCCTTCTGGACAAAACATCGGCTTAGGTGCAGCTTCTTAGCCACATCCCTAACGGAGGCGTTCGGATTTCGGTTGAAGGCCCCAACTACGCGGTTGTGATTTTTGGTGTTGTACGGAATACTTTTTCGTTCACTTCTGGGCTTCCGATCGGTGGTCAACCGTTCCTCGAACCGCTTAATCACTCGCGACACCGTGGAATTCGCGATTCCCAACGTTTTAGCGATGGAACGATGCGAGAGATCCTTGTTCTCGTGATGAATTTATGATTTTATCACGCACGAGCTGTTCTTTCGACTCCATTTCCGCGAGTTTTGATCACAGGACTTTAAAACTTGCAGGATGTAAATAATGCACTATGAACTAAATCCACCCAAATTTTCATTAAATTCTACCCAACGGTTAAAAAGTTAGAGCAATTTCATCGTGGACACCCTTTAGTTCTCGGAACTTTTGGGAAGTCCTCAGAATTTCTAGTAAATTTTCAAACCTTCTAAGAGAATCTCAGAATTTCTGGCAAGCTTTCGAACATTCTGGAAACCTCTCGGAACTGATGGGAAGTTTTCGAAATTTTTGGGAAGTTCTCGCATCTTCTGGGGAAGAAGTTCTCGGAATTTCTGCGAAGTTCTTGAATCTTCTGGAATGTTTATGGAACATCTGAAAAGTTCTCGCTATTTTTGGGAAGTTTTCAGAATTTGTTGCAAATGCATGATTTCTTTTTAATGCTCGGAACTTATGGGAAGCTCTTGAAAACTCTTGAAAGCTCTCAGAATTTCTGGGATGTTCTTGAATCTGCTAGGAAGTTCGAAGGAACGCTCTGGGAAACTATCGGAATTTTTTTTAACGTTCTGAGATCTAGATCTAGTAGAAATCGAAATTTGTTAGAAGGACACAGAACTTCTGGGAAGTTGTAAGGTCTTCTGTAAAGTTCTCAAAATGCATGGGAAGTCAACGGATCTTATGCGTAGTTTCCAGAACTTCTGAGTAGCTACCAGAACTTCAGGAAAGTTCTCTAATATTTTTGGAATTGATGAGAAATTCTCGGATTTTCCGGGAAGGTCTAGAATTTATAGATAAATTCTTGAAAATTGTGAGAGCTCTTGGTAATTCTGGCAATCTTTTGGAATTTCTGGGAATTTCTTCGAGTTTTAGAAAAAAATCGGAATTTATTGGAAGCTCATGGAATTTTCTGGGAAGCTGCGAGAACTTCAGAAAAGTTGTTTGATTTTTTTTTTAAATGCTTTGAATTTCCGGGAAGCTCTGAAATTTCTAGAACGTTAACGTGAAGTTCATAGCTCCGAAAGAAATAATTACGTGTTGGTTTTTACAAAATATTGTAAAAATATATAAAAAATCGAAAAAACAACATATTTTTTTTTCTATTTTTGTTTTTTTTTAATTAACATGCAAGAACATTTTTTGTAAGCCATCATGGCATTAAGTTGCACTCTAAAAACCATTAGACATAACCCTTTCGGATTTGCTAAGAGTACAATTTTTGTCATTATCACATGGAATTCATTGTATACTTTTTCTTCTTGTCATGGAAATTTGTGCCGTTGAAATCAAATCAAAACAGGCACAGCAAAATAGCGTGTTTTGTTTTGAGCGTGTAGTGATTATTTGAGATTGTTCGGTGTGCAGTGAGAAACTGTACTTTTCTGTTTGGTATTTTACTATGCCACTAGATGTTTTGACAAAACAAGTGTTTTGACCTTGGTTAATAATATCTTAAAACATTGATTTGTGTGTATTTCGAATGAATTAAAAAGAAACGGTGTTCTATTGAATAAAATATCTGGAAACGACAGTTTGGCATAAATTAATTTGCGCAAGAATTCAATACCGCCTTGTGTATTACTATTCAACTGTTAGAAAAGCATAATAAAATTCCTTGGCTTCCAATGACAGTTCAAGACTCTTTTTGCGACTCTCCCTCAGGTCATGATGAGATAGAAAAAAATATTTTTATATGTAAATTTTCTCAGGAGTCTTGTCAAAAATTGATTTCGCAACATTTTTAGAAAAATAAAAACGCGCCCAATTGGAGGCGAACCAGCATCAGGCTGAAAGCCTCCTAAATAAAGATAAATCAATCAATTAAAACACGCTGAAAAAAAAAATTCGGTGCGGTAAACTTTCTCTAAAGGAACTCTTAAAGTATCCAAAAACGAGTATGTTTTGTTAAGACCTTAAAAGGAGTTTTCTGAAGAGCTTCGAATACTTCTGCAAAATTATGGAAACTTAAGGATGTTCCGAGAACTGTAAGTCAGCTCTTAGAAGGAAATTGTGGTAGGTAAAATTCTTACCTTATTCTTATTATTTTTATTTATCTTATTATTTTTCTTCTTCTTAGCATTTCTAGCTTATTTCTTATCGCAATTGGGCTTATTTCATGCCCTCAACTTGGTGTTCTAGATGCACTGCCACAATTGTTGATGCCTGTACCATTTTTACAAAAGTATAATTGTGTGGCAAGTACAATCATACGCCATGCCCAGGGAAGTCGAGAAATTTTCCAATCCAAATAATCCGGGAATCGACCCCAGATACCTTCAGCAAGGTCTTGCTTTGTAGCTGCGTCTTTACCGACTGAGCTAAGAGAGGCCCCAAAAAAATGCTAACCTGTAGTTCCTAAATTCACGAAACTCCCCCAAAGCCTTACCTTAAGCTCCCTGAAAAGCTTAGACATTGAAGTATCCTTCAAAATTCTTGCAACTTTCCTAAAGTTCTCGGAACTTCTTTGAAAATTTTAGAGCGACCCAGGAGTTCTCGGGACTTCATTGAAGTTCTCGCTTTCCTGAAGTTATCAGAGCTTCTCTGAAGTTTCGTACAATTTTCTGAACATTTAGCATTTTAATGTTTTGCTAGAACCAGAAGTCACCATATTGAATTCCATAATGGTGTGAAAATTCGATCCCCGTTCCGAAAATTCCCACGAACCCAATTTTCACACAAACCGGAGGTCACCATCTTGGACTTTAGAAAACCGGATGCGTGAATAATGTTATCATTGTGTAAATAAATCATAATCCGACAAATTTGTATAAAATCGAAAGCACTATCGATCGATCCTCGAAAGTTATAAATCATTTTTGAGTTACGTCCTTCACTTATAGGGTGTTAACATCGGTGCTTTTGACGTAGGACTACGTCTTTAATTTACTGGGGGTCACATTAAAAAAAATCTAAATTCCGTCATGTAACGAAAAACCCCAAACACGGACGCAACGATAGAGCACAAATCGAAAAAAAAAACGACACATTGCGCATGCTCTCATGAGCGAGCTCAATGCTTCTCTTTCTGTTGATCTCTCACCATTTCACCAATGAAAGGAAGAGAGGGGAAAAGCAGCGATAATAAAAACGCTTGCCAAATCGTTTTCTTCGCCACCCAAACTGAAATCGGCTCCATCTTGTACTGTAATCATGGATGGCCCAAGGGTTGAGTGGTCATCCGAAGGAACCTATCTCGGGATGTTGATCGATGAAAAGCTCCTCTTCCGTTCGCATGTAGAGAAAACTGTAGTCAAGTGGTCTGCCTTGGTTAGGTGTCTGTCTCCGCTGATTTGCCGCAGATCCCGGTCTCTCAAGGGTAAACAAACTGGCTGTCTACAAACAAATCATAGCACCTGCGATCCTCTACGCAGCTCCGGTGTGGGAATCATGTGCACAGACTCACAGGAACAAAATCCAGGTCGCTCTGAATAGAGTGCTGAGGATGGTACTTGATCGTCCTTTTGACACTAGAATAACAAATTTACATGAAGAGGCAGGCATTGCCAAAATAGATTCCAGAATTAACGAAATTAAGACTAAATTTGCACAAAAATGTAATTTATCAGAACATGCTTTGATAAGCAATTTGTATATAGTAGATTAGGTGTATATAGTAGTTGTAGGTTAGTTGTAGTTGTAAATAGTAGTCTCCTTTTTCAAATTAAAACAAACCAATCCCACCAAGGTGGTCATTCTTAAAACAGGCCTGATAGGACTAGGAACTGTAATGAATAATAATTGAAATTTAAAAGAACTAAAGTTGAAAAGACGCATCTGTGTCACTTGATAAGTTATACATGTAAACCACACAAATTCAAGAAATAAAGATCATTTAAAGTCAAAGTTTTCTTCGTCATTTGCTTTTGAGCAACGGACGAATAAGCGTCGGACACGACGTACGAGTGGAACAGCACGCATCGCACCAATGCGAAGACGATCCCGACGACGAAAGCACCCACATCGACGGGAGTAAAGGCTTCCCGCAATAGGCAGCATGACTAGGCCGGTCGGCATTGACTTGCAGTGGTGTGACCACTATTTGAAAAACAACCGGCCCTTTTAAGTGCCACCAATTCAAAAACGAAAAGAGTTAAGAACTAAATGATCAACATATTTGTTCCGTCCACTAGCGGTTCTACGTCAAGCTTCCGTTAGTGCCCCTAGGCATAAACCCTTCTACTTTTTTGCTAGCGCTAGTGTACTAGCACTGTAATAAAAAGCTAGCATAATGTAAACAGGACCTCAGGAACAACTGAAATTCGTGCTGGTTTGTGGCTGAGCTAGTGAACTAGCATAGATGTAAACAGCCCATTATCGACGCAACTTTAGCTGCGTCGATCATTTAACGAAGTCACAAGTGACACCCAGCGGTGGAAATCAACAACTTTTATGTGGTCATAAGATAGATAAATGATGGACTCACAACTTTGTACCGTGGAGGTCGGTTGATCCACGCACCTAAGGCGAGAGAAAAGTGTTTCTCTCTAGACAAACTCTGGATGAAGATAAAAGTTACCGTCTAATGTGTCAATCAGTTCCAAAATTTCAAAATTTGCCTTGAAAAGTGTAGTGACGGTGCACATAATTCTGCGCACAGATTTGAGCGATGTTTGTAATTCCGCTTATTAATGCACTTAATTCAAGTTTTGTTGATTTGGAAGTTAAACCCTGTGCTGGTTTTCAATTCGCTTGAAAGTCTTGTGCTGCCGCTGATCACTAGTCGGTCTCATTTGCGATTTATCAAAACTGAGTTTTTCAATGGATTCATTATAGGTACTCCATGAACTCAACAACTTTGTTCTGAAAAAGTTTGGAAAAACTTCCAAACGGGTTGTCCCATGATATTAGAAGCAATGGTACGAAGCAAGCTTAAAACGCGTTTTTCTCGGCTTGCTGATTTGTGCTGTGGGACTTGCCATGAGCGGAAGTGTAACACTCCAAGGATACTATTTTTCATTATCAGGTTCTGGAGATGACCGATCCATGATAAAGTCTGGTCCACTTAGCCTCTAGTGGTCGGATTAAGAATGTTTTGACAGTGATTTGTTTTGAAAGTACGCGTGTTTCAGTGTAAAAATTACTAGACGAAAGACGGGAAAAGAAAATTGATCCTACACACCCACGTCAAAACTTCAGTTCAAAATAATGCGAAAAAGCCGAAAATTGTCGTTTCTACGGTGGAAGATGTTCCCAAGCGGTACCGTGATCGCAAGAGTGTGGCCCAGGAAATTCAAACCAAACGTCGTGCTGGAACTTTGGATCGGTAGCGGAACTGGAAGGTGTTGAGGTCGATCAAGAGAAAATCAAGACTCTCGGATCGGTATGTCGCTAAAAAAAATACGGTGCCAGCCGTAGTACCGTCCGGAGGATCCATCTGCGAGCAGGTTCATTCCGTGACTCCAAGCACCCAAACAGGACGATGAAACAGACTCTAGTGGCCAGAACACGTGCCCGTAAAATTTACAACCGGGTTCTGACGAACTAAAGAGGATGCCTTCTGATGGACAACAAAACCTATGTCAAGATGTTTTCGCCGATAAATTCGGCCGAAAACTGATGATCTGGCAAAAAAATTACTGCTGCGGACTCAAAACCAAGCTTTTCATCACCAAAAAAACGATGGACTCGACGCTGTATAAGCAAGAGTCACAAAAGTCTAGTGAAGCCAGATTTGCCAAGCTGTCACTACAGCCAGGAGGTGCTACAGTGGTATCGCGAGAATAAGTTGGAATTCGTCGACAAGGATATGACTCGATGTTCGGAAAAATGGCCGCTGTGATCGACTAGTCCAGTGTGCGGCAGATGATGGCGGAAGTTCCAAATAACGTCCAAGAGTTCATCCAAACGCCGTCGGAGTAATTTTGACCTTCATTTTGACTACATTTCATTTTTCTCACGTCAAATCATTCCCGAGAAACAGCTGGTTTTATGTGTAAGGATCAATGCTGCAAAATCTCGACAATACACGGTGATATTCACAATGCTGCTTCGGTCACTCATTTGCTATAACAGTCATCGTCAAGGCAAACCATATCAATTGTCAGTGAAAATACTGTCAGTTAAGAACATGTGTAGATTTTTTTCATTTGCTCAATTTGTAACGAAATTAAATTACTTGCGCAAAACAATAACATGGAGCCATTAAAGTAAACAAGCATCTACTTCCTGAACTGCTTGGATAACAAAAATGTGACACAGTATGCCCTTTTTGATACCAGATGAATCTTTGTCATTGACGAAAAAAATACTGAAATTTTGACGAATTTTGTGGATCAAGTCTATCAGTGACTACTTGAATAGCAATTTTGTCAATATCGCGAGGAAGTCTGTCAATGACAAATCTCAGCACTGGTAAGGATTCTACGTGGACCAGGCTTTAATATGATCAAATTATTGAACTTTATTTGCTGCTTAAGAATGATTTTTTGGCATTTTTACTGCATTGTGTTTATTAAATAACCTTTCCTCACCTTTTCCAAAGATATTTTATACGGACATAATTCTTATAAAAATGATCGATGAACACCAAAATATTTCCTGCTCCTTTTTCCACGCATAACTATTTCTGCAATAAAACATGATTCCGAAACGTTTTTTTTTTTTGATTTATGACATGAATACGGCTGAAAACAATTGAATTCACCTGTTCAACATCTTTACACTTCAAAATATTAATGCAAATCGATGAAACAAACAATTATTTACGAGGTAGAATGTTTGCTTAAACAGCAAACGGATTCTGTTGAAATGACGTGTTGTGTACCATTCGTTCAATTTAAATTTGTTTTGATTTTGACAATCTACAAATAGCTGTATATTTTTGACAGTTGCCCAGAACATACTCAAGGTAACTTAATTATACGTATTTACACGTTTGTTTTAAAGATTTGCATAAACAATATCAAATTGATTGTCCAGTGCGTGGGATAGCTCACCTTCACGGTAGAACATTTCAAAGCTTTATCTATTGGTCCTCAAAATGTGTAAAGCATGTTGAGTCTTCAGTAAAATGAGTTAAATCATGAAAATTCAATTATCAACTTCTGATCAGAAGAATTTATTATTTATTAGCTAGCACTTTATTTATTAAACTTATACCTGCCGCTGAAAACAGCTACGCGAATTTGAGACGACCATTTGGAACAACCGAGCTTCCTCTACTTTCACAGACATCCCTCCTCTGAAATTGCGTGTTACCTTGCACTATACCGCACATACTTAACTCCAACTGCGTCACACACAGCTCCATAATTGATTTCATTTCTCAGAAAATCAATCAACCAAAACCATCCGAAAAGGAAACACAACAGTAAGCAGTTTACCTAGCCGTACGTCTGCAGCTGTTGTTTGTTTGTATGCCACGGGGAGCGAACCGGCCGGCAGTGGCAAATCCCTTGCGGAAATATCACCCAGCAAAACCAAATTGTCCCCCTTGAGAAAACGGCGAGTCAAAGTAATAGTTCTCACTTTGAGTGGTCTAATCAAAACCACAATGCACAGAGAGTATGGTTGTCGCTTGAGGGAAATTTGATGGCATCATTTGCAGCCAGTGGTCCCCTTTCTCAAGCTCACAGACGTGATTATATATATGACTGGAGCGATTATACACATTAGTGAGTTTTTATCCTGGCGGATTCCTTCTCGAGCCTTGTGATGTGGGTGTGGGATGCTGAAGAAATGTCGCCTTGGCAACATCAAAGGACTAACGAGGGTTTTTCATTCTGTTCAACGGTCAAAGGTTCCCAAAGTAATCTCCGTCAAATGCAAAGAGTCTTGAGCATGTGTATCGGAATAATGGTGAACCCGGATTCCCCCGAAGTCGCATACGGAATCGAATCAGAGCCTTTGATTTATTGGAAACGTTTTTCCTGACATTTTATGGCGTTTGCCTGCGGAAGAAACCGACCGAGATCAAGAGTTCTTCATATATGGGGTGAACGGAAGGAAAAACACAAAAGCTTCAAAAGAAGGTGTAAATTTTCAACAGTCGTAGGACTTTCAGACGGCTTAAATGACCCTTAAATTTTAATGGACTGGCAGTGTTTTTGTTTAAGATGGAAGTAAGTTCTTGTCGCGTTGACACTTTCGATGGAGTCACAGATGGAGTGATTTGGCACGGGCAAAAGCAAGGAAATGGATTTTCTATTTGTTGTTTTCCCTTGCAGGAAATGTTAATGGACAAAAGATTAAAGGAACCACTTCACAGGCATGCTCGTAGCAGCTTTTTCGTAAAAGTTGGTAGAATATCACGTTCTTAGGCACAACACGGTTTAAAGCATCGATGCATCGTTTAAAACATAAAACCTCAATTTGGAGTTGCGAAATATGTTGACATCTGCAATAAACTGACTGATTTATGCTAATAATAAGAATAGCATCATGAGCATCAACATTATTCCGAAAATAATCACCGGCACCAACAAATCTAATTCCAAGTCCACCACAATCCGCAGTGTAGGTGTCGTCACCTGTTAACATATGCGCTCGATACCGACAAAAAAATCTATCCTTGTTCGACAAATTTCCACCGCGTGAAAACCGTATTTATCGAATTAAATATTGACGACCACCACTCTCTGTCGATGAAGGGCAGGCGAAAAACAAGCTACTCTCTTTGAAACTATTTCAATTTTTCACAATGTTTGTCTGAAAACAGGATCAGCGTTAAATTTACATTAGCTTCACTGGCCGCGGATGTGCAAACACAAACACACCGGTGCTACCGGTTTGTACTCAACAAATAACCTCATCATTGATTGGTTCTGTGCGATACCCAAACAAACATACATTTTTATGTACTTCTGCACTCTCTTCACTGATCCCCGGTCCCATGGTGAGGGTGAACCACATTCCACCGATCCGGTCAGAAATAAATGAATGTGGTATTCCTGATTATAATTATGTCAATACATCTCGTAGGATTTCCCGCGATGAACCCAACCCTCATACACGATCCCATTCCGAGAATCAGCAGTTATTTAAATCGAGTAATTTTAATTGCACAAACCGAAGCTATCGGCACCTCCTACTTGCTGTTTCTGGAATGTTCAATCGTACGAGCATAATGTTTTCACAGTAAATTGAAATCGTTCACGGACCAGCAGACACCTTCGGAGCGATTCCATACGAAAATCGGGTGCTGCCAGCTTAAAATTCCGGGAAAATTCTTCAAAGACAAACGGTTGGCTGCAAAATTCTCACCTCATTACCTCGTTTTGGAAAAACAGGTTCTCCATTTACATGCCTTGGCGTGGAAGGAAAACACCTTTCCCGATAATGCGTTGGCTGATGTCGGAAAACACATGCACTCAGTAGAAGACTCGCCTTCGGTAATTTACATAAACCTCTCTGCTCTAAAACGATTTTAACACCTTTGTATGGATTCCACAGCCAATAGCAGTGGGGGCCGCATGGGTTTCAAAGGGCTCCGGGTTTCATATTTCATCATCATCATCATCAGCGTTCACCCGTCATCGCCCCGCATCGGCACGACGAACGACGCAACATTAGAAACAGTAGCTTTTTTTTTGCCAATGTGGAGCCTACAGTGCCAGTGGTTCAATAGACGGCGCGATTTATTTTAAGCTGCCTGCCACTTGGTTGCGTTTTGCATCCCTCATGGTGCACTTAAACACTAGGTATATATTGATGGTTTTAGGGTGAGATGGGACAAAATTATTGGCAGCTTTTGAGCTAACTGAGCGGATCCGATTATTGCGCAAATGAGTAAATTGTGATGAAAAGCAAAATAATACTCAACACCCAGATAAATCTTAAAAAATTTCAACCCATCGAAATTGGCAATGGAATTCACTGTCTCCAGCATAGTCGACTTTTAAAGCTGAATATATGAACAAAAAGGAGAAAATTTCTATGGTGCCTCTAATCACGACAGCTCACCATCAGCAAATGTACCCTAGCGCATAATCTTTCGACTATCATTTTTCTTGAAGGTTTTCCATTTCATTTAACTTACTACTTCGGCTTTAATCGTCCACGGTCCGCAGACCGACATGGCTGGGTAGAAGCACTGCAGAGCCGACTACATATCCTTCATTTACCTACCTAGGTTTACTGAACGCCCATCAATATGTGTCATTCTACCCCTTTCGCCAAACTCAAATGGTCGATACTGTTTACATACCTGTCTGACCGTGGCCGCTGAAGAAGGAACAATGCAGAAGGTGGAAACTGTTTACCCCTGGGGATGGATACTGGATCATCGGAAGGGTAGCGTTCATTTGAGAAACTCCTATCGATATTGAATTGCAATGTCTCACAATGACGGTGAATCGTGGGTGGCAACGCTAGTGTTTGTGCTTCTGATTGGCTCGAGGTGAAAGACAATGTCCAGATATCGATATACCCCGATTGTTTGGCCACGCTCGGTGAGGTTCATTGGGTTTCCTCGTATGGTTTTGCACTTTGCTAAAGCCGATTATTTTCGGGACTTCCGAATTAGCTTCAGTGAGGGTAATCGAGAAGGCAGTTCACTTTGGGTGATTTCTGTGAAACCTGTTGAAAATGTTGGATGCAGTTGAATGAAATCGAATGCATAATTTATTGGATTTAATCATATTTCTTTCGCCTTACGACACCCTCAAGAACTCTATGCCATTTACCGTTGGATGGAGATGAAATATATCTCCTATGATAATTAAAATCACGAGCATTCTTCAGTCATGCGAAAAACGCTCGCACACACTCGAAACACAACAGAATCCGAAATTAAATGTTAAATATTTCATTTGTACGACACAAAAGTGTGCCTTTTAATACTTTACATACAAACAAAAGTATGAATAATTAAACTGTTTCCATGTGCACAAGGATCATTATAAATTATGAATTAAGTCTTTTTTGTGCACTCGCTTGTCCTTTCCCACCCACTGACTCAATGTTTCGGTCCGAAGTACGCACATAGCGGAAAACATGGATGGCAAAAACTCGACACAGTATCATTGCCACTGCTGTCGAGCACTACTTCGTCTGCCACTGATACTGGGATTGTGCACATTTCGACCAATTATTTTTATATGAAATTAATACTTAACTACTGTTGACTCGGAACCTGTGAGTGTGTCCTATCGTCCTGTTGCACCGTCATCAGCAGTGAGCGGGGGCATCCTCGCTGTCACGCTGTGATTTTCAGTCTGCCCGAGTAGGGTGCAACATCGGTGAAGAACTGCTTTGAATTTATTAAATGAGCTTAAAAATCAGTGCGACCCAGACTGCTGGATGCAGCAAGGGGTGAAGTGAGATTTTCCACGGATTGTGAACACGCGTTGTCAAGGCAAGCGATGTGGGAAATTGATAGACATCGTCCCTTTCGGTGCACCTACTGGATGTATGACGAATTCTTTGGCTATTACGATACAATTACGTTTCTGCCAGTGACTTGCTGTTCTTAGAGAAGTTTGAAAGATTTTCAAACCAATTCTATTACTGCTTAGTTTACTCAAAAGTGGGTTGAATTTTCCGGGCTTTTCCAGGAAAAACTTCTCCAATAAGAGAAAAATCGATAGAGGTTTCACTCAGTATATTAGTATGCTTGTGGTCTTAATAAAATTTCATGGATTTCCCTAAATTTCAAAAATTTAACTAAATTTTAAGTAAATCCACTTTTCCGAAATTGAAAAGGCTGGTCTCAATTTTGAATCGGCCTGAACGAGCGTATATGCTACAAGATCAAACATGCTCTAAATTGTAAGAAAAAGTACCCAAAATTATATTCTTTTCACTCATCTCGGCACTATAGCCCAATAGGCCTATGAGCCGTGATTGCCCAAAGCGAGCGGTATTCATTCAGATCCGCGAAAAGTCATCAACGAAGAACCAACTGAAACGGAGAAGTGACCCGGTACCAGAAGATAACAATTGAAATTATCCAACTCTGCAACCACGCCGGCCGATTCCGGTACTTCCTCCACTGCCGCTCAACCAACGTTTGTCAGCCGCAGCTGCATCGGTCCCCTCTGGTTCTCATACCGCAAACGCTACAGCTGGCTTCCCGACACCTGGCTTCCCGCCCAGGGTTCAATGGCGACAAGATGGTGCATCCCTCCCTCTAAAGGAAAGTGAACCGTCGCTGTACACCTCTGCGGAAATGTGGAGTATTTTCACCGAGATGCACAACATGATGAAAAGGTGCAAAACCCGCGACGAACAAATTCAGGTCATAGACTATCTTGTGTACAATTATGGGGTCAAATGAGCCCCGCAACATGCGCTGTTTAAATTGGAATGCTTGCTCAATCCTAGCAAAAAAGACCGAGCTAGCCTCATTCCTAAATGAACACAACATTGACGTCGGTATCTTTACCGAGATCCATCTCAAACCAGAAGATAGCCTTGCCATACCTGATTTTCGATTGTTCAGACTCGATCACACCAGCTTCAGAGGGGGAGGGGTAGCGATTGCCACTAGAAGAAACATATGCTGCCACCTGCTGCCGAGTTTTCATCTTCAAGTCATCGAAGCCATCGGTGTGGAAGTTTCCACTTGTGTTGATTCTATCACCATCATCGCGGCATATTGCCCCAAGCAAGTCAACATAAACGACGGGTCGGCATCAAAACTGTGACAGGACATTATGAAGTTAACTCGGCGGCAGAGCAAGTACATTATCGCCGGGGACCTCAACGCAAAATACCAAGCCTGGGGAAACAGCAGAAACATCAGGAACGGCATTAGCTTAAACGACAACGTTGAAGAAGGTCACTACAACATCTCCCACCCAGTTGAGTCGATCCGGAGCTCATTCAAGCATCGATTTCTACATCTCCAATTTGGCCAACATCTCTAAACCAGTCGTCGTTCAAGAACTCAGCTCCAACCACTATCCGGTGGTGGCTGTAGTCGGATCCACCGCGCAACTATCATCGTGCCGACTGGGGTCAGTTACAACACTGCGTCGACACTGCTGTAGACTACGACGTCCAACCGGAATCGTTCGAAGACGTTGACTGGTGTCTGCGCTCCATCGATGAAGCAATTTCCCGGGCCAGGGAGCTACATGTGCCAGTATGCAGACAGGTGAGTAATACTCTGAACTTTGACAGGCTCACTAAAGACCTCATTAGATTCCGCAACACGATTCGTAGGCAGTACCAGCGTACTGCTCTGCCTATCCTGAAGACCAATTGCAACCGTTTGAACAAAATCATCCAAGCCATCTCAGAAATGCAGACTTTGCAAACAAAATTCACTCTCTCCCAGATGGTGCTAAGCCATTCTGAAAAATGGCAAAAAATTTGAAAAATAAGCCGAGGCCCATCCCTCCCCTTTTCTTTCCTAACCAAAATTCAGATCCATCTTTGCTAATAACCCCAGTTGAAAAGGCCAATGCTCTTGGGCAACAGTTTGTGAATTCACATAACCTTGGCCACGCCATGGTGAGTCCCCACAAGACTGCAGTATCAGAGGCAATGTCTAGAGTCGCTGCCACCCCCTTAGTTGTCCCTGACGAAAGTAGAATATCAGCTGATGAGGTAATAGCAGCGATTAAATCAACCAAGAACATGAAGGCCACTGGTGTCGATGGAGTGGTCAACCTCGAGTTGAAAAACTTGAGTGTTGACTTCTTCAAGCACCTTGCAGTGGTCTTTAATAAGTGTTTGATGCTTGGCTACTACCCTGCATGCTGGAAGTTAGCCAAAGTCATTCCAATTCACAAGCCTGGCAAAGACCCTACCAGTGCAAAAAGCTAACGCCCCATCAGTCTCTTGCCCTCCATCTCGAAGCTATTCGAAAAGTTGATAATCATTCGTCTGCTGGTTTTTTCAAATGATAATAACATCTTTCTCAAAGAGCAATTCGGGTTTAGGAAAGGCCACTCTACCATCCACCATCTCGCACGGGTTAGTAACATCATCAAGCGGAACAAGCTCGTTTCCAATACATCTACCATGGCATTGTTGGACGTTGAGAAAGCGTTCGACAAGCTGCATAAAGGGTGTCCACGATGAAATTGCCACACACAAAATTGATTCGCAAAATTCGAGTTTTCATCCGATTGCCATCAAATTTTCAGGGATTGAGAAATAACTATTAAACTTCATTTTACCATTTTACTCGTATTTTATTTACAGTCAATACGCAAATGCCCGCACCTTGGCCTTAACCCCGGCCATAAGATTCTGCACAACCTGTGAATCAACCGTTTTTTGCATGTAAACCCATACTTTCTTCAGTTCCTCGACTGTCTTCACTACCTTAGGTCGTTTAAGAAGGTGCTGCTTCATAATCGCCCAGTACTTCTCGATGGGGCGGAGCTCCGGAGTGTTGGGAGGGTTGAACATTTTCGGCACGAAATTGACCTTATTGTCCGCATACCACTTCAGCACGTCCTTGGAGTAGTGGCATGAGGCCAAATCCGGCCAGAAGATTGTTGGGACGCTGTGGGCCTTCAGGAGAGGAAGCAGCCGCTTCTGGAGGCACTCTTTTATGTACACCTGTCCGTTCATCGTGTCCTGGGTCACGAAAGGTGCACTCCGCTTCCCGCACGTGCAGATGGCTTGCCAAACCAGGAATTCCTTCGCAAATTTGGACATCTTCTGAGTGCGGACATGCTCCGGAACGCTGAACTTATCCTTGGCCGTGAAAAAGAGGTTGCCGGGGATCTGTTTGAAGTCGGCCTTCACATATGTTTCGTCGTCCATGATGCAGCATTCAACTTTCGTCAGCATGTTGAGGTACAACTTCCTGGCACGGGTTTTGGTGGACTTGTTCTGCTTCTCGTCGCGATTAGGGGCCTTTTGTACCTTTAACATTCGAAGCCCAGCCTTAGTTTTGGCCTTCTGGACAAAACTTCGGCTTAGGTGCAGCTTCTTAGCCACATCCCTAACGGAGGCGTTCGGATTTCGGTTGAAGGCCCCAACTACGCGGTTGTGATTTTTGGTGTTGTACGGAATACTTTTTCCTTCACTTCTGGGCTTCCAATCGGTGGTCAACCGTACCTCGAACCGCTTAATCACTCGCGACACCGTGGAATTCGCGATTCCCAACGTTTTAGCGATGGAACGATGCGAGAGATCCTTGTTCTCGTGATGAATGCGCAAGATTTTATCACGCACGAGCTGTTCTTTCGACTCCATTTCTGCGAGTTTTGATCACAGGACTTTAAAACTTGCAGGATGTAAATAATGCGCTATGAACTAAATCCATCCAAATTTTCATTAAATTCTACCCAACGGTTAAAAAGTTAGAGCAATTTCATAGTGTGGCAATTTCATCGTGGACACCCTTTAGATACAACTTCCCGATCTTCCGTGTAAAAATCATCACAAACTACTTGTCGGGCAGATAATTCCAGGTCTTCTTAAACAATTCTCCTTCTGATACGTTCAACACTGATGAAGGGGTTCCCCAGAGTAGCCTCCTTGGTCCTATCCTCTTCAACATCTTCACATCAGATGTTCCTCCCCTTCCGAGTGATGGTATTTTGTCAATGTTTGCGGATGACACTGACATAAGGGTCGAGTGATCCGTGCTCTGACAAGAAAACTCCAATCAGGCCTGGATGTTCTGTACGACTATTTCAAAAGCTGGAAAATTTGTATCAATGCAGCTAAAACACACACCATACTATTTCCGCACTCCGACTCACCTCGGCTTATTCCGCCTGGTATCTTAAAAGTTCATCTTGATAACACTCTCATTTAATGGTCGAGTGAAGTCGTCGTTTTTGGTCTCACTCTTGACAGCAAGTTGCTATTCCGGTCCCATGTGGACAAAACATCCACCAAGTGCAACATCTTGATTAAGTCGCTCTACACACTTATGAACAGAAAGTCCACTCTTTCCCTTAAAAATAAGCTTGACGTCCATAAGCAAATCATCCTCCCCACCTTTGAGTACGGAACGCCAATCTGGGAGAGTTGTGCTATGTGCCATCACCTCAAACTCCAAAGGATCCAGAACAAGATCCTTAGAATGATCCTAAACAGTCCTCCACGGACCCAAAATTCTGAGGTCCACCGCCTGGCTGGCCTTCAGCCTCTCGAAGAGCGACGAACGGTCTCCTTGGAATGGTTCAGAGACACCTGTCTGAGATCAGATCTTCAGATCATACGTGATCTGGCACGTTTGTTAAGTTAGACCCGTAGTTAGGTAGGTTATCAAATTTTTCAATTAAAACAAAACACACCCCCCAAGGAGTATTCTGTTAACTAGATGAAATACGCAAATACTAAATTAGAATATCCAATGAACAAAGATGAAGAGCCGGATAGGCTAATCAATTAAAATGTAAAATCAATGCATACATCATAATCAACAGAAATAAACGAAATTTTACTACTACAATAGTGTGGGAAGCCAATAACAAGGTTGCCAATACTCATTTCAGCAGTTTTTTTTTAATTATGAAATAATTAGATGCTATGATCATATTTTTAACAGGTAAGATACAAGAAGAGGTTGCAAAGAATGTGTTTGACATATCAAACCTGTTTTTTTCACTTCATGAGAGTCACAATCAGCGATTTTTCACACACTCACTCACTCAATCACTCAGCGATCAGCAAATCGCTGATTGTGACTCATAGAAAGCAAAATTTACAGGTTTTATGGACACTGGGTCCTTTTGTTAAATCGTGTATACCACAAAATGTGCTACAAACTCACGCTGCATGATATGAAGAGTTTCTAGCCGATGCATGGCTCATGGATGAACAATAGACTGATGCAAAATTTGAAATTTATGCTCTACAGTGCTCAAACGGTTTCAAATCAGGTCCTGATTAGCCTCCCAAAATTTAAACTCATTTGGTAAGAAACTGATCCGGCACAAACTATTCTAAGTTTATATGGAAATTACTATGGGAAAACCAAAATTTTTGTTCATATCTATCTAAAAAAACTTGAAATGGTTTGTGCCAAGTCAGTTGCTTACTAAAGTAGTTCAAATTTTGGGCGGCTAATCAGGACCCAATTTGGAGCCGTTTGGACACTGTGGAGCGAAAATTTTAAATGTTGCATCAGTCTAGTGGACAATCTCTTTTTAGTCAGCAACCTTTCTATTTGAGCTGCGTGTAAAACAGCTACGCTTGTATTGACAACTCGAAATCAGCAGCATTGTGTAGTGCGTGTGTTTAATTTCAAGAAAACCCTGCTAGATTGCTTTTTCTCAGTGGTAAATATATAATCAAATTGAAGTTGAAAGCTTAAATAATAGTTTGAATGCATTCAGCGAAGTGCTTTCTTAAGAAAATCCAGTGAAATTAGCGTTTCAATGTGGGTTGCGAAAAATAGTCTGTCATGCCGAATCCGTCATTTTCCCTATAAGAATTTAATTCCTTTGTCTTTTGTAACTCTTCATTAGTTTTTGTTTGTCTTGTCCTCCCGTCTCGATGAGTCGCGCACTGTTCACCATAGCCGGTCGAACTCCAAACAAATCTAGAACCGCACTACCGTTCATACTGGCGGGTGACAACGCTCTGATGAGACAACGAAACCCCACTCCAAGCTCCTTCCCTGATCCTATCCTTCGACAATGTACCCCTTTAACCTCGGGTAACCCGTAAGTATTTGGTCCAACTCCTAAAGGGCAAACACGAAATTATTGCGACACATTCAACAGGGCATAACTTTTTTACCATTGGTTAAAAATCAACCAAATTTTGCACACTTTCTCATTGATGTGTATTGTGTACATGCTGTCAAACTCGAAGTCGTGTTTTTCGATTCAACGAAAATGGAGGTGAACCAACGCGAGTTGAGAGAACAAATTCTTTCCAAACACCTGGAATTTCCTGACCTGTCGCACCGGCAGTTGGGAAAAATGTTGAACATTCACCATTCAACCGTCTCCAGAGTGTTGAAGCGGTTCCAGGAGCGGTTGACGTTGGACCACGGCAAAGGAGCTGGAAGAAAACCGGGACCGGAGAACAAAAAGACGGAGGGAAAGGTGAAGCGGATGATTAAAGCAAATCCCAACGTCTCAAGCCGTAATTTGGCTAAAAAGATCGGCATGTCGCAGAGCTACGTCCAGAATGCAAAGAAGAGAGCTGGACTACATACATACAAGGTACAGAACTTCCCAAACCGCGATGAGCGGCAACAATCGACGGCTAAAACTCGGGCACGGAAGCTCTACCAGAAGATGCTGACAAAATATGGCTGCTGGACGACGAAACGTATATAAAAGCCGATTTTAAGCAAATTCCGGGGTTGGAGTTTTTCACCGGCAAGAGCAAGTTCGATGTGGACGACAAATTTAAGAAGAAGAAAATGTCGAAGTTCGCCTCCAAATATCTCATTTGGCAGGCCATCTGCTCTTGCGGACTGAGGAGTGAGGCTTTCGTGACAAAGGGCACAGTAAATGACGAGATCTACAAATCTGAGTGCCTCGAGAAGCGCCTTTTGCCGTTCTTGCAGCAGCACGACGAAGCTCCGCTATTTTGGCCAGATTTGGCATCATGCCACTATTCTAAAAGTGTCCTGGAGTGGTATGAGGCCAATTCTGTCCATTTTGTTCCAAAGGACATGAATCCGCCAAACTGTCCGGAGCTGCGCCCGGTGGAGCAGTACTGGGCAATAATGAAGCGGGAACTTCGGAAGAGCAAGAAGACAGTCAAAGACGAGAAGGACATGTTAAGAAAATGGAAAAAAAAAATGAGAAACTGATACCGGATGACACTGTAAAGACTTTGATGGAGGGCATCAAGCGAAAATGCGTACAATTTTACACTCAAGGCTCCATCGATTAACTTTTCTTTTGATTTTTGAAGTAAATATATGTTTAAAACTACCCTAAAATTTTGGTTTTATTCTAAACATTATAAGAAAATTGGCATGACATTTTCGGTGTCGCAATAATTTCGTGTTCGCCCTTTACTAGACATAGGAACAAGAGAATTCTGTTAAAAACAATAAACAATGAATTATCGGCTCCGTAAAGGCGATTGTGGAAGGCTCGAACTAAATAAAAGTCGTTTTTTATGCAGTATTCAGCTTACGTCACTTTTTTATAAAGTAAATCCTAAATAACGAGGTTTATTTTTACGAAGAAAATTCGAAATACCGAGTTTTTTTGCGATTGTGGAAAACTGGGAAATACTGTGAAATACCCCGCAATATGGATATTTTTGGAATCGGGGTGAAGAGTAGGCCGAATCAGTAAAACCGGCTGCCAGTTCTGTTGCGTGTGTAGTGGTAGCAAAGAATAGAACAGCAGCTTCAACTTAAAAAGTACATAGATCAGGGATACGGTGTATTATGTTGAGTTCAGGTTCACAAATTTCCAGCTTCCGTCTGGCCTCGAAATCCATCCGAGAAGCAAATTCAAACAATTTTTCCTTTGCCGGTTCATACCATAAATAATGTTTGCACTTTCTAATCGAGAGCTTTCTACGCCAACCAAAGCATGAATTTGTAGATTGTGTGTTAAGTACAAAGGTACTCAATGCCAAGGGACTTACTTACATACTTATTTAAGTATTCTAGGTACCTTAAGTGCTGCTTGTTTTTGCTTTAACCTGGGCCATGGTCAAATTCCTATCCACTTGCTTGATTTTCATGTTAAGGCTCCACGTCCATGAGCCCCTAGGTCTGCCTCAGCTGCGATGTCCAGCCGGGTTCCAATCGAACGCTTGCTTGCAGATATCGTTTTCTCCCTTTCATAGAGTGTGGCCAACCCTTCTCCACTTACGTTCTCGAATTTAAGTGGATATCGGCTTCTGATGACTTCGACGATGGAGTCCAATTTCATCTGAACCTGCTGCTTTTTCTTTAGCTCTAGATAGAGCACAGTTCAGTTCTGGTAGTAAGAAGCACTTGTTGAGTTCCAACGGAACCTCCGGGATGGTAATATTCTCTTGCGAGTAGACATCCATGAGCCGGAGGAAATAGATGTCGTACCATTCGAGAGAGACGTGAAGTACCCACCTTAAGTATATGTCTCTGGTGATGATGGAATGTTCGTGGCGGATGACAAGGGTCTTACGCTAACCACTTTCACTATTCCCAGATGTCAGCAGCTGTCTGATCAGCCTTGTTGTCCCCTTAAAAGTTATTCCACTTCAGATTCTTGGAGGCCGCACGGTTTGCAATCGTTTGGTGGTTTGGTTTCAGGTGACCACCAAGGAAGTGCGTTTCGTCCCGGGTTAGGGCTAGTCTTCGAGACTACAAGTAAAGTCATTTAATGGATGGAATGATCGAGCTTTCAAAGTTCGGTGCCACTCCACGTGTTTAAAAATCATTTGTGGTAGATCATATATGTACTATTAAATTGGGATCTTAGAGTTGAAAAAATACACAACATAATTGGCGACTAATACTGATGTTTGAGATCAATAATAAAGAAAATGTGAATTCACGATCTCATCGTTAGCGTTAGCGTTGTTATTATATACTTCGTTGATTGGATACTGGCAACACTCACGACTCTTTTGAAATTCTCAGTCAGACTACTTTCAGGAATAATGCCGGGGAGTAAACATTGATTCGAATCTAAATAAGAATACCAGAAGCATGACTGTCACTTTTCTCGGCCACGCCCATCTTTATCATATTTAGGGATAGGGAAGGAGATGTTGATGTAGCACGTACTTAATGAGAGGCCACCGACTTAGCGACACCCTCACAAGTGCTATGGAGTTGGATGGTTTGGTATGGTGTTCGGTTAGTATTCGCCTCATGTTGGCGATGCAACCAAAAGTATAAATTGTTGTGTTGCTCATTTAATCGCTCGATAGCCGACTTTCGAAAAAAAATATTAATTTTATTTAGTGATCATGCATTTTAAGAGTCATGAAGAAGAGCTTGGGATTAAACCCTAAACAATCCACAGTGACGTGACAAAATCCATCTTTGACATAAAGAATGAGACATAAACAAACATGTCATGTACAATTAAGTGCTCCGAGACTGAAAAGTTCGAAAGTACGTTTGATTGAGCTGAATTAAGCGTCTATTATGACTAAATTTTATGTCAAAATTTACGCTGGTATATGTCACTCTCAGAGCACCTAAATTTACATCAATTTTTCTAAGTGTGTAGAATAAAAACACCTTGGCATCTAGTTCCAGTTCTTGTTCTTTGTTTTCCTTCTCTGTTGGTTTCTGTCCTCCGTGGTGGACGCTCGGGTTGGCGAAGTATTTCGTCTACCGTCGTGCTAGTGTTCGCGCCGCACCTCCTAACTTTGCTATTGTCGGATTGACAAAATTACCCAGGCTACGCCACCCAGCTTTGTAGTCGTTTGTAATCATATGTCTCGTGGAAGCGTGAGGTAGTGACTTGTGAGGACCGAAGCTAGATACCACGCTCCTTCCAGGTTGTCAACTCATCATTTTGTAGCCCAATGTGAATTCACTATCTCAGTCTTACAATTACGTGTTTTGGCATCTTTAACATGTAAAAATTTAAGGGGGCTCAGACAGAGCTGGTAAATATCACGGCCGTCATGTGACAATGAGAAAACAGGTCCTCTCACTATCACGAGGCAAAACTATCTATCATAAGCTTTCTTGTCGTTTCCAATTACCAAGCACTTATGAGAATAATTCTTATGCGGTTTTGACATCAACATTTCTAACTAATTTAGATGTAATTAAGCAAGCAACGGTATGTTATCGGTAGAGTGAATATATTATTAAGATTCCCTCGGTAAAAGTAACTTTAATAGCAATAAATGAGCTAGTTATTCCGATGATCACAACACTGTCACCTTCTGTCATGACAAAAAATTCGATGAGATTTTGAAGAAAATCTCTATCATCGTTTTCTCATCCGATGATAGTGACAGAAGTATATTTGAAAATATCGCGTGAGATCTTTCATTGAAAATGATATTTGCCAGCTCTGGGCTCAGACATAAAGAATGGTATTAGCTCCAAACAAATAAAAGTCTATTGATAACATTTGGAGGACTAGGTGAAACGCACCAGCATTGGCCATGTTCCTATTTTGGTCGTCTTTTGACAATATTTCACGTTGTTTCCAATTTTGAGATGTTCAGTTGCGTTCAGTTTGTTGGTACAAATCATATTCATTGGTGTACATAAACATTTCGACCACAAAATGCACGAATGTTGTAATTAATCGGTTTTCTGAGGTGTGGCCATATGTACCTATGGCCAATACTGGTGCACATCTCCTATTCCAATTTTGATCTTGTGTCCTATTTCAGATTTAAATCCATTCAGCTTAATAGCGTTCAGGCTGCCGCCCCATAAATGGTTCTTGATCAACATTTTTTTGAAGAATAGCGCTGGAAATTTCTAGTAATGAAGCACCATAAGTACTACAAGTACTTATAACAGTAACATATCTGTCCTATTTTCTATTAATCAATTTGGGATTCAGAAAGGAACAAACATTTATAAAAATTGCTTTAAAAAATTGAATCAAATTGCATTATACACGGTCTACATCGGATCATTAGTATAATGCTTCCCATTACCATCACTCCATATCACGATTCACCAGTCTACTGACAGCAGTTCATCACCACGGGAGACAACTGGCCAGAATTATGTACAATCCGTCGCGCACCGCCCATGGCAAACAACAACACTGCCATCACGCGCATCGCTTTCAGTAATGAATCAGCACAAAGGGTGAGTGTCACATCCGGTGCGGGGATTATAATTTTTAATTTGTTTCCATTTGACACCATCACCCGGTAGCCAGCCGGCGGCCAATGATGGGAAATGCAACCTCGAATTTGCGTTACTCGATCCGCAGTGAGAGCACCATAACGAATCAACAGTCTCCTGCGGCGTCGGCGGCGGCACCCCTATCAATAATGGCACACGATGGACACCTATGGCGATGAGCTGGTGTCGCAACGTGATTACACAAAGTACCCGTGGACATTCACGAAGAGTTGGGAAATTTCGATTGTCCTGGCTAAATTAAATTTCTCTAGATCGTATTATTCCAAACAGCAATAGCAATGTTGTTTCGAAAGAGTAAAACATCACGAGTTATTCGCTTACAGGAAAATTAATCTAATATGTGTGGTTACATTCTTCTGGATTGGTAGAGAAAAAAGAACACACTGCAGAAACTCACCCGAAAACCATGTAAACCAGTGACATTGATGTTTCACCTAACGAAGCCTCGATGGTCGGCAACTGGACAGAGAACATGTTATTTTTAACCCCATCAGATAACCGTCACTGACTGACTACGGTAGGAAGCACTTGCTACTAGACCAGGGTAAAAAAATACACCGAACACTAACTATGTAATGTTTTTCAACTATTTCCCCGGTACAAACTTTTCATTTTCTCCCATTTCCAGTTTTTGTGCCACTCTCTACCCATGCGAGTGAATGACTAACGGCCACAGAGAAAACTGACAACTGGCAACTGACATTGTTTTCGAACATGATGTAGCAAAAGCTATTAAAAGTGCTCCCCACCTCGAAAGGTCAACATTAATTTCCAGTGAAAACACTAACTGTCACTAAGTGCTTTTCGGGTATGCAGTTTCATGCGAAAGTGCATATTGAGTTGTGAATTTTAATGAATCTGAGATTGAAGGTTTTTTTTTTTCAAAACCCAAAATAAAGGCCTATCGTTTCCATCTCATCCCATAGAATTTTCGGTTTCGTTCCAACTTTGCTCATAGGCCAATCAGCGGCACAATCTGCAAATATCGCAACAATGCGTGTCACAACAATCCTAATCTGTCCCCTAGCATATTCACCAAAACACACCATCGGCTAAAATGTACTACCGAATCTACCAATACCCATCGGCAAGACCATTTCGCATGAAAAATTACTTTTTAATCGATTATGTTCATTCCGAAATTTATTGCTATTTATACCCTTCCCTTCTTTCACCCATCCCTGGGCGAGCCTTTGCCTTCGTTGTTCATTGATTCACAGCCAGCGAAAAAGAGATTTTTTGTTTCCCCTTATATTCTATTTCGCACCCCATGGATATTTTCTCTGCGTGTTTGTACGCCATTCAATAAAATAGATGAAATACGGCGGCCGCGCAAATGTCCATAAAGCTACCGAGTCTCATCGCCAGAAAACACACGCACGAACGCAGTAATTTAATTGATCGAAGGGGATGAAAGATGTGCGCTCGCAGTGCACCGGACTTGTAGGGTGGATCTGCAATGGGGCACTTTGGAAAATGAGAACCTACCTTGTCAAAATATCAAAATTAATTCATAAAAAAAAAAACATTTACTTTAAATGCATAATTGTAGCAGACTGGCAGGGTGTGGATAGTGGTATTTTCCTACAAAGCGATTTTCCCGAAGCAATCTCATCGCTTGTTCCTAAAGTGGTTGGATTACGAAAGAAATGGACTGTATGTGAACGGCTTGTTTCATTTGAACTGGCTGGTTTCATACTTCTCCTTCGATTTTTGATTAACATGACATTACTCGTACAACCAGATATTCAAAATTTATCTATATATATTTTACAAAGACATTATCGTTCTATTATCGGCAACGCGAAATGAGCCTCATTTTGTAGTGCGTATATTTCATTTGCATAAAAATCTGGCATAACAGGACTTCTCAGCCATAAAAATGTAATCAGATTGGAGCTGAATCAAACTCGGAATCGTTTGAATACATTCAGCGAAGAGTTTTATGGGAAAATACAGTGAAATTAACGTTTGAATCTTGATTGCCGAAAACTTTTAAAAGGTGCCGAGCCCGACATACATTTTAAAAATACTCTCCCATATATCATCGTGAAGGAATTTTGAAAATTTACTCTGAGTTCCGTTTTTGCTGCGAGCAGCTCGCGAGTAACTCAATGTATTTCAAAATGAAATGGACATTCATCGATTTACTGTCTGTTTACTCCTGGGCTACCTCCGTTTACCGCTTTATAATATTATAATAGGCGTCAGTCTTGTTTGTAAACACAATAAAATTCTCGTGTCACTTTTCAATAGGCCCTGTTTGCATTGATCGATTCTCTTCATCGACTTTCTCTCTGGATCATCACGGCCGTTTAAGATATTTCTGGATATTTTGGACACCCAGACGCAACAATCTAGCATCTAATACGACAAAGAAGACAGGAAATCGACAGTGAGCATGCATAAGGGCGAATACGCGATGATCGATTCTCTTCATCGATTTTCTCTTTGCATTGCTACAGCTAAGCGAAACATTTTTCTAGAATTTGTTCAAGGCAGAGTAGTAACAGGTTGTATTGGCTATCAAAATCAACAGCAAACTCACCGAGAAACGTTAAATCTAGCGAGTTATTAACAAAAGAGAAAATCGACGAAGAGAATCGATCATCGCGTATAAGCCTTTATGCATGCTCACTGTCGAAATGTTTATGTAGCCGAGTTATTTACGAAAGAGAGAGTCGATGAAGAGTATTGAGAATTGAGAAAATGTAGATTGGTCTATTTGAAATCGGAATAGGTAACCAGAATGACACAACGAGAGCGGGATGGTCAGCATCTAGACTGATCAGTGGCCGGTAATGCGAAATGATTTGCCAGGACAAGATCTAGCAAACGTCCGTTTTGGTTGGGAAAAGTGTTTACTTGACTAAACGCCACGCCAGCAAGCCACTGGCATATGCGATAGCAGTGGGTCAATGTATGGTGTGCCGCTGTCGGTAATGGGGTGTCTACACTTACGCTATTCCACTACCGCTAATGAGCTAGCTGCTAGCAAAAAAAAAATCACTAGCATAATGTAAACAGGGTGTCGGATGGCTCCATCTGGCCAACTTTTTTTTATTTCACTCGCGAACGAACCTCTTGTGTTTCAACATTCATTCTCATCTTGAAATTTAGGGGCAATTTGAGTATTGCTTGTAGTATTTACAATTGAACCACTAAGGATGTTTTTCTGGAATCAAGGAAATCAATGAAAAATGAAATATCAATCTTGTCTCGTTTTTAATTAAATCATATGATAAAATCAATTCATCTTCATATATAACAAGCAAGAAGAAAAAAAATTACACAGAAGGAGATACACTTACAGCTTCTTCAGTCGAACTATCATCATCCTTCTTGACTACTGCTATCTTCTTCATGTTTGTAGTAACTTCCTTATCATCGTTGCTGTTCTGGCGTTTAATCGGTTTTGTCGATGGCGTCTGATGACAGGCTGACAATTTCGACAAATGATGTCAATGGCATGGCATTCCGCGGGAATATGCTGTTTGCTTAGACACCTCCAGCACATTACACGGGACGTCACATTCCTGGTAAACTCTTGACGACCGAAGCCTCTTCCTCCTCTTCCACTTCTCCAGTTTGCGGCAAATCTTTGTCGATCTTTCTGTTGGTATCTTGCAGTACCTGCACTGAAACTCGTTGATTGGTGATCGGTGACTTCTAACAAACATTTCCTCATTCAATTGCTCCATCTCCAGGGCCCGCACTTTCTCCAGCAAATCAACAAGAGAACCACCTTTTCTGAGAATCTTCTTTCCTGTCTCACGAACCTTGCGGTTAAAAGCGTGCGATTGAATCGTGTCGGCTACCTGCTCTGCTATATTACCATCATTGTAATCACAGACTTTAGCCACTGATATGACTCGCTTAACATATTTCACGTCCACCTGGTTTTTGTATCAACGATCTAAGCTTTTGTCGTTGCATGAAGATATAGTCCCATGATCCGTAGAATGCATCTAGACGGTGTATCGCATTAGAATACGGAGCAGATCGCATATCTGGAGACTCCGTGCTCGAAACTGTTCCGTCGAGGACATCCAACAATTGTGCACCCGCTTTGATACGGAAGATGTTCACCTTGGTTATTTCTTCAACAACTCCAGCCAATTGCATTGATGCTTCCAGCATATGTTTCCACTGTTCATATGACTTACGGTCAATGTCTTCTTCTCCATCAACAGGTATACACTCCGGTACCTGGAGGGATGCAAACGACAAATTACTCATTGACGACATGAGCATTGAGTTGTGATCGTTTGCTGAATTGTCATCTCGCATCGTGGAATGCATTCGAAAGAAACTTCCATCTTCAACCGATTGCTCCAAATTCTTTTTATCAGTTCTGACTTTCTTTAGTTTGGACAACAATGATGGGCTACGTTTTTTTCTTCCTCCAGCTTTTTTGCCAACACTATGGCATCTTTGGCTGTTAGCTTTGTTCCTTTCCTATTAATAGAATTAAGACAAATGCTTTCATTACAACAAGTTAATTCATAACGTATAATAAGCTCAGTTATTTATTTATTTATTTATTTATTTCAGAATCAACGTTTGTCCTGTACGACGATAGCTACTTAACTAATTGGTTGCACACGATCAATTACACATAATTTTGTTTAAAGAATTGACTTCCGTACCCAAGCCGAATCGAATGTGTTTATTCATGCACTCCTACCCGCTCGGAAGATGGATTTAATGAATTGAATCTGATTCACCCGTGTCATTTGCTTCAGACCCATTTGGTTTTTTTTTTTTTTTGTTTGTTAATTGCATCTGACCCAACCGGGAAAAGTGTCTTTTGTTAGACACACCAACCATTATTTATTTTAATCTGACCCATTTGGGTCAAGTGTCTTCCGTCAGACACACCAACCCGCTCAGAGGTTGGATTTAGTTTAGTTTTATCTGACCCACCCGGATCAAGTGTCTTCCGTCAGACATACCAACCCGCTCAAGGTTTGGATTTAGTTTAGTTTCATCTGAACCACCCGGGTCAATTGCCTTCCGTCAGACACACCAACCCGCTCAAGGGTTGGATTTAGTTTAGTTTCATCTGACCCACCCGGGTTAATTGTCTTCTGTCAGACACACCAACCCGCTCAAGGTTTGGATTTAGCTTAGTTTCATCTGACCCACCCGGGTCAAGTGTCTTTTATCAAACACACCAACCCGCTCAGAGGTTGGATTTCTTTATTTTAATCTGACCCATTTGGGTCAAGTGCCTTCCGTTAGACACACCAACAGCTCAAAATCCAGCCAATTTGTTCCGATCCTCCCGGTTCAAATTACTCTTTACTTTGTTATTTAACCCGCGTAAGAATTAGATTCACCTAAATCATCCCTGTTCGCGATTGATTTCCACTTACAAGATGGCGGCCATCACCATTTAATAAAATAATATCCTAAAAACGAACCTTCTTTTCACCTACCAAGAACTACGTTTATGTTAGGCATACTAAGCCCAAAAATATCTATTTCATCTCATATATTGTACTTACTTCATGGTGGGAGCGTTTTTTTATCTTTCACTGCGCCATTGTCGGATGGCTCCATCTTGCCAACTTTCTTTATTTCACTCGCGAACGAACTGCTTTTTACAACGTCAGTCTAAAATCTGATCTCTATTATTATTAATTTGCATATCATCATCGATAATTAACTGCTAATGTAGGGTTACGGTATGTAATGTGGGTCTAGTCCTTTCATTCGGCCTATCACGCAAATAAATAATTAATTAAGGAATATTACACAAAAAATAAGGAAAATATTGATCACTGATGATTGATAAATGTGTACCACACACAAATCAATTTATATCACAACATTTCAATACATTTTCAGCTCTCGTAAGTAATAAAACTGGTTGAGAATATCACTCTGTTCGGAGTTTTTAGCCGCCATGACTTCTAAGGTTAAGATGGGAAGGTTGCACTGACGATCATCAAATGGCCTGATTATGGCATTTATTGAATGGAATTACCTGATAATACACACTAGACGTAAAACTCACAGTTACTGTTTGAATATTTTATGTTTATTTTAATTGTTTAACAACGTTTTCACAAGTAAATCATGGACCCAACTTTAGGGACACATTTCTTTTCTATGTTCCTAACTTTGGCCCATGAAATTCATTTGACAGCATATAGCAATAAGAGTAACGTCAACAATGTGGTTTGCATTTGGATGATAAGGAACGAACAGGAAGGGAGATTTTTTCTGCCAAATCTGTATAATGAACATCACAATGTTTTGATTTAGATATTCTGCGGTCGAAAGACGATAAGCGAAATTTTTAATTTTTAATTTTTAACTTGAGTGATTTAATGTAGTTTTCGTAAAATTTTCTCTAAGAAATGTTTTGAGGAATGAAGAGTATTAAGTTAACAGTGATAGTGATAAAAAAAAATACATAAGAAAACGTTACCAAGAGCGTTTTTTTTGAGAATCAAACAGGATAGGACGAAGTTGCATCCATAAATAGACCCAATTTGGGGACAATAGACCGATATTACATACATTTCCCTGGTGAGTTTTTGTCTTAAAAAAAGTAAGTTTTTCAACTTTTTGCGGTTCCTGATAGCAAACGACATGATAAGCATATCTAAGCATACCATTTAGCAGTAGAATATCGTTTGCAGGTAAATTAATTGATGAGTTATGATTAAAAACGTAATCTATGGCTGCATATTAGACCGAGGTTAGGGACGTATACCCTATATTATTTAATCTAACTTATATTTTTACTCTTTAATCTGTCCTACTTATAATACCTACACAGGGCAGCAGCGTCTACCAGCATGAAATTTCAGGAGCAACTGAAATTCGTGCTAGTTGGCGAGTACACTAGCGCGAGTAAATCCGCACAGATGTAAACACCCCATAAAACTGCTTGGTTTTATTCGCCAAATAGTAGTGCGGGAGAGCGAGGACTCAATCGAGACCTAACGATGATGCTCACGGATGATCGTGCAGTCGACAGGAAGACAGCGCCAATACTGAGAATGTTTGAATGTTCCAAGACAATCCAGAGCTGTTCCAGCAGACTGGAAATGGGCGAGGTACTTAGGTAGCTGGTTAGTCTAGTTGAGACAGTAGTTCACCTCCTCGTGGTGTGCCCTGGAAACGTTAATTATCGAACCCAAGGGAGAGATATTGCGGCTAACCGAACTACAGCAGAGTAAGGACGCTGGAGCCCCATCCAGCTCGTCCCAGGAGGTCGATAAGCCCTGCAGAAACCCTCGTTGTGCAAAGGCAGGAGTGACACCGGGTTCTTTGAGTGCTAAGCACACGCAGCTGGTAAGCGCCGTAATAAACAAATACCATAAACAAACTGTATCCCGGACGGGTAAACTATCCCACAAATGGTTTGGATGATACCCCAAACACGTCGTTAAGCTCTCTTTTATGGTTATTTTTATTAGGGCGGTCACATCTGCCCTGTGCTGCCGTGGACAGTTGGCTGGCTATCACGTCTGCTCTAGAACTCAGGCGAACAATTAACAGCGAATAATAAGAGGAAGGCCCTGCACTGCTGCTCACTGTGCAGTAGCGTCTGTGCCACGTCTGTGACACACCACTAGTGTGATGCGCCATAGCGCAACCGGCCCCCTCCCATGATGTAATGCTTTCGGGCGGTTAAGGTTTAGTGGGTCGGGAGCGCTACTTCTCCCATCCCCACACCCTGAGTTATCTTCTCAGGTGTCTGGGAGCAGAATCCCACATCAGGAGCAGACAGAACGCCTCCACCTAGCGATTTTTGATTGTGCAGAGGTGATCGGTCACTTGAAGACGGAATAAAGTGATCTGAAGTTGCGATGCATGGATCCGGTCATCCAGTCCCGTTTCCGTCAATACGATCAAATCCAACAGCCAAGAAAAATGAGTCGATTTTAGTCCTCACTGAGGTGTGATGGATCGCTCTTTTGGGGTTTTTTCATTACTTTTTACTATAGAATGTTAACGTAAAATCCAGTTGAATGTTCAGTTAACCCATCGAAAAGTAGATAGTTTAATGCTTTTGATATCCATAATAAAATACACAATATCCCCTCCGTAGAGCCACACTCTGTGTTTTCACTGAAGGTGTACTCGAGAGCGCTCGAAAGCGTACCTCCAGTGAAAACAAAGAGTGTGGCTCTGCGGAGCGGAAATGTTGAATTTAGATGGGGAGATTAGCTATCTATTTTAAGATGCGTTACCTGAAAATTCAATTTGATTTAACGTAAGCATTCTATACTATAAAGTAATGAAAAAGTCCCAAAAGAGCGATTCATCCCTGGTCCTCAGCCCACGCACGTTTTGATTTTTTTTAAATCCGTAAGCCATTCGAGGAGCGATCCCGGAAACTGGAAACCGAAGGAAGTCCCCAATTTTTGTTGTTGTTTTGTTTGACAGCAGCTTTTTGGCTTTGCACCTCCATCTGTTGCTGTGATGCAAAAAGTGAGAAAGCAAATGACAGTGATCTTGCTCACTGAGCAATGTGAGTTACTCGAGGTGCCTCAAGAGCAACTCTGAAATTGCTCATGATTAGGAGCTGTCTTGCCCCGTGGTCAAGTCCCTTTGTCTCAGACGTCATTTCGTTCAAAAGTGACGTTTTAGTGCTACAATTTATTGGAAAATGTCACAGACGTAATTTTTAAAAAAATACAAGAGCCAAAAAGGCATAATTTTTGCAAAAATGTGAATGTAACACATATTTTGCAAAGTTATATGCAACTCGAAGAAGGTCGAGTCCTAAATTTGTGTTATCTTATTTGCCCTGGAACTGGTCTTACTTGGGTCAGTTGGTAAGTATTTATTTGCGTCTGTAGGTGTTAGAAGACGTCAGTAAAATGCTGTTTCAATAATGAAAATAAGTGTGTAGTCGTAAAATCTAGATCTCAAGTGTTTAAGTTTCATTTTCTAGTGGTGCCGGTGGTGTAGTGGTAAGCGTGATTGCCTTGGTTCAATCCCAGTCGTAACCGGAAGGGAAGTAAAGCCGTTGGTCCCCGGTCTATGAGTTGATAGGTCGATATGTAGGGTCCAGGTGTGGTATCTGCCTCCCTGGCGTCGGTAACATTGGTACTCAGTAGGGAAAAACAAGAACGACGGAAAACAAATCAAGGAAAAAAAAAGTTCCATATCCAAGATGTTGTTGAAATGTGTGGAATTCTATGTTTTAGTTCATTTGGCATAATGGCATTGATTAGATTGATCGATTTATTTGTGGTTTGGAGTCAGATGGAGGTTGGTGGCATCAACAGAATCGTGTGGTCTTACGAAGTTTTATTCGAGATTATGGGAAGTGACGAAGTGTTGACCTATCTCACCTTCTCATCAGGAAATACCAGATGAAGCTCTGAACCATGGGAACGGTTCAGTGAAATCAGCATGGCTCTAGGCTAACATTTTAAGATTCTGATTAATTTCCAGAAAGGCTGGGAGAAAGCGGATCTTTCTAGTAAAGTCGTTATTTCTGAGGGCCACATCTTGGCCTGAATAATTTCCTGATGAATGTGGGCGTTTTAGTGGAATCCCTGTATAAAGAGAGAGAGAGAAAGATTAGTAATTTCAATTTAATTCCACTACCTTATTTGCTTATCCTTGACAGATACGCATATTTCGTCTACTATGTGCAGTCTTCTTCAGTGTCTTTTACTAATACTCGACTAGTATTAGTACAAAACACTGAAGAAGTCTGCACATTGTAGACAAAATACGCGTATCTGTCAAGGATAAGCAAATAAGGTAGTGAAATTAAATGGAAATTACTAATCTTTCTCTCTCTCTCCCTCTGAATAATTTATTTAATTATTCATATTGGTCTTCAAGACAGTTACCGCCTCCGATGGAGTTTAGGAGTTTGATAATGTCTTTGAACTTTGGTATCAAGTATTAGAGTATTGCTGCCCTGTCTGTTAGTTCTGAAACGTATTGATCCCAGGCCAAAGATATCCAATCCTCGATGGAGCGCAGACACTGGCCAACTGGGCGTTTCTGATTGGACATCATAGTCAACAGTAGTGGTGAAACTGATGCCAGTTGGTAGTTGCACCAGGAAGCTTGGATTTGGTTCACGGAAGAGCCCACTTCGGTCACCATCGGATAGTGGTCCAAGCTGCACACGAAGAATATTTTACCGAAATCTCAACAGCTGAACGTTCGGTAAACAGTTCGGTGATTTCTAACAGATTTCCTGTAATTTTTCACAGATATTGGGATTGGGAACGTTCAGCTGTTGAGATTTCGATAAAAATTCACAGATGTCGGTGAAATAATCTTAGTGTGTGAGTATTTGGTAGACGACAGTTTACGATATGTTTTTGGCCATGTTGCTGATGTAGATATCGACGATGGTGTGAACACCTGGCCGACTCAACCAGAGAGGGGGAGTAGGGAGTTTCGTGCAGGACGTTGTTCAGGATGGTGTCGTTTTAGTTGCACCGACTGTTTCCCCAAGCTTGATGTTTGGCGTTCAGGTCACCAGCGATGATGTAGTTTTCCTTCCCTCAAGTTAGCTAACCGTCCCTGATGTTGACTCGTTCTTGAGGAAGTCAATGAATTCGGAGCTCTTGTTCTTGCATACCAGTTGACTAATGTTATCACTTCGATGTATTGGTCATGTTCCTATTTAGGCCACCTTTTGACGATATTTCATGTTGTTTACAATTTTGAGATGTTCAGTTGCGTTCAGTTTGTTGGTATACATCATATTCATCAGTGTACATAAACATTTCGACCACACAATGCACAAATATTGTAATTTAATCGGTTTTCTGAGGTGTGGCCAAAACAGGAACCTATGGCCAATACTGGAGCACTTCCCCTCGTATCAGGTTTTACAGCTGTGCAAACGAGTGGCAAGCTGGATGAATACGGAGACCGCTGTGAACAGTGAGTAAGTGTTGTCACTTGGTGGTGGAGCATTAGACTGATGCAAAATTTGAAATTTTCGCTCCACAGTGCTCAAACGGATTAAAATTGGGCCCTGATTAGTCTCCCAAAATTTGAACTCATTTAGTGAGAAACTGAGTTGGCACAAACCATTTGAAGTTTATATGGGAATTACTATGGAGAAACCATAATTTCGATTCATATCTATCTCAAAATTCATCAATTTACTCTACTTTAAAAAATGATATCTGAGCTTGTTGAAAATTTTTTCAGTTGCAACTTTGTTCAAAACCAGTTTTCGATCAAATGTAAGGAACAAAAGTTATTAATGATTCAAGTCACTGATGTCTTATGATTATGCTCAATCATCTGTTCAGCAGGCAACATTGGGTGTTTATGGCGCGTAGAAAAGAGGACATAAATCATGGCTACTATGTCACACTGCAGAATACAGTGTTGCTCACAATACAGTTGCTTAATCTTGCCATAAGATTATCAATCTCTTAAACAATTAATAACTATTTAATTTGACGATTTGCTGAAAAACGATTTTCTGCAAAGTTGTAACTGATAAAAATTCCCATAAGAATAGCAATAGAATTTGTTAACAGTACAATATGTAAAAAGGCTAAAAGACAATGAACAAACAGTTTTGTTTTCCCATAGTAATTTCCATATACACTTCAAATGGTTTGTGCCAAGTCAGTTTCTTATCAAATGGGTTTAAACTTTCGGAGGCTAATCAGAACCCGATTTGAAATAGTTTGAACACTGTGGAGCGAAAATTTCAAATTTTGCATCAGTCTAGTGGAGCATAATATTGACGTCAGAATGGGCTCCCAATGGACATACTACTACTACTCATTTTCTGCTAGCATCAACTTTTGATCATTTAAAGGTGAGTGTTTACAATTTATGGAAGCATCTTCAATGCAGATTTTCGAATGCTTTCATGACCGCTCAGTACTGTAAATCTGTTAAGAGGCGCAGGTGACAAATGTGAGATCTTCCGGCTCCGGTTCAGTCTATTTCCCCTCATGGGCAGGCATCTACAGCGTTGCGAAAGCAGCTAGAGCTGCCTCATTAGAGGTGAAGATGATTCAAAATGGTGGGGTGGTATACTTACTGCACGGGAAAAAATCATTTCGGAATTCGACAACCTCAAGTCAAGATTTTCGAAACAAGGCAATTTTTCGTTTACGAAAGTACACCAGGAATAAAAATCATGAAATCTTGAACCTTGTTCCGCAAAATAAACGTAAAGCCTGCGTTACGTTGCACCGGGCACCCGCCAAGGCAACACAAGTCATAGAAACAATCATGATCTTATTCTAGTAAACGTGATTAAAGTTCATGAGTTGTGCTTGATATCGTGAATCTATTCTCGAAAACGGGAACATGGTTCATGGACTGTAAAACGTCAACATTAAAATAATGTTCAATGTTTTAATTTGACTATACAACATGGAAGTGGAAGGCAACTGCAAACGACGGAAGACTAGGCCGAAACAACCGAACGATACAAGTTTCATCCACACCCCAAATTGGCAGCAGGCATCTGTCCAGCAGATGGAGTGGACACACTTTCAGCTCATCAATTCAACGGATTTTCGGTCATAATGAAGGCAGCGGCCACCACCTTCATCATCATCATCATAACAAGCAACAAGCACTGATCACATTTTCACCGATGCTAGCCGCATCGGTGCTTGTTCACCTTCCCTTCCATCGAATACAACATATCAAGAATACTGGCAACTCTTCCATTGTTTCATACGACCGCTATGAGACCGACACAGTCGCGTCATTTGCCGCTCAAAGATAAATGCTTCGAACGATTTGATAGCAAAGATTACAACCTTTGAAGAAAGGTTTGTAAATTTATTTATTTATTTGTACAGGCTCAATCGAATAAACTTTACAGAGCCAAATTATCTTTTGCGTTATACATTATTAATGTCTTAAATCTTAAGTTAAAATCTAAAGTTAAAGGAATTGAACCGAGTACTCGCAGTCGTCTGGAGGTTAGTGGAGATTTACAGTTTCATGGATGGGGAGAGGGAGAGGAGGTTTGAAACATGATAAGAAGAAAGGTTTGTGTATTTGCTAATTGTTCTATGCAGTACTGCCACCTTTGCTTTTAGCACAGCGCTACTGTATCTGTCGCTTGGATTCTGGCAGAGTTGCCAGTCTTCATGATTTGAATTCTTCGCTTCCATGCTATTTCTAGGGTCCGAACTAGCGGAAAACATGTTCACCGCCCCTGGGGTAATCTTCAAAGTTTTCTCCACAACTAGTGCCGCGTTCACGCCGCTTTTTAGCTTTGGAAAGGGACGTTCACTGGTTTACTCTTTCCTTCGAGGATTACGGCCAGTTTGATGAACTCCACCACCATTCTGACGATACGGCTCAGCTGCATGCACTAATAATCATCACACAATGTTTGGCGAATCCGAGCACTCAGTAGGGATAAGTTTGACAACAACCTGAAAATTTCAGCTACATTTTAGTTCACGATTGCAGGAACAAAAATCACGACTGTGGGTTCATGGTATCACGAAATCATGATTTAATTTTGTATTTTGCTTACCGTTATGAAATCGCTGGTCACGCTGAACAGGCGTTTCGGATGTGGATTTGAGATTAGATTCATGAAAATTCGACAGAACTAGTAGTTCAGCTTATCGTGAGTTTTTGTTCACGAATATTGGAACGGTTCATTTTTTCCACACGAATTGACAGATGGGTATCATCTGGGACGGGACAATTGGGGAGCGATTTTGAGCCAATTTGCTAACAAATCCGAGCCAGTTGCTGATTGATCGATTTGACAGTAGCAATCGTGGATTAAAATCGACAGAGCGATCACATCAATCTGACTGCTAGTGATGCCAGAATAAATGTTGATGTCAATGGCGTTGTTAATCATTTGTGAATGGAAAGTTCAAAAATGGAATGCACTGCGTATTTAAAGCGATGGATATTGTTGTTAATTTATGGTTGTTTTTATTGTGTTAAGCAAAAATAATATAAAAAAGGAGCTAAACTGTGGTAGCAACTCCGAATCAAATCCAAATTGGAATATGGAAAACATTCAGCAATCCTGGCATCATTGGTCACCACCACACAAAAATTTTTCGAAGGGCATTCATGAACACATGGGTTTCATAAGAGCAATCCAAATTTTTTTTTTCTGACACGACAAAGCAATCATAAAACGTTTCATAAATCAAAATAACATTAGCATCAGTTGGTTTTAAAATTATAATTTCAAACCTCCGAGGAGGCGTTTCTCGGAGCGCATGTCAATTTGGAGTTGTATTCTGTCCGATCTAGCCTCCATCGTCGCTACCTTCTTCTATCGTACAAGCTACCAGGTTAACACAACGTAGAGTCCTGATCATCCATTGGATGAAACAGCAGCATATGATTCAATCAACAATAATTACCTTAGGCAGATCATACTGAATATAACTTTCCAACGAAGGTAAGGTAGATGAGTCGTGCAATGCTTGGTGAATCAAAGTCAAGTGTACCGAGTGCAGATGAAATTTCTTATCTGATTCGTTTGATGACCATAGATGGGTTGAAGCATGGTGATACACTTTCGAACTACAAAACTATATTTTATCAGAACGTTACAGATCAGTCCCTTTGTAAATAACCCTTGAACGAGACCGAATGAATTCCGTCTTAAAATTGTCAGACACACCCTATTCTCGTCGAACATATCGAAATACGCAAACAACAAGAAGCAGCAAACATCACCAAGCCACGTTTCCTTCCGGCGAGTGATTATCCTTGCTGTGCGCTATAAATACTACATAACTACTGGGGCTATCGATAGTATGCAGAAAAACAACCTAAAACACAGCAACTACACCAACTATTCATGTTTACGAATACCCTCCAGCTACACACGTACATTACACAGCATCATCGTTAGCGGCACAAAAACGCTCCGGCACGCGAAACCAGCAGCAGCAGCGGTGGACAAACAAAACAACATTTAATTAAAACACATGCACTTCCCATGCACATTCCCGGAAAGTGTTTTTGTCGATTACAAAAAGGACGACCGACGCCTAGCCGAACAAAGTGCATCGACAGAGCACTTTGATTTGTTTGGTAGTGTACAGTAATTCCACCGTTAGTGAGGTTTCCCTGCGTAGACAATTGTCCATACATTTTTTTTTTAAATTTGTATGGGTCGTTGATAATTGACAACCCCCCCCCTCTAAACTGCCTACGTAGTTTATGAACAGCTCCTAATATTAAAACATAAAATTCACCATTCGCGAAACCTTCTCCATTCGAAAGAACCGACTTTTCCCGTCATTTTCGGGTTACTATTGAACACTTTTCCATACAAATTATGGGTTAATTTTGAGTGTTTGTTTCTATGGGTCAATTTTCTTTTGTATGGGAAATATCGTGAATTTTTACCACTCGGAACCCCCAGATGAAATATTTCAGAAGTAGTCTCAAAACTCCTGGAGAAGTCCCCTCTTTAAAATGGAGAATGCTGATTTTTTGTTTGTTTTAAAGATATTCAAGCACATACACATACACCCTTGCGAACATAAACAATCACTTATTTGAAAAATAATAAATCGATCGTCGAAACTGACCAACTCCATAAAATGTCCACGTTGTATACCGACAGATCCTTATAGTACGTTTATATTAGTGCGATTGCTAATTGGAGGAATACTGTATGAATGTTTCTGGAACACAGGATCAAACTAAGGAATTCAACATGACCGTTAAACCAATTCTCCTCCTGTCATTTCTAATGATCAATTTCGAAATGAATCCCTTTATTTCCTCAGTCCATCTCTATCACTGCCATCAAATCCCAACGAAACTATCGCTCTCTGTAATAGATACACCGATGTCGCACCACATCGATGGCATCAGTAGCGTCATAAAGGGCTCGTTCGGCACCCTGTTTGTACAGGAATTATACTCTTCTCTGTGCTATGATTTATGCACTCTGCCTTTCCGGGATGGAAACGGACAACGTGACTCATTCCCACGTTTATACGCCCCTTTTCACTTTCGTTTTCACACTGTCGGACAGAGAGCATTTTTTCCCTGTAGAAGACTTTTCCTACTGCAATATCACTTTGTCCATTAGAACCGACACCGAGCTGCCAGTTAGTAGCGTAGAGCAAAAAAAAACAACTGTTTACCCTTTCTAACCGAACCGAAGCCTGGAACTCCGAGCAAACCAAGCAACGCTTCAATATATACGGTGTAGTTGAAATAATTTTGCACTGTCAATATTTGTCTTGAAATCAGTGCACGGTTGACACTTTGATCTGGGAGTGGTACCACTTGAGAGCCGTGCATAAGGAAAAAAGGGTTTGTCATTGTGGTTGCTCAGCTAAAAAAGGGCTTCTCGTTAAAGATAAAAGACTCTCAGTATTTACCAATCAGGAAAATGTATTTAATTTAATAACTGACGCGAGTCCGAATCATCATTTTAGTCCATTTAAGTGGATTCTGTTCGGCTCCAAAACCACCCCACCACATGCCTCGACTGCAGTTCAAAACTTCCTCGCTGTATATGCCATTCAAGTTGTTTCTAAAATTGCAATGTAATAGGTTGATACTAAACAAGCCAGACAATTCAACCACGTACCTATTAATGCCAGTTCCACAGTCTAAATGCCAGTAGCCACTCCCCATCTCGACGGCACAATTCATAATAGACTTATCGTTATCCCTGTCAAAGGTGGTAAATTGCTGATCACGATATACATAATGCGACTCCCCTGCAGTCCCATCCCGCCATCCATCCAGCGTAAGTCGATAATTATCCGCTTCATTGGCTACCGCAAACAGTTTGTACTTCTGATGTGCTTCGAAATCTTTGAAGTCACCCATCCACACCATCAGCTCGTACTCATCAGCGGATGTAATCTGCACATGAATTATTCAAACCGTTCAACAACATCGCTCATTACTTTCATAAGCAGTGAATCCAACGAACCTGGTGCAGCTTGTCCAATCCGAGCCAGAACTCGTTTCCAATTACCCCGAATCCGCTCTTATAATCCGCCCAACTGCGATTGAAGCTCTCCGATCCATCATATCGATTTTGAAGCACCAGCCACCGCCCACCGAAACCCTGCTCACAGTATACCTCGAACGATTCCGTTGCATTAATCGGCCGAATGTCGTAGATTCCGGAAACGGCTGGAACGTCATTGCACGACCGGAAGAGCCGACGAGCACCAGTCACCGATAGGAAGCTCACTAGTTGAGTTAGCACAAGTGCAACGGTGAAAAGATTGGCCATGGTTTATGGTAAATATGCACAAGTAGGTAGAGGTGCACTTAGGGTACTGAATGGTGATTGCAACTTGTTTCTTTAAATATAAGACTGTGCTTCATTGCTGTGGGAGTCCCCGATGTCCATAATCGGGGTTGCCAGATTGTTTTCAAGCTTATCGGTATCAAATGTTTAAAAAATCGGTATTTATTTGAATGCGAAAATTCAAACTTTTGGACTAAGAACGAAGTAGTGAGTCGCAAGAAATTTCCGGGAATATTTGAATTAGTCTCTTAATGATATCGAAAAAACTTCAAAAGAAAGATTAAAGAAGATCTTGTTGGTGGAAGTTGGCAGGAAATTCTAAGAAATGTCGGAAAAATATCCGATGAGGATCTTCCAAGACATATATGTATTGAGAAACTTTTAGTGAAAACTTTAGAAACTTTTGGAAAAAAAAATCAGATTACACACCCAGAGGAAACCAGAAAAGTTTTGGAAATTGGAAGGCAATTCCAGGGGAAGTCATTAGAAGTCGGAAAAAAAACCTACCGAGAATGACTTAAGGAGAAACTTCCAGAGGATGAAAGAAACTTCTGGGAGAACTTCCTGTAGAAGATGGAAGAAATTTTTTGGAGGCACTGGGAGAAACTTCTGGAAAACAGGCGAAAGCCAGAGAGCGCAAAATACTTCAAGTGAAGTGAGGAAAAAACCTGAAAGAAATTGATTTCTGGGCGATGTTAGCAATATTCCCAGAAGTTCCTTACATGCTCAAATGATCCAGCAGTGTTCCAGATATTTATAAAACATCCCTGAGACCCTAAAACTCTGACATTTTCAGAACATTCCTGAAATTCACTTCGGAATATCCCTTAGTTCCTTGGAACTACTTGAAAGTTCTTGCATTTTTTCATAAGTTTATGGGGCAGTTTTGAAGTTTACAAAGTTTTCATGAACCTCTCGGAACGTTGCTAAAGTTTTTGGAAATTCCCTGAGTTTCTCGGAACTCCTTTAAAGGTTCAGAAATTTTCATGAATTGATGTGTCCTGATGTTCTCAGAGTTTTCCTAAAGATATCTCAATTCTCCTGTAACAAATGGTTTTTTTGACTTGTGAAGTTTCCAAAATATTTCAGATGTGTCCTTTAGTTCCCTGGAGTTCTCTGGACTTTCCTGACATTCCCGGGTTCTCGAATTTTAACACCAGTTAATGAAACTGCCTTTAATTTATCGGAACTTACCACACTTACAAATCTTTAAACTTTCCCAAGAGTTCAAACTATTCTGAAGTTTCAGAACTTCTGAAAAGATCCTGCAGTTTTCCTGAAGCTAATGGAACTACCACAGACAAACAGACGTAACTCTTTGAAAAACTTGTTCTTGAAAACATAGTATCTCAAAACATACAACCTCAGTAGCGACATCTATCTGGCTTCTCGCGGAAAACAAGCTTGCTCGCTAACTCGTAAACAATATTGCATAAAAGTTCTATAGAATATATAGAAACGTCAAAGTGATCCGATGCCAGCGCTGCGGCGAGTAGTTCGCGGAACTGATAATATTCAAATCAACCGTTAAATGCATGAACGAAGATACACAATGAAGAGTTACGTCTGTTTGTCTGTGGAACTACTATAAATCTCTGGAAGCATTCCTGAAGTTCCTGGGAGGTTGAAAAAAATTACGGGATAAGACGAAGTAGAAGGCGACCCACGCTATGTCTGAAGGCACTTTTTTTTTCAACATTCATGTAGCTCAGATTTTCCTTGACAGGATGTTAGTATTGATCCTAACAATCAAATCTGTGATGGTTTTAAAATATTTCATCTTGGGTTTTTTGAGAAAAAGTGTTTTGAAGTTTACAAAGCCGATTATGAAGGCATATATGGACTATTGACAATACAAAACTATTACGAATTGAACAAATGCAGTTAAGCAAGGTTCAAATGATAATTGCATTAATCTAAATGGCATTAAAGAGTTCTCTTTGACTCTCAAGTGAGATCCGTATTGATTATGTCGACTTTGACCAAAATCAATTAATATTTTTTGCTTGAACAACTTCTTAATTAATTTCTCTTCCCTCATAAGAGTAAAAGAGAAAGAAACGTATAAAAAAATCAAGCCGCTTTAGTAGCGACGATCGTTGAAAGATTTTTACTGGAGTTCAATAAAGGAGATAGTAGGTATCAGAAAGTTTTGTGTCCCGTACTCAGCAGGTGGTGAAGTTAAATTTGCTTGGATTTAAAAAAAAAATAAATATATATGTTTGACTTAATGGCGAGATTGAAAATAAATTCTGGCAACCATGACGAATTGGATGGAAAATCGTCTTTCCGATAATACAGGAATAAACTCACATGAGGTTAGCTACGTTTTCCCAGTGAGTTTAGGTAGTCCTAGCCTTGAATTACTATAGAATTGCTAGAGCTTCATTGCAATTCCCATATTTTGAATAAGGAAACATTCAGGAAGGTTCAGTGACTTTCTAGGAAATTCTGTGAACTATAGGGAACTGTAGTGAATTTTAGGAAAGTTCGGCAAACTTTAAATAAGTTCTTTTAAAGAAGCAGAGAATTTCAACAACTTTCAGAGAAGTTCATTGAACTTCAGGAAAGACTTCAGGTAAATTCTTCAAACTTTAAAGGTGTGCTTCGCTCTCCAGATCTGCCAACTACAGGGACATTTTGTGAGCTTCAGAGGAGTTGAATGTCCTCCTGGTAAGTTCTACGAACTTCAAGAGAGTTCTGTGAACTATAGAAACATTATATGAATTTCAATGATGTTCTGCAAACAGTTCTTTAAACGTGAGGAAATTTTTGCAAACTTTAGGATGGTCTGTGAACCACAGGGGAAATTTAATATCATTAGGAAAGTACTATGAATTTTAAAAAATATCTGAGAATTTCAGGAAAAAAATCAAGAACATCAAAGAAAATCATGAAAGTTTGAAGAATTTCATCGACGTTCAACGAAATCAAGGAAAAACTTATGAACAGGGATTTGAATTTGAATGTAACTTCTATAAGCTGTATCATCGGGTCGTTGGTGGAACAACTCCCACTCCATGTTTTAGAAAACAGGTAAAATAGTGAGAATTTGTTGCGATACCTCTTTCTCTTTTACGCTTCCTTCATGAAATATGATCGAGGGCATGAGCAGGGTGGAAGGACGTAAAAATGAGAGTTTGTCTCCTAAAAAAAATCGTGAATACGGCTCACGCATGTTACATTGGCGTTTACCGGTATAAGAAAGGGAGCAGTTTATGAAAATTGATGTTCACAAATATCCAGAAGAAAGATGTTAACAAGAAGTTCAAACCAAACTTGACAGTCAAAGTTGTGCGGGTGTGTAGATATTTGTAAGAAAAAAAAAAACACCACAGAAAAAAAGAAATTCCATTCCGTCTCGCACGCTGAGCCGGTCAAGTCGCATCGGTCTCGTTGTACGACACTAGTATTTGAGTTTTTGAGTTTTTCCCCACGCGAGGGTTTTTTCTCGCCAAAGTTAGTTGGCATAGTGTTAAGACAACTAGTGCGCGAGTGAGGAAGCCGTTAGTCATACGCCGAGCGCTTTGATTACGGTCCAGCTTTATCTCATCATCATCGCATCATCACATCATCCCATTGATAGCAACAATGAAAGCACGTTAAATTGCGTACCGAGGTGTCCGAGGCATACCAGCTACAAGGTTATCGACCCAACAGCCGTTGGGACGAACAATAGCATCGCACCAGTCATCTGCCGCCTCAGTGCAATAGGTAGGGGAGAACAGTACATAACGCACCCCCGGGGTAAGACGCACTTTTTCATTTTATTTTGAGTTTTTCTTGGAATTTTAAATCCAATTCTAGGCTTTATCATGCAGGATTTTGAGTTCAGATGCTATGCTAGAAGTGCTGCTTGATAACACAACAAAAAAGTTACTTAAAAGCCATGAAAAACACAAATGAAAGTCAGCTGGTGCGTTCTGCCCAGGGGGTGCGTTGTATACCATTCTCCCCTATAACGTGTCGCTTTGTTTTCACCAGTATCGCTTCTCCCCGCATGGTCCAATATTAGATTAGGTTGGGTCATAATTAGGGTGATCCAAGATTTTGTAAATAGTATATATCTATAATTTTTTTTTCTTGATTTTTTTTCTCGTACTATTTTTAAGTAGAGCATAGTTAGGGTGATCCAATTTTTTTTTCAGTGTATATATTTTTTTTCTAATTTTTTTCTTGGTTTTTTTTTCTTTCTTTCGTATTACTCTTTAGGGTTAAACTCTATCAATTTTTTTTTTAATTTTTAGCATTTTTTTTCTATTTTTGATATTATTTGAAATTAACTATATCAATTTTTTTTTGATTTTTAGCATTTTTTTTTTTCTATTTTTGATAGGGGAAATGACGGCTTCGGCATGACAGACTATTTTCGGCAACCCAAATTGAAACACTGTTTCACTGGATTTTCGTACGAAAACACTTCGCTGAATGCATGCAAACGATTCTTTATGCTTTCAGCTTCAATTTGACTATATTGTTACCACTGAGAAAAAGCAATCTAGCAGGGTTTTCTTGAAATGAAACACACGCACTACAAATTGTAGCTGATTTCGAGTTGCTGATAATAGAACAGCAGATTTACATGCAGTTCAAATGGAACTGTTACCGAAGAAAAACTGGTTGCCGACAATACTCGCTCTCACTAGAGAAGATTGGAGCTTTGTAAAAGCGTTTCAAAACAGTTTTTGACAATTCTTTCGACTGAAATTGTTAGAGCAGCTGGCAGCAAAAGATTGTAAACAAACCAATACTGCATATGTGTGCGTTCCATAGAGAAAAAGGCTATAGAAAGAAGGTCGCTGCTTAGGTTGCCGAGAATACGTAAATTCCCCTATTATTTGAAATTATTGCAATTATTTGAAAAATATTTATCAAAAACACCATTGCGGCGATATTTAACCGCAATGGATGAAAATGATAAAGGCGGGGGATGGTCGCTTTCCATCTCAGACGACGAAACGCTTAATTCCACCTCACACGAAAGTCTCGAGGAAGTTGTGGAAATGGAAACCCTTGATGTTCCAGTTGACTCGCTCTCCAGCAAAAATACTGGAGCATATCCCAAGAAAAGGTATCGCCCACAACCCTCTCCCCCACCATCTCCTCCTCGTCCACCTGCACCCCCCACACCATTGCCCCCGAAAACCTCTGCGCTCCCCCGCCTAAAGGCTTACCCAGATGGCTCGAAAGGCCCATGGGTTGTTTTTTTCCGGCCCAAACAAAAACCTTTGAACATTCCGAGGATCTCTAAGGATCTAACAACACATTTTTCGGCCGTTACCGATATTTTCAAGGTAACACCAATAAAACTGCGCGTTACCGTTGATGACCGGAAGCAGGCTAACCAAATTGTTGCGTGCGAGCTTTTTTCATTGGAATACCGAGTCTACATACCCAATAGTGAGGTAGAAATTGAAGGAGTGGTCACCGAAGCGAGTTTGACTAGTGACGATTTCATGGGTTCCAATTCCTTCGGAATCTTTAAAAACCGTGCTTTGCCGAAGGTGAAGATATTGGACTGCCTTCAAATGCAGTCAGTATCCATCGTAGGCTCAAAAAAATCGTATTCTTTGTCGAACTCGTTTCGTGTGACCATTTCGGGTTCAGCGTTACCTCACTACGTCGCTATAGGCAAGGTTCGACTGCCTGTACGTCTGTTTGTACCTCGGGTAATGAATTGCTCTAAATGTAAACAACTTGGTCACACATCGGACTACTGCTCGAACAAACCACGCTGCGATCAGTGTGGCGAGCAACATCAAGAGGGCTCTTGCGGTGCTCCTCCAAAATGCGTGTACTGCAAGGAGAGCCTGCATACCCTGACTGACTGCCCGAGGTATAAACAGCAGGGAGAAAAAATTAAGCGGTCTCTGCAAGCTCGCTCCAAGAGAACACTAGCAGAACTCTTGAAGAATACCGCTTCATCTTCTCAGACCACACCAAAAAACAGTAACACGTTCTCCATTTTGCCAGTTGATGATCTAGACTCTGACTCAGAGGGCGGTGAGGGTAGTCCGTTTGTCTTTAAATGCAATACGAGAAAACGAGCAAAAAAACACACCACCGAAAAGCCTCGTAAGGCCACTCGTAAGGACCACCCTTCCACCTTGGAAAAATCAAGAGGTAACGGAAATGCACCTAAACCCATTCCACCGGGTTTTAAGCCTTGTAATTATGACAAGAACTTTCCGTCACTTCCAGGATCATCTAAAACCCCAGATGTTCCAGAAAATCAGCTGAATAATCAGCAAGAACATGCTCCCATGTTCACGTTTTCTGGTATTGTGGATAGCTTCTTCAGTATATTCAATATCTCTGACTCAACGAGGAGCATTATTAATTTAGTGCTGCCAATGGTGAAAACTCTTTTGAAGCAACTAGCTTCTAGGTGGTCCTTCCTTGCATCGATCATATCCTTTGATGGATAATTCTCCGAATAAGGTCGGGGATATGATCTCTGTTCTTCAGTGGAACTGTAGAAGTCTTATGCCAAAACTTGACACATTTAAATTTTTAGTTAACAACTCACTTTCTGATGCATTTGCCCTTTGTGAAACATGGCTCTCTTCAGACAACGATCTTGCTTTCCACGATTTCAACATTATTCGCCTTGACCGCGTAGATTCTGGGGATCAACAAGCTCCATTCCTTCTACAGAATCGATCTGCCTTCGGTGACAGGCATTGAAGTAGTTGCATGTCAGGTTAATATTCGAGGTAAATGCCTCAGTATTGCCTCAGTATATCTTCCACCAAAAACCGCGATATCTCGTCAAAGTTTCTCGGATCTCTGCACGGCTATGCCAGAGCCACGGTTGATCTTGGGAGATTTTAACTCTCACGGTACAGGCTGGGGGGAACTGTACGACGACAACCGCTCAACCTTGATATACGACATGTGCGACTTCTTCAAAATGACAATTCTGAACACCGGGGAAGCAACACGAGTAGCCAAACCTCCAGCAAAAATAAGCAGATTAGACCTCTCACTTTGTTCGAGTTCACTATCGTTGGATTGCTCGTGGAAAGTAATTCAAGATCCCTACGGTAGTGACCATTTGCCAATCAAAATTTCTATTACCAATGGCCAATGGCTTCTACTCGCTCGGTCGACATCGCGTACGATCTTACGAAAAACATTGACTGGCGAAAATTCGTGACCGCGGTTCTTGATGCCAGTCAATCGGTTGACGTACTTCCTCCGCTGGACGAGTACTTCTTTCTCGCGCGTATCATCATCGATTGTGCGCTGCGAGCACAGACGAAACGTGTTCCGGGTGTTTCCGTCCGCAAGCGACCTCCCACCTTGTGGTGGGATAAGGATTGCACCGACGCGAACAGCGAGAAGTCCACCGCGTTTAAACGCTTCCGCAAACACGGTAAGGTCGGGGATTTCGAGCGGTACACCGACCTCGAGAAAACCTTTAAGGACTTAATTAAAGCAAAAAAAACGCGGTTACTGCGGTCGGTTCGTCGATGGTTTGTCGCGAGAGACTTCCATGAGAACACTGTGGAATGTCGGCAGGAGAATGCGAAACGCGTCATCACCGATTAATGAAGACAAGGAGTACTCGGACAGATGGATTTTCAGCTTCGCGCGGAAAGTTTGCCCGGATTCGGTACCAGTCCAAACCAACGTTCGTGATCGTCCGTCGGGTAATAACGAAATAGATTCCCCGTTTTCGATGGTGGAATTCTCACTTGCTCTCCTTTCATGTAACAACTCAGCTCCAGGAATGGATAGAATCAAGTTCAACTTGCTCAAAAATATCCCAGACGTCACGAAGAGACGCTTGTTGAACTTATTCAATCAATTTCTGGAGCACAACATTGTTCCGGATGACTGGAGGCAAGTAAGAGTTATCGCCATTCGAAAACCCGGTAAACCCGCGTCGGATCATAACTCGTACCGTCCCATCGCGATGCTGTCCTGTATACGGAAATTGTTGGAGAAAATGATTCTTTTTCGTCTAGACAAATGGGTCGAGTCGAATGGTTTACTTTCAGATACGCAATTTGGATTTCGGAGAGGCAAGGGAACGAGCGACTGTCTTGCGTTGCTTTCAATTGAAATTCAACTGGCCTATGCGCAAAAACAGCAAATGGGTTCAGTTTTCTTGGACATTAAGGGGGCTTTTGATTCTGTTTGTATCGACGTCCTTTCGGATAAACTCCACGATAGTGGGCTTTCACCAATTATGAACAACTATTTGAGCAACTTGTTGTCTGAGCTTCTCTCATGGAAACTCGACAACTTCACGAATTAGTTACATAGGTCTCCCCCAGGGCTCATGTTTAAGCCCCCTTCTTTATAATTTTTATGTAAAAGACATTGATGGTTGTCTTGATGAAAATTGCTCGCTAAGGCAGTTTGCAGATGACGGGGTTGTGTCCGTTATAGGGCCAAGTGCACCGGACCTGCAAGGACCATTGCAAGATACCTTAGACAATTTGTCTACTTGGGCTATGAAGCTGGATATCGAATTCTCTCCGGAGAAAACTGAGTTGGTTGTTTTTTCTAGGAAGCATAACCCTGCACAGTTACAGCTTCAACTAAAGGGTAGAACAATCACTCAAAGTATATCTTTCAAATATTTAGGTGTCTGGTTCGATTCCAAAAGCACGTGGGGAAAACATATTGCGTATGTGAAACAAAAATGCCAACAAAGAATCAATTTTCTTCGTACAATTACCGGAACTTGGTGGGGAGCACACCCGGAAGATCTGATCAGGTTGTATCGAACAACCATCTTGTCGGTCCTAGAGTACGGTAGCTTCTGCTTTCAATCCGCGGCGAAAACACATATCTTGAAGCTGCAACGAGTTCAATACCGTTGCCTCCGAATCGCACTTGGCTGTATGCACTCGACGCATACGATGAGCCTCGAAGTACTCGCGGGTGTTCTCCCACTGACAGATCGTTTCGCGGAACTGTCCTTCCGGTTTCTTATCCGTTGTGAAGTAATGAACCTATTGGTAATAGAAAACTTTGAGAAGCTGCTCGACAGAAATCCTCAAACAAGATTCATGAGTCTCTATTACGAGTACATGACGCTGGAGATTGGCCCTTCTTCATTCAATTCCTCTCGTGTTTGCCTCCAAGATTTTTATAGTTCCTCTGTAAATTTTGATCTGACCATGTTGCAAGAAATCCGTGGAATACCAGATCACCATCGGTCGATGGTTGTTCCCTTAATTTTTGCAAACAAGTACCACCATGTTAGTAGCAATAAGAGTTTTTTCACAGATGGGTCAACTATAAACGCTTCCACTGGATTTGGAGTATTCAACGAATTTCATAGCGCCTCATATCAACTGCAAAAACCCTGTTCCGTATACGTTGCGGAACTAGCAGCCATATTCTACGCAATAGAGCAAATTGCCTCACTACCATCTGATCACTATTTTATTTTTACTGATAGCCTTAGCTCGTTGGAGGCTATTCGATTAATGATGCCGATGAAGCACTCCTCGTATTTCCTGACCGAAATCCGAGCTAAATTGAGTACTTTATCTAACTGCTTCTATACTATCACCTTAGTTTGGGTCCCATCTCATTGCTCAATTCCGGGTAATGAGAAAGCGGACTCGCTAGCTAAGGTGGGCGCTATGGAAGGCGATATTTTTGATCGACAAATCGCCTTTGCGGAATTTTTCTCAATTACCCGTCAGCACGTCCTCACCAACTGGCAACAAAAATGGAATGAGAGTGATCTGGGAAGATGGTTACATTCTATTCTCCCACAGGTATCGAACAAGCCATGGTTCAAAGGATTGGACATGAGCCGTGACTTTATACGAGTCATATCAAGGGTCATGTCCAATCACTACTCGTTAGACTCGCATTTCTTCCGAATCGGGCTCGCAGGCAGCAATTTGTGCGCTTGTGGTAGTGGCTATCACTATATCGACCACGTGCTTTGGTCGTGCACCCTCCATTGTGTTGCTAGATCCGAGTTATCCACATCCCTCAGGGCCCGAGGAAAACAACCTATGCGGTTAGAGACATCTTGGTGAGCCGAGATCTCGAATATTTTAATTTAATTTATGTGTTTTTAAAACGGATCGATCTGAGGATTTAGTAGTTAGTGTCATCTTGTGTTCTCTCAAGTTGCTAGGTTTCCATCGGTGTGCCCCCATGTTTGTCTTTTTCTCCAGTATGTCGCTTAGTTCTAGATCAAGAGCACATTGCTCTAAAAAACCTTGTGTTCTCAATCCCTACCCTGCCACCCGTTTGTTACAATTTGTTACCCCTAACCTCGAGAAAGTCGCGAGTAATCGGCCCCCGCTTTACTAACGTTAGTTTTAAGTAATTTTGTACCCAAACGATGAATATCGGCTCCGCAAAGCTACGGCAAATGAGCCTAGAAAAACAAACGCATTAAAAAAAAAAAAAAAATTAATAAAAATATTCAAATAATGTCGGACGCAGGTTTCTCCTGAGAAACGTCATGCATATGCTGAACACTGGAAACTTCAGAATCTCTCCAAATTGGCAGATGAAAGTAAGCATCACTTTGTTGCCAAAAGCATTAGCAGGCAAAAAACTGGCCTAGGTTAGTTTTTAAAACGTAGCAGGAAGACCAATGGGTTTAAATTTGAAACAGTCAGGAAAAAAATCTAAGATTTCTCACGAAGATTTACTCAGCTTTAAGAAAGATCTTAATTTGAGTGTTAATAAGGTTAGTATGTAACAGTTATCTTTATAACTTTATATTTTACATGACTTTAAACTATACTTTTGTTATATTTCAGATGCTAAAATTGGCTAAATGTATGAGACATACCGGCCGTCAAACTATCCAGCCCGACCTCAAATCAGCTATGAGGAAAGACAACGCGGCCAAGAATGATCCCAAAAACGCAAGATGGTGGCTGCCGCAAATGTGACTCAGCATACGTAATTTGGATTCGCTGGTAGCCATTGTAGGTGCTTGATAAACGCCATTACCTGATTGGTAATCGTGCAGTTTTTGAAGGATGAAATTTTAATCATCAGCTAATGAAAACAACACATCGCTGAAGCCTAAATTTTATAAGAAAAATATAAAAACACCCTCTATCTACAAACCATGAAAATCATAATAAACGAATACAATCATTGTTTTCAAATATAAAATCCCTATTTTTTAATATCATTATATTTCATCACTACAAGTACTTTTAATAACCTTTCATTTGATATTTTGATCTTTAAAATAGGCCCAGTTGTTCAAAAGTTATAAATTTTTGAAAAAAATCATTTTTGAAAAAAATAAAAAATAAACGATTTTTTGGACTACCCTAACGTTGAAATAGTCACCCTAATGACAAAATAAAAAAAAAATATTTTGCGATAAGGATCAAAACTACCATTTCCTACCAAATTCTGAGAACCACTATATCGTTTTGCAATGGAATGGCTTAATAATAGTAAATTTAGAGACTAAACCATTGTTTAATTATTTTATTAATTTAAACATTCTGACTTTGTTACGATATCTGACGGTACCGAAGAGCGAATCTTACTGTATCATTGAAACTAAGTGTTTTGACAACTTTAATCCCCTTTTTCAGCTGAATTTGTTTCGATCCGTAACAGTTTTGTATAATCAATAGTCCGTATACGCCTTTGTTAACAGCTAAGTAAACTTCAAAACACTTTTTCTCAGAAAACCCAAGATGAAATATTTTAAAACCTTCGCAGATTTGATTGTTAGGATCAATACTAACTTCCTGTGAAGATAAAACTGAGGTACATGAATGTTGCAAAAAAAAGTGCCTTCAGACATAGCGTGCGACCTGCTGATCCTTCGCAGACTACGAGGCTGACGACTTGTGGCCATGCTCGATCCATGGAGAGTGCCCAAGTAACAATCTAAATGCTTGGAAGATTTATTCTTATTTTATCATTGTTTTATCATAGCATCCCTTCCAGCCTGTGGTTGTATTACGGTTTTGTGTGCTTGTCATAAAATCAGGCCATCAAGTCGTCTATAAAACTGTTTTATGACTACTAAATTAAAACTCAGACTTCATAGTTTTAACGGTAGCTGTAAGGTGGTTCTGCATCACTACTTATAGCTGAAGAATAAAACCAAAACAAAACATACAATTATGTTTTATGGTACACTTTTTATGACCGATATAAAACTTGAAGCAGTCTTAGACCTTCATTAAAGCTTCATTACAACTATCATCTTTATCAGAGGCCTAAGATTCACAGATAAGAAATATACTGCTACAACAAAAAATACTCTGAAATTTTTTGTCATTATAAAAAACAAATCTATTCAGATATATGAAATGAAAACCCCTTCAGTGCTTCTGAACACGATGAAGATGAGACGATCGACAATATGAAACTCCTGGAGGAACTACAGTTATACGATCCCTACATAAGGCACAGTGCGGTGAAGGAGCTCTTAAAAATATTGAACAAGCGGCTTTCCGATACACTTCCGAAAGATCCACGAACCCTTCTTAAAGCAACGCCGACAGTTTCACTAAATCCGTTTGGAGATGGCCAGTATTGGCATCACGGCTTTAAACCTTGTATTGAAAAAGCTTTTAGTGGATCCAATAAGCATTTCTTACATCTTGATTACAAGCGAAAAAAGGAGGATCGCTTGGAATGTTGACTTTTTGACAGGTGGTCATGGTTTTTGTTTTGTTTTGATTCGCTGTACCGAATAAAACCAGCAAGCTAGTTATATAGCTTAAATATAACTTAACGCTCTCAATTTGGACTACGAAATGCTAAGATACAACCATTAGGTTTATGTTATGCTATAGAATTCCAATCTAGGAGAATATGTTATATTGAGGTATTTTTAAGGAGTAGCAAGTTATAACGAAGAAAAATGTCACCGTATGAACAAATTTCACACAGTATGAATAATTACGCTTTAATTGATAGGCAATAAAACACTTTCATACATCTATGTATAATTAAATAATATGTGACTGGTTATTGCTCAACAGTAGTAACAGTTTTGTACTAAATAGATAATCTTTGAATGACTCTTTAATGCATGGTGCTAATGCAGACAAATTAAAAATATCCCTATATTTTAGTATTCATATGGCGCACTAAATTTATGCTCCTATTTGGTATAATAATCACCATAAATATTGCACGGCATGCTGTGAAGCATATACAGATTGGTTTAAAATTATAATAAAGTCGTCTTATTTTCAATGTACAATAATATCAGCCATTATTACCAACTGACAAGGATCATGATTTCACATCAAACATCGAAAGAATAAAACCACAATAAAATATTTCTCAATATTAACTATCATCCAAAAACCCCAACTTAAAACCTTCAAAGTTGTCAAAATGTTTTGCGTATCATGTTTTATCAACTTCTTCAGGAGCGATTTATGCGGTTGTAATATAGTTTTATGGTAGTCATTAGAAGGCTGTTAAAACTTTCTGACCTGGAGGAGGTTTTATGTTTTCATTTTTAACAATCACGTCTAGAGTGTGATAAAACTGACATAAATCCTATGCTCCTAAAGTAGTTCGCATATCAAGTTTTAATGATTGCATTAAAACTGGGCCAATTGGCCATGACATGGCTGTATTGCGGTTCTCAGGAGATTGTTAAAGCAATGTGGTCGTCAGTGAAGGTTTTATAATTTGGTTATATCAACTGCTATAAAACTTAAATAAAACAATAATTGTTGCTTGGGTGGAGACGACTTCTTCGGACAGCAGAGGACAACAAGGCGTTAGCCTGATTGGTAAGTTAAGAGAAAAGGCGAAAGAACCTTTCAAGGACAGCCAGAAGAAGCTTCCAAGGGAAGTCGAAATAGAAGGAATTGTAAAATAATTTGCAGGGTAAGGTGGATGAAAATTCCTAGGGAAAGTTGGAAGAAACTTCGAAGAGAAGATAAAAGAAATTTCAGGAAGTTGAAAAATTAACATTTTGATGGATTTACTTGTTTACTGAATAAAAGTATTTCACGATTTACAATATATACCGGGATGCGCCATTCTCGTTTTAAAAAAGGCGAGGAAATAGACGCATTATTCGAAAGAGTATCAAGCATAAAAAAATTTAAAGAAGTAGTTTTTTTTAGAGCTAGCTCAAAAAATTGAATGTTTAAAAAGATAAAAGCCTCTCACAATAGTTTCAGCATGGGCGAGCAGTAATCATTTTGATTATTTAAAAAAAAAATCGGTTTAAATCGGTAACTTAATACTCGGTATTCTGAGAAACCTCATCTGTACATCGGTGTCAAATTTGAAAATCAGTATAAATACCGATAAATTGGTATATCTGCCAACACTGGTCCAGATAACGGAGTTAGTTTGAACAACTTTCTACAATTACCGAAATGATACTTAAGATAATCGTTAAGAAATTTATTCTTTAGAAATTATACCAAAAATAAAAAATCATGAACAATTCTTAATCAATATCAAGGGAACAGCATACCTTTCAGACCAGAAATGTAGTGGAATTAATCCAAATGCAAACCAATCCATCATCTAAATCAATTTCAATTATGATGCACATAAGCATTTCCTGGCCAAATAGTGCGAAAATGAATGAAAATGAAAGAAAATGCAAAAAAATCTGCGATATCTAGCGCACACATAGATAACGCTACACACTCAGAAATATCTAATCTTTCACGTGATTGAATCCAACTTTGACATAAAAGATGAGACGTAAACAAACATGTCATGTAATATTAAGTGCTCCGAGACTGAAAAGTTCGAAAGTACGTTTGATTGAGCTGAATTTTGCGTCTATTATGACTCAATTTTATTTCAAAATTGACGCTCGCATATGTCAGTCTCAGAGCACCTAAATCTACATCAACTTTTCTAAGTGTGTAGCTTTGGCATACGTTTGCATGATATTTCATGTAAATTTGTTAATTTAAGAGTGGTATCGCATAAATCAGAAATTTTGCAACAAGTTTGAAACAATTTCTTTGTATATCAAAATTTTAGCTCAAATTAATTTGTGGGAAGATTTTACACGATAAATGGAATTCAAAACTTTTTACCGTGTACTTTTTGATGATAAATAATATTTGAACTATCTGAACAACTCTTTCAGGTGCCCTTCGATATAAAATTGTCCACGAGCAGCTTTCGTCTTCAGTTATCGCAGACGTCACTACAGAGCACTATGAGTACCTATCACTTGATAATTTTTCTATTTACGCTTCTCGTTTCACTAACTGGCGCATTGTCGCCCACGTTGGTCACTCGTGATACCCGTCAGTACAAATCATGCTCGGAAGCACCCAGCCAGTCTGGAGTGTATACCATCAGCCTGGCCAACGGATATCCACCGTTTCCAGCCTATTGCGAACAGCAAAAATACGGCGGAGGATGGCTCGTATTCCAGAATCGCTACGACGGATCGGTTGGATTCAATCGAAGCTGGGACGAGTATAAGCAAGGTTTCGGATACATGGAACAGGAGTTCTGGTTGGGATTGGAGAGGATTCATCAAATTACCGTCGCCAGGGAGCATAAACTACTGATAGTAATAGAGAATTTTACGGATTTTTCGGCCCATGAAATCTATCCTGGATTCCGAGTGGAGGATGAAACTACAAACTACACCCTTCGGTTGTCAAATGAGGAATACTCGTACCACGGCACGGCACGGGATTCCTTTTGGGTTTATCGAAACGAACCGTTTAGCACTTATGATCGGATCAATGATAAGTCAATTTTGGATTGTTCAATCTTAACGGGCAGTGGCCATTGGCACTACGACTGCGGAACTGGTTATAAGAGGTAGGTGTTTAGAATTTTCGATAGACGATAAAATGTAAAATCTTGATTTCCATTGTAGTAGCAACTTGAATGGAGAATACAGCAGAAGTGTTCTCGGTGGTCGACGTGGCATTTGGTGGGGTGCTTTCGGAGGACAACAACTTCCACTGAGGAAAACCAGGATGATGATCAAAGTTGGGGAGGATGGCGAAAAGTGATAAATAACTCGTTTGATTCTAGAGTGATGTCATACTTTCAATAAACGTACTTTCCAATCTAAATACATCAATCCAAGCACAGCAATTGAAAAAAATCATGCATTTCCACGGTAAACGAAAAATACCACCAGCAGAACATCTTTATTACTCAGAGGCAATGTAAACACATTACAACAGTCACGACGTGGGAAGCAGAGCATCGGTAAACCACCGACATCACATTTTGTAGAAATTTCAGATCCACTCCTGTTCCCGAACCCACTTTCCACCGAATCCTTAGGGTACATCGGGAAAAGAGCTGATATTGCACAATGCTTATACCCTCGCACATACTTCCAACTACTCCCAGCAAGCACTACACGAGAGCTGCACCATCAGCAACCGAGCGAAAGCAGTTCAATTTTCATCAAATTTATTCACTTCCTCATCCAATCCTCTACTCCCCAAACCAGAACCAGTCTGTCTCGTGTGGCTGAGTTGCATCGAGTCTCACCTCAAGTGTTATCCCCCTTCTCTCCGGACCACCCCCGAAACCAGGTGCGATTTCCACGAGCTGTATAATATAATCCCGATTGTAGCACACCACGATTCAATTATCCTAGTTTCACCAGTCTGTGTACACAACAGCAGCGGGCGGACAGTAGCAGCACGAACGAAATGCATTAGTGCACCTTCAGGATGTATGGCAAGAGCAAACCGGCATCTTTCTTTTCCTCGTCAACCCCAGAGGAATCACCGACGACGTCGACGACGGCGAGTGGTGGAAGCAAATTTCCCAGCTTGAGTGGAAGCGCTCGAAATTGGATTTTCAGAAAACGCTTCCATTTTGGGCAACCGCCTTACGCTTGCAATTTACACTTGTACCGAAGCTTATAAATTTCGATGTCGTTCCAGGAATTATTCCCGGCGAGTCCTGATGTAGGTACGGGAAGCCTCCCGGCAACAATCAAGTAACGAATGTGCAATTTTTGATTTACTCTCCCATTCGCCTTGCAGCCACAGGAGGAGGTGCTCGCGCTACAAAAGCTGTGATATTAGTTTCCTTTTTCTGTTTCGACTTCTCCGTCGAGAAATTGGACGAATTGAGCCAGCAGTCCAGCTCACCGGGGATTATAGTCCTAATAAGATTAAACGTAAGTACGTACGATGTAGCATCGGATCAAAATTGTGCCCAAGTATTGGCACTTGTGATAAGAGGACACAAAACCGAGCCGGAGGAATCGAAATGAAAGTCACCCATTTCGGTGATACGGAACCGAGGAGGAGGAGGACGACGACGCTGCACAGTGGGGTATTTTTATTCAAACTGGCAAAATAATGTAAGCCACTTAACTAGTCAAAAACGATCGTTTATTATATCAACCATTCCATAGCAAAACGATACAGTGGTTCGTAAAAATTGGTAGTTTAGTCCCTTATCGCAAAGTTTTAGACCCGTGTCATTAGGGTGACCATTTCCATATTAGAGTGGTCCGTCTCGGTCTAAGATGACACCTTCAGTTACATTTTATACCGTATCTTATGTTAGAATTGAGCTGCAGTCAATATTTCACTGTCAACATGTAAGCTTAGATATTCTTATTATTTGGATATTGATTAGGCACGACTGAAAATTGTTTAACCTAGAGCTTCCATTTCCCGGTGGTTTCCACCATCCCGGAGCTCAGTAAATATTTATTTGATATCCCGGGAAATCCCGGGATCCCGGGAAGTGAATATGGATAGTAAATTGTTTTAATATTCGTATGTTTCATCTCCTTCGGAGACTTCTTCAATACTAGGGAAAACAGATGTAAAGACATATCTTCATTTTGAAGACATTTAATATTTCTGTTAAGGTATTTTTTTTTCATGCAGACATTTTGAAAACATCTCATGATTTGTGAAGTTGTTTCAAGACATGCGGAAGCTGAAGCAGGCTTCCGATGGATTTTTTTTTTTTATTTTAAGCTGGAATATGAAGATTTTTGTTAAATTGGGGGTGAAGGGGCATAGTGAACAGGTGGGGCATAGTGAGCATCCCACAGATTGGCCCTGGATCTCAAGTTGCATGAAACAAATCAACTGGTAGTAGGTTCAATATCATTATGATATTGATCCTACCAACAACCAATTTGTTCCGAACGGCCGGAAGTCCAAGCTGTGTACGGGATGTTCACTATGCCCCTCTTACCCCTAAATGAAGTTTTTGACTTCATATTTTAAGCATATTTTAAACTTGATCTAATTGAATATTCACAGGCAGGGGTTGAAACGGTTGACGTTTTTTACAACACTCGCTTCGTTGTCGTGCCCGACAGTCAATTTGTATTCATACTCTCATGCTGTACCGTCGTCTCTCTTACACAACACAAATGGCAGAACAACATTCGAGGAAAAAGAAAATTATCAAATAACTATCATATGACATTTGCGATTTCATTCTAATTTCTCAATTTGGTGTAAACTAAACCATTTCTGATCAAAAAATTTATTACTAGGTCATCGTTGCTTGCTAGTTTCAGAATTCACACAAGCACAACATCTGTAGCTTTTATTATGAGAAAAACTTAAATGCATACATTCGTGACGGTCTTCGGCAACAGTGTCGTATGACAGAGCCTGTCATTTGACATTTTAGTTTGGTACTGTAATTTGATAGCTTGTTTTGCAATCGTCGGAAGCAAACGCAGTTGATTATCACAGAAAATGTTTCGACTACGGTGACCGCTTACAAGATTGTTCACAGAACTTCACTGAAATATTCGATTAGCTGGAGATATTTTGAATACTTCCTGATCCACTTTCAGTTTTAGGAGAATATCTTCACAATAGTACTTGATCAACCTGAAGCCTTGAAAAATATCCAGAGGACTTTATTGAAATCTTTGATCAGCTAGAGATCTTTTAAGTACTTCCTAACCGATCTGCCATCTTGAGAGAGTCAATTGAATGTTTTACCAGTTTAAGATCTTCAGATTTCCTGATTTGAATTTTCTGAACAGTATCTTATGAATAATAATTGATCAACCTGAAGTCTTGAAAAATATCCAGAGGTCTTTAGATCTCCGACCAGCTGAATATCCTTTAAATACTCTCTAATCAATCTTCCTTCTTGGAAGGATGTCTAAAAGACGTCCTTTGAATTTTTGAACACTTGCAGATCTTCAGAACATTACTTGATTTAGTTGGAAAGTCTTGAATAATATCTAGAGATATCATCGCAAATCCGTGAATATCAGTAATACGAAGATTCTTGTACTTTCAAGAAGTTTCTTGAACTAAAACTTAGTTCCATGAACTCAAAGCCTATATAAAGTTCCCTAAATATGTAGAATATTCGATGAAATCCTGCGATTTTCCTTCAACTTCTTCGAAGTTCCCAGTACTTCAAAGATTTTTCCTTAGCTCAATTTTTTCGATAGTTACAACTGAATTTCTGCCCAGCTTGCTGAGCTTTCAAATAATTCATGCGATGTTCCGTAATCATCATCCACGAAGTTGTTTCACATTTTACGAAGTTTCCTGAAGATCTATGATGGTCCCTGAACTTTTACGAAGTTCCACGAACTTCTATGAAGTTCTCTGAAATCAAATGAATGTATCTTGGCATCTAACAAGCTCCCTAATGTGACGTGATGTAATGTTTGTCAGCCAAATTTCACACACGCGATCCCGGCAAACATCATACACGCGATCACGGGTTTTATAAATTTATTCACAATCCCGGGATTTTCATCCCGGGACATCCCACGATGGAAGCTGTAGTTTAACCTCACCATTTAACATTCACTACCAGAATAGCACCAACTCGCGTGGGGGAGGCGTCTTGTTTGCGGTATCCTAACTCCTAAGCTCCTGCATCGATCCTGCTCCAGTTTGCACTTCTCTAGAGCAGCTGTGGGTCAAAATAACGACGCCTCGTAGATCAATAAGTATTGGCGCTATGTATCTACCTCCAGACCGGAAATATGATTCGAGCAGCATTGCAAACCACATCAGTTCGATTGGTAGCGTGTTCTCTCGACTAGAACAAAACGACCTAGCTCTGGTATTTGGTGACTACAATCAGTCTGGGCTCATGAGAGCGTTCCTCATGAGAACGTTCCTGCAAACGATCTTCCTAGCAATGATGTTCTTCGCTCGAACATGTCCGCATCCTGATGTGCTCTCCTTGATGGTTTCAACCTGCATGGCTTAATGCAAATCAACTCGATACTGAATAGCAACTCTCGGCTGCTTGATCTCGTTCTGGCGAACGAAGCTGCAGGACTGGAATGTTCTATCCTAGAAGCCCCAGAGCCTTTGATTGGCATCGACACCAATCATCCTGCGTTGGAAGTTTCCATCAACCTATCTGTTTATGTTCGCTACGATAACCCCCCTGTTGATGTACATGAGCTCGACTTTCGTAGATCAGATTTCGTCGCGCTGAGTCACTCGCTTTCCCAGACAGATTGGCAGTTCCTTGACACGTGTTCATCTATTGATGAAGCCGTCAACTACTTCGCTGAGGTCGTTGGCCGGGCAATAACTGATTCTGTCCCATTGAGGATACCCTCTTCCAAACCCGCATGGTCCAATGCTCGACTACGGAATTTGAAGCGTCTGAGATCGAAGGCCCTCCGTAAATACTGTCGTACTCGTAACCCATTCACTAAACGATTATTTTCAACAGCGAGCAACTAATATCGCACATATAACCGCATTCTTTACAAGAGCTACACACTTTAAAAAAATCATGTAAATTTAGGTGCTCTGAGACTGACATATACGAGCGTCATTTTTGACATAAAATTGAGTCGTAATAGACGCAAAACTCAGCTCAATCAAGCGTACTTTTCGTCGAGTACCGAACTTTTCAGTCTCGGAGCACTTAATTTTACATGACATGTTTGTTTACGTCTCATCCTTTATGTCAAAGATGGATTCCGTCACGTGTAAAATTAGATATTTCTAAGTGTGTACACAAGGCGTGTGCAGGCTTATTTACGGCTTAATCCAAAGCAGTTCTGGTCATTCGTGAATACCAAACGAAATGAGGAGGGGCTACCAGTCGAAATGTAATCTTCTGGCAGAACATTTCAAAAGCATTTTCAATGACACTACGGCTTCGTTGTCCCAAGTTGCTGAAGCGGTGAGGGACACTCCCAGTGATGCTTTCAATTTTTCGATTACCTCGGTTACAGTAGACCTCATCGAATCCGTCATCAAGAAGCTGAAATTTTCTAATGCTGCTGGCCCTGAAGGGATCCCCTCAAGCATCCTGAAGCGATGCTGTTCAGAGCTTACAAAGCTGTTCAATATTTTTTATTACAGCAGGAGGAGTTCCCTACGCGTTGAAAATCGTCATTCATGTTCCCGATCTACAAGAAAGGAGACAAGAGAAATGTCGAATTACCGAGGGATCACATCACTCAGTGCCTGCTCTAAAGTTTTCGAAATCATCATCAACGACGCATTATTCTCTGACTGCAAAAAATACATTTCTCCTGACCAACACGGTTTTTATACCAAGAGATCAGTTTCAACAAATCTAGCTCCGTTCATTTCTTTATGTCTGGTTGACCACTCCATACTGCTAGCTAAACTTGAAAAACTCGGTGTATCCTCGGATTTAACTCGTTGGTTCAAGTCCAATCTGACCAATCGGGAACTTTGTGTTAGAATCGGATCAGAGCAATCGGACTATTTGACAAACAGCTCCGGTGTTCTTCATGGTAGCAACTTGGGACCATTGCTATTCTCGATTTTTGTGAATGAGGGTGGACTGATCCCCCTCCCCCTCACCCCGCTGGACTGCGCCTTAACATTCAAGCTTCATTACTCGGGCATCGTTGCGAAAGCTAACAGGCAACTCGGGTTCAATTTCAAGATCGCTGACGAGTTTCGCGATCCTGCCTGTCTAAAAGCTCTATACTGCTCTCTAGTGCGATCGATGTTGCAATTCAGCTCGGTAGTATGGTGCTCGTATCAAGCAGTTTGGATAGCGAGGATTGAATCTGTTCAAAGGAAATTTGTTCGTTATGCCTTTCGTCACCTTCCGCCGTACGAAGATCGTTGTCAACTCCTGGGTCTTGAAACACTAGAACATAGGCGGACGATTAGTCAGGCCGTGTTCGCAGCGAAAGTACTTATTGGTGATATCGATTCTCCAGGAATCTTGGCTGAATTCGAAATCTACGCACCCGAACGAGTTGCGAACTACAGCTTGCATGACCCAATGCGGTTCATGTCTGGGCGTCTCAACGAGTTTTACGAGTTTTTCGACTTTAACTGTGCAGCGGAAACCTTTCGTCACCGTATTCAACGCAGACTCCTGAGAAGGACGAGGACTTCTACCTGTTTCACGGACAGCTCTATGCCATAGGAGGATAACTTTCATGTTTCATGTGTTTCAAAAAGATATGGGGTTTTCAGGTCTTTTCTAGGCTTTTCCCCATCAGGCTTCATTTAGACACATTAAGTCCGATGAAGAAAAACAAATTAAATAAATAAATAAATAAAAACATTTTAACATGAAAACATTCCAAATACGTGAATGCAATGTCAGTCTACTGTATTCAAATTGGGTCAGGGATGCCAGATGGTTTTGCAAATTTTCTGTATGAATGCTAATAAAATGTCTGCATTAAATGTTTACTTTTTTTAATAAAAAAAATACTGAATTCGTTGGAATTTTTTTTTCTAGCGATATGACTGAAAAAATTCTCATTTTTTTACACCCGTTACTCTCAGTATTCAGAATGTATGGTACAGACAATTTTTTTCTGTACCATACATTCTGAATACTGAGAATAACGGGTGTTCAATAAAAAAATGAGGAATTTTTTCAGTCATATAGCTAGAAAAAAAAATTCCAATGAATTCAGTATTTTTTTTATTAAAAACATAAAGTTTATTCTCATCATCAATCATCAGTTTGACCGCCCACGGTTGCTGCTCTGTTATTACCAGATCAGCTGCAATTACACAGAGAACCAACAGATGATGTTTGGGACTAACATTCATCCTCAATGTGTAAGAACTGGAGATCTAATATTTAGCAATACCAGCGCCGGCCGTGTCCGAATGCAGGTCAACTAGGGAATGGGAAGGAATGTGTTGACGTGGTACTTGCTGTGAAGGAATCCGAGAAATCCTCTGCGCTTCCACGAGAAATCACTGGGATGTTGGATGTGGGGAAAGGTTGCACGCACACGCAGGGATCGTTTTTTGGTAGAGCGATTATAATACACAAACACACACACACACACACACACACACGCGCGCGCACTCATCCAATTTACAATTTTTAGATCAGGACCCACACTGTGGTAAGTGATGCGATCGGTGTTAAAGAAGAATTTGTTTTCATTAAAATCTAGTGGGTATAGAAAAAGGCAAAGTGAAAAATTGCAAGGAAAGGGACGGGCCTGGGATTGAACTCCCGACCTTCTGCTCAGTAAGCAGAAACGGTAACCACTGAGCTACCGAGCCTCGTCATTAAAAAAAAAAACATTAAATTAAAAACATAAAGTTTATTCTTCAAAAAACGTCAATGAATATTGGAGAAGAAGCCCTTGTCAGCCGTACGACGCAACTTAGTCGCAATGCTCTCACAAGAGCGTTGGACGGCACTGAAATCATTGTCATTTTTTATTGAACACCCGTTAGGTATAAGAGGGGGACTTGTGTGGAAGATGTAAAAGTCATTTCTGAGCAAGGTTGCAGTTGCAAATGCATATTCGCGTATCCTTTTTTTTTTTCGTAATTTCGTGATAATTACATTACAGTCACATTCAATGAGCGAGGCACCAACAAATCTGAAACCTGCGTAGGTTAATTGCTGAGTTACGAGAAATTTTAAATATAATCCAGTCCAAATCCACTCGAACCATAATTCAAAGGTTTGTAATTCACTTTGATTTAAGAAATTTTCAACCTGAAATATCTCAATGGGTATTGGATTTTCTGTGTACCTCTCTGAGCCTATTTTAAAACTTTCCAAAATTTTCTGAACTTCCATAAAGTGACCTATAATATACTTCAATCCGATTCCCATAATTTGTGAAAGGTTTCCTGAACTTCTTTTATGTTTTAAAGCATTTTTGAGGATCCTTGATTTTTATAGGTTTTCTGGACGTCTTGAAATTACTATAGTTCCCTAAATTTCCTGAATTTATTTTTAGATTTTAATAGAAGTTTCCAAAGCAATTTCAAGGTTTCCTAACTTTGTGGCAATTCCCTAAACTTCTTTGAAAACCCTCAACTACTTGAACTAAGGTTACTTTGAACATCTTTGAGTAACCTTTCTACGGTTCTAAGCCTTTCTGAAGTCCTCTCAAACTTGTCTGAGATGTTTCCTGTATATTTTTTGATATTTCCTTCACTTCATTGAGTATGCGTTCAAATTTATCTGACTTTCTCTTAAGTCCATCGATCTTTACCAGACTTCTATATAGTTCAGTAAACTCCTCTGAAATTCATCCAAATATCTTAAAGGTGATCTCTGAGCCTTTTTTAGATTTCTGCTTCTCTAAATTTCACTGAGTTTCTTTGAAGTCCACTAACCTTCTTTCAACTTCAAGAAATTTATCTAGCATTTTCTAGACCTCCCTGGAGTGGAGCTGTTATGAAATTCTCTGAATTTCTCAGAGAAATTCCTAAATATTCAGGAATAACGAAAGGAAGAAGCAGTGAAACTCAAAGAACTTCTAATACATTTGGAGAACTATTGATAGGTTCAGTGAGCTTCGGAGAGGCTCAGAGATCTTCGGAGAGTGTTCAGGGAACTGATAAGGTCGTGGAAGTTCTGAGAGGTCTTAGAGATTTCAGAGTTTTGAAGGGCTACAAATACTCAAATTCGAATTAAAAATGCAAGTGAAATCTGCAAAGTCTCACTCGCGAAACCCAGGTAGTCGTAACAGTTCTGTATTTTGGCAAATGTCTGCTAGAAGAAAAAAAAAAAACATGTTTTAAGTAAGTAAATTCTTTACTGATTTCCTTTTTTGATGTAGCTGGTTAATGTCCGTATAAATCTGCAACTTTTTACCAATGTCTGTATAATGTATGTACTCTGTATGAAGTCTGTATGCATCATCAAATGTCTGTATAAATACAGACATGTCTGTATATCTGGCAACCCTGAATTGGGTCTGTAAATGGATGCAACTTCGTCCTATCGAAGATGAACCTCGATCTACAAAGGTTCGGCATGTGAAATCGCGCTTTTCACTCCTTACAACACATTGTTGAGGTCACTTTCACTTCTCGCGTAAGAACTGATGTGGATGAAAGAGACAGTATTTTTTTCCGGTTGATCCAGATAATATAAATCACGACGCTTTTAGAATAAAAATAAAGCCAAATAGATAATTTCACGAACACACATATAACGAACTGTCAAGTCAAGTATTAGCTAGCTGAACAATGGATTAGCTCCTAAGTAACATTGTTTGTAGATTTTCTCTCTTTCATGTATGGGCATATTCAGCTATTTTCAGCACATACCTAGTTCGATATAAGATGCTATTATCTAGCATCTAATACGGCAAAAACGACCAGAAACGATTGTGTAGCCAAGTTATTAACGAAAGAAAAAGTCGTCGAGGAGAATCAATCAATTTTACTTAGGATCCAATGCATCAATTTTACTTAGAATATTGATTCTAGTAGATTGTTCAGTAAATTCAGTAAATTGACTTATTCTATGAGTAAACCACATTTTTGCTAATTTGAGTGAACGCGATTCAAATATGAGCTAGATTAATTTACCATGCAAGCCATTCCAAAAACTATCAAGCTGAATTTTCAGCTTGATAGTTTTTGGAAGGGCTTGCACGGTAAGTTAATCTAGCTCATATTTGAATCGCGTTCACTCAAATTAGCAAAAACGTGGTTTACTCATAGAATCAGTCAATTTACTGAAAAATGAGTAAATGTCACTATATGAATGACATTTACTCATATTTGAAAAAAAAATACTCATTCTACGAGTGACCTACGCTTTGCGAGTTTGAGTAAACGGTACTCAATTATGATTTGGTCTCATTTGCCATGAAGTTTGTTTTGATGGGAGGACTGACTGCACGCTATTTCAAAACAACCCAAATTTGAGTAGGGATATCCTACACTACACTAAATTTAACAAACAAAGAAGGAACTGACAACTTCGTTCGAATCCTGGTCAATATTTTCCATTCGGCATCTTGTTAGTCTAAACTTTGTTAACCTAATTTGGGGTACACTACTTTTGACGAATATGAGTAGATCGTTCTCAAATTTGGGTTGCTTAGAAATAGGTTGTGTACCGTGTGATTCGAGTCTCGAAACCCGTCGGATACGGTTCTGTTTTAAGTTTGCTCTCTGTTTTGTGTGTGCATTCGCTTTGATCGCTGCATTTGGCTGATTAGCGCTGACACTCTGTCTTCCGGACGGTTATACGTGTGTGATTGTGGTGGTATTCTTGCTTTCTGGGAAGTTTTCGAATCGAGAACGAAACGCGATTCATCGTGTTTGCAAGCATCAGAAGAGATGTCGCTTTCTGCGAACTTGTTTTATTTTCTTCGCGTGTGCTCCCAGAAATTTGTGGCATATGGGGTGTTTACATGCTGGTAGACGCTGATGCCCTGTTTACATTATGCTGGTGAGCTTTTCTGTTAACAGCTGGATCATTAGCGCTAATGAAATAGCATAAGTGTAAACACTCCAATAGTGAAGCGATCGATGCCTGCGTCGGAGGTGGGGTTTTCATGGTTTGTAGACAGAGTGCGCAATATGTTTTTATTTTTTTCCTTTAAAATTTAGGCTCAGAACATATAACAAAAGTCAGCGATATGTTTTTTTTTTTTCGTTTTTGAGTTATTTAAATTTAAAACTTTATACAAAAATGAAATCAATTTTTAAGGCTAACCCCCCCCCCCCCCCCCCTCAAAAATAGCATGGCCTGCCCTTTTTTGATTGAATTTTATTAACAAATCTTCGTGACTAGTTAAACAAAAACTATCTATAAGATGTCATGCAAAGGATGAGATCAGTAAAAGCACTTTTGTTCATCTATTTGAACTCGGAATTTTTATGATACAAGATCTCGAAAGATCGCAAATAATCGCAGCCATTTTTTTCACTAAAAGCGTGTCATTAATGCTCAAATATGCCATCACATAATATTACAGAACTATCCAAACAATTGTTATCCACTAACCTCGAGAAGACAGTGAGTAATCGGTTAAATCCTTTAATTTTAGATTATACTTAGTGGAATAATAATTGATAAAAACAATTGAAATTGATGATCTATTTGATCGAAGGTTAGCAAAATCAACTGATACCATGTGGAATAAATTCTCCAATACCTGTTTGGTCTATGCACATTTGTTACAAACATAATTCAATTATACTAACAGCTAGCAGAGGCAAAAAGTCTACAACAATCATATCGAGCGATTTCGCACGATGTAAAAGCAGCAAGTTTTGAATTGATACCACAACCTTGTGAGCTTTGAATAAGAAATAAAAAAAAACATAGAAAATTGTTCTCCTATCTTTTGGGTATGCAATGCAACAATTTAAAGACAATTTTGATCAATTTTGAAAATCGACTTTTGGCCACCTAGATTAGAAGAAATATCCCTCTGTGCGACGGCGATGGGGACGGGGCCTATTTTCACGAGAGGCATTGAGGCAATCCTGGTGGTAGCTTAAATCACTTTTTGCCCATTATGTTCAATTCTTACCTAAGTGGACTATTGGGCTCGGCAATGGAGGTTATATAGGCAGAAAAAATCTAATAAATGAATGCTCAAGTTGAGTAGCATTTGACCATGCTTTCTGAGAAGAGGGCACTTGGCTTTGCAGTGCTATAGCTTTATTCGATTTTCTTTGCATGAATGCGGTATTGCTATAATACTACCTTACTAGGATGTCGAGAAGAGGTGCGAGTTTTTCAAAGAGTTCAGTTAGTTCAGTTCATCCGCTAGTTCATTAATTGAGTATGTAATATACTATATTGCTCAGAAGCAGGCGAAAAAGTACCAGGTTTCAATAATGTATTGCAGAATCTTTCTACATTCAAATGGTCGGTGGTGGGATTTTGGGAGAAACGTGCCTTTCACTGGTGAAAAAGTGACTAAGGCTTTGAACTGGAACGCTTTCTCACAAAACGGCATGCGCAGTCGACTTTGTGAACGTGTTCGCAAAAATCAGGAAGTTGCAGAGGTAACCAGTATCAAAGCAGTGGGCCACACCGAGTTCCAGTTGGAGCAAACCTCTATAGTAACAACAAGGAGATCTAAGTCTTGTCTTGAGTCAGATGTTCACACTGAACTCCAGCAGTACTAAGAACATCCCCTGAAGGCCAATATGAGCTGCCACTTGGAAGGACGGGAAGAAGATCAAGGAACTCTACGAGTTCATCAAGGATAATAACAACGTCCAGGTTACGCTACACCAATTAAAACAACAATATCATAGAATAGAATGTTGGAGACGAATCATACTACGGTTGAAAGCCTCTTTAATGAAAACAACAACAGCGAATATAATAGTATAAGCAATTTGAATTAAAATAAAAAAACTAAAATATTCCAAAGCTCTCATTCAAGGCATCGAAAAGCATCGTTTTGTTCTGAACTACTTCCTCGGCCGAACCTTCACAAACATCTTCGACCATTTCAGTGGATTCTGTGGCCCACCAAATCCTCCCCACCACACGCCCGCTCCATTTTCCAGCACACGGTCACCGTAGATTCCGTTCAAATTGTTTCTCCTGGATCCCGTTCCGCAGTCCATGTGCCAATATCCACTTCCCATTACGGCTGCGCAGTTCTCACCCGATCGATCATTATCCCTATCATAGGTGCTGAAATTTTCCTTCCGATAAGCGTAGAAAGATTCACCTGCAGTGCCTTCCATAAATCCCAGCAATTTGAGCTCATAGTTGCTCGGCTCGTTTGCCACCCCGAACGTGGTGTAGTGATACCACACGGGATACTCACTGAAGTTTGCCATCACCACCAAGAGCTCGCATGGTTTGTCATGGGTTATCTACGAGAATGAAAGATTTTAATAAATTTTGAAGGCCCTGACCATTTTAGGAAAACTTACCTGGTGTAACTTGTCTAATCCCAACCAAAACTCCCGTTGCATGCTCCCGAACCCAAATTTGTAGTCATTCCAGCTGCGGTTGAAATTCGTTGAACCATCCATCCTATTCTGGAACTGCAGCCAGTGTCCACCGAAGAGTTGCTGCTCACAGTACGCCTGGAAGGGTGTCGAATTGCTCCAAGGCGTGATCATGTAGATTCCGGAGGTGTTCGGAGCATCGTTGCAGGACTGGTAGTATTGAATTCGATGGTAGTTGGATTCAACGGAATCGACAGTCAACGATCGCTGGATGGTGATCGTAACCGTTAGGATTAGTGACTTTAGGAGTACTCTCATTTCCGGTTCGTTGTGGATGACGCAGTTTGTGGATAGGCAATCGTCGAGTGATTCCCCACTACTGATTTTATTCTTGAAGAGTTAAACAACTCAGCCATTATCTTACTGTTGGTACTTGACTTGAAGGGCTCGAAGGGGGTTCCTTTTATCAGTTCAATATAATAGAGCTTCTGTTCTGGTTAGTTTGGTCTAGTCGTTTGAGTCATCGAATATCTTCCGTTCAAAATGGATCTGTCAAAAACTACTGTCATGATAGCATTTTATGCAATTTCACTGATCAGGTAAGCATCAACGAATGAATAAACATGAGTATTTGATGAAATAAATTCAATTTAAGTGCGGTTCGTGTAACATACAAATCCTGCAATGAGGCACCCAATCAATCCGGAATTTACTGGATAAGCTTGACGGATAATGGCATTCCGTTTCAAGTTTACTGTGAGCAGGAGAAATATGCTGGCCACTGGCTAGTGTTCCAAAGTAGAAACGACGATTCAACGAGCTTCAATCGTAGTTGGAATGAATACAAGTACGGATTTGGAAATTTGGGTAATAATTTCTGGTTGGGATTGGATAAGTTGCATCAGGTTTGAGCGGCACAGTTAGATGATTAAAATGACAATTACTAACATGCAGATCATTTTCAGCTAACAAATTCGTTCAGTTATGATTTGATGGTGGTGATGGATGACTATCTGGATTTCTTCGCCTTTCAAAGATACGAGCACTTTGTGGTAAACAACGAATCCTCGGACTACAGCTTGCGTCTTTCGGGAGTGAATTATGGAACGGCCGGTGAATCGCTGTTTATCTACAATAACGAAAAATTCTCCACGTTTGACCGATCGAATAATAAAGGAACGGCAAACTGTGCCGCGGAAATGGCTGGTGGCTATTGGCACTATGATTGTCGAAACGTTCTGCGCACGAGGTAGGCCCGATGCGTTGGGGTTATTCTCGAGGTGAAATTTATGTTTTTATCACTGCTTTTCAGGAGCAACTTGAACGGTTTGTACGATCTGGACCATATTATGAGGAATGGCAGCGGGATGTGGTGGGGAGAGTTTGGAGGCACGGGGAAACCGTTGAAGAAGACAAGAATGATGATCAAAATTCGGGAATAATTGTTTTTTTTCGCAGCCGAATTAAGTACGTAGAGAGCTTGGTGATCAAATGGTGACTAACAGAGCAGAAGATCGTTGGTTTTTGAACCAACCCATGCCTGCCCTACAAAATCATCTTTTGAGGCTTAAAAAAAATATATATAATTCCTATCTAATTTCCTCTCTCCTTTGTCTACATTCCTTTCTCTCCTGTGCATGCAAGCATGTAGATATCAAAAAATGGAGAAGCCATCTTCATATATCAAACAGTATGATTGTAAAATAGTAAATATATAGTAAAATTCACATCAAATATAATCAGGTATCATTTTTTCCCATTTAAAATAAGTATGAATTTGATCGTTCTCCATACCGCATCAAATGATGATCAATATAATTCCTTCACTAACAATTTCCGTTGTGTGATAGCCGTGAAGATACAGACGTGTATTCGGCAGTGTTGGAAAAATATCAAAAAATCAAACCTCATCAGTGCCCAAGATCACTCTTGATTTTCGTAGACAGAAATCAACAAGCAAACATCTGCGGTTGATTTTGAAAGCTGTGATATCACAGCTCGGAATATCAAGCTAACAAAACTCACCAACTGCAAATCTCACCAAACTGTGGTGAGATTGAGTTTAATGATTTTTGCTTTACACCCGAATGCAACCGAATCTTCCATAACGGCTGGCAGTAGTCCCTTCGTGTCTGCCATCGGTGAAGAGCAAAAAGAGATAGCAAACTATGGCTTCTCTTTCTAAGAAAACGATGTGCAACAGAATCATTTTTGTGTCCAGTCAACTCTCAGCTTGATTTTTGCACGTTGTGAATAGTCTTGCAATATCAAAGGAGCTTGTAACATCAATATCAAGCATGATATTCTGTTCCAATATCACGCGTGATATTGAGAGCTTATGAGAGCGGAAAAATATTAACACTGGTATTCGGTCTCTAGTAGCAACGATTGTCGAACTAACAATTCGTCCTTTCCTTGATGATCGATTATTGATCTGAAAATAGATTGAATAGAAAATTCTTGAGGCAAATCATAATCTAATCCCAAGCCCCATTTACATAGATCTCTGGTCAATAACGAAGTAGCATCTGAGCAATTCCACGACAAGTAGAGAAACAATAAACGAATTCTTGATTACTTTTACGAAGGAACGTATCTGCATTTGATCGTTGGTTTGCCATAACGGGTAGCTGTAAATGCATTGTTTACAAAAACAGATACGTCCCTCTGAAAAAGAGATTTAGTATTTTATATTTTACCTATCAAAGAATCAAAACCGTAGATTTATAAAATATATAAATATCTGTTTAACATTTAGACTCAGTTCAGATGTGCGCACTCATCCCACTTTAAATCCATATTCCCCTTTCAAGAGCGACCATAATTGTAAAACAGTAATGTCAGCCCCCTATTTGAAAATCTTTTCTATTGCGCTTTTTCAGTGGTCTTACTTATTCAAACTAAAAAAAACCAAACCTAAACATCCATCTTGAAGATCAATGAGAAACATTTGTACCGCAAGCCGATATGTGCAAGGACTTGGACGGTAACCTTCTCACGAACGAGTGTGAGGTGATTGAGAGGTGGAAGCAGTACTATGACGAGCACCTCAACGGTGAAGCAGCAGAAAATGAAGGTGGCACGGCAACAGACCTTGGAGCACGCGTAGAAGACGACAGGCTACCGGCCCCTGATCTTCAAGAAGTTGAGGAGGAGATCGGTCGGCTGAAGAACAACAAAGCAACTAATGTAGATCAACTACCAAGTGAGCTATTAAAATATGGTGGTGAAGCACTGGCTAGAGCGCTGCACTGGGTAATTGCCAAGATTTGGGAGGAGGAGATATTACCGGAGGAGTTGATGGAAGGTGTCGTATGCCCAATCTACAAAAAGGGCGACAAGTTGGATTGCTGCAACTACCGCGCGATCACACTGCTGAGCGCCACCTACAAGGTACTCTCCCAAATTCTATGCCGCCCTCTGCCACCATTTGCAAGAGAGTTCGTGGGGCAATACCAGGCGGGATTCATGGGTGCCCGCGCTACCACGGACCAAATTTTCGCGATTCGGCAGGTTCTGCAGAAATACCGCGAATACAACGTGCCCACACATCATTTGTTCATCGATTTCAAATCCGCATACGACACAATCGATCGAGATCAGCTATGGCAGATTATGCACGAGTATGGATTTCCGGACAAACTGACGCGATTGGTCAAGGTGACGATGGATCGAGTGATGTGCGTTGTTCGAGTGTTGGGGACACTCTCCAGTCACTTTGAATCGCGAAGGGGGTTACAGCAAGGTGATGGACTTTCGTGTCTGCTGTTCAACATCGCGTTAGAAGGTGTGATCAGAAGAGCTGGGATAGACACGAGTAGCACGATATTCAGGAAGTCCATCCAGCTTCTTGGCTTCGCCGATGACATTGACATTATGGCACGGAACTTTGAGATGATGGCGGAAACGTACATCAGACTGAAGGCTGAAGCTAGACGGATTGGACTTGCCATCAAGGCATCAAAGACAAAATACATGAAAGGAAGAGGTTCTAGGGAAGACAATGTTAGCCTCCCACCCCGAGTTCAGATTGACGGTGACAAAATCGAGGTGGTCGATGAGTTCGTGTATTTGGGCTCACTGGTGACCGCCGAAAATGATACCAGCAGAGAAATTCAAAGACGCATTATGGCAGGGAATCATGCCTACTTTGGACTCCGGAGGACGCTCCGGTCGAATAAAATTCGCCGCCGCACGAAGTTGACTGTCTACAAGACGCTGATTAGACCGGTGGTCCTCTACGGCCACGAGACCTGGACTATGCTCGTGGAGGACCAACGCGCCCTTGGTGTTTTCGAACGGAAGGTGTTGCGTACCATCTACGGTGGAGTGGATGACGGAACGTGGAGGAGGCGAATGAACCACGAATTGCACCAGCTGCTGGGAGAACCATCCATCGTCCACATTGCAAAAATTGGGTGACTACGGTGGGCTGGGCACGTCGTAAGAATGCCGCACGACGACCCAGTGAATATGGTTCTAGATATCGACCCTACAGGAACAAGAAGAAGAGGCGCGCAGCGGGCAAGGTGGATCAACCAAGTAGAAGGTGACCTGCGGACCCGTCGCAGACTACGAGGCTGGCGAACTGTGGCCATGGATCGAGTAGAGTGGAGACGACTTATTCGGACAGCAGTAGAAAACAAGGCCTTAGCCTGATTGGTAAGGTAAGTAAGGACGGAGGGGTTCACAAAATTGGATCATTACTGTATAGGAATGTATAACTGCATGTACACACAATTCAACGCCCTCTAATTGACACTGGAGTATGGGTAAAACTTTTCTGCATTCAGCATGTCATAAAACTTAAAACGAGATTTAAACCTAGACCCTGGTAAGCCAAACCCCTATTCACTGTTTGATCCCACCATGCTTTTTGCACTGTTATCGTTCACAAATAAGTATTGAGAAGTGATCATAACGACGCTTCATACCAGGCAATAGACGCCACTAATTTAACCAACATCAAGAATCTCCAACAGACAGCGTACCTATAATTGTAATTGTTATTAGCTAAAGTCAGATAAATATTAGCTGTATGGTAAAACCCATAGGAACCTGTCATTTTCCTGATATTCATAGAAAATCTTTGAATTTTCTGAAATTTTACAGACGTTCTATCAATTGGTTCGTGAATTTATCTGGACTTCCTTAAGGTTCTCAGGACATCCTCGAGATTATCTTGACTTCACTGAAGTTCACTGTTTTTTCCAGAAGTCCTCAGAACATCTAAAAGTTTCCACAATTTCCTTGAAGTAAATGGAACTTCTTTGAAGTTATCGAACCTACCCATATGTTCACGGAATTTTCCTTAAAATAATTAAACTAACCAGTCTCAAAAGTTTCCACAATTTTTCTGGCATTTAAAGAAGTTCCTGAAGTTTTGACAATTTCCCAGAAGTTTTCGAAACTTTTCATTTTTTTTTGTGCTTTCCTTGAAGCTATTGGAACTGTCCTAGGATTCTCTGATCATCCCTTAAGTTATCGGAACTACCCTAGAATTCTGAAGCTCTTAGTACTGCCTGAACATAATAGAACAGTCCTAACAATCGCCAAGCTTAATTGATAACCCCTGAACTTTGGAGGCGCTTTCAAAAAAATTATTAAGTTTTCATATCTTTTAAATTTGTTGGACTGCTTGAAATTTTTTTTTTTTTTGAGCATCTCGAAATTTCCCGATGCTTTCCTGAATTTAATGAAACTGCAATCATCTTTCCTGAAGTTCCACCAACTCTAAAAACTGCACGAAAGCTTACGCATCATCTTTTAAAATGTCCCGCATTTACCCGATATTCATGAATCTTTCTTGAATATCTCGGAGTTTCCGTGAAGTTCCGGACATCCTCTGAAATTTTGAGAACTTCTATTAAATTCCAGAAATTCTCTGGATTCCTGTGTTCTCGAAGTTCTGTGACATGGCAGTGGATACCTGCTGATTTTTAGTACCTATTGATAAGTATATAATTCGTAGATAAAAGATGGATTCATCAGTGGTGTTGAGTACTTGGCACCGATGAAGTCTGCAAGTAGTAGACAAAATACGCGTATCTGTCAAAAGATAAGCAGTTATAACGGATTTCCATAGCTCTTCATACTTTGTTGAAGCTTGATTAGCTTTCCCCTAATCTTCCTCCAACTATTACGGACTTCCCTGAAATTTTCGGTGCTTCCCTGAAATTCCCCTAATTTTCTAATGATCCCGAAATTATCCTAATTTCATTTAACTTTACTGAAGATCCCTCAATGTTCCTGAAGTTTCCGGAACATTCCGGAAATTCTCAAAATATTTCATCTTTCCTTGGAACTAATTGAAAGTTTTTAACAAATTTTCCATAACTACTCGGAAGTTCTCTGATCTTCATTGAAGTACTTGGAACTTCCTTGAAGATAATGAAACTTCCTTAAAATCTATGATCTCCTTTGAAATTCTCTATACTTTCTTTCGGAGATTTTAGAACTTCTTTAAAGCTCTCGCAATTGTCTTGAAATGAGATACTTAGAATTTATTTATATGCATAAATGTTCCTCAAGTCGTCACTTCTTTAAAGATCTCTTTATTTCCTTACAGTTTTCTGAATATCTCTGAAGTTACTCCTTTAAAATTAATTATGCGTCTCTGAAGTTCCCAAAAGTTTTCGGTACTGCCCATATATTCCCTCCGTTTGTTTATGAAACTTCTGTGAAATTTTTGGCTTTTCCGTTTTTAAAGTTCCTACATTTTTTGTGGAAATCTTTTCTGAAGTTCACGTAACTTCCCTGAAATTCTCGCAATTCTTCTGATCATGTTCCTGGAAATACCCTAACATGAATGGAGCTGTCCCCTTTCTGAACTTTCATGAATATTTGGATCATCTGTGAAGTTCTAGTCAATTTTCTTAAGTTCACTAAACTTTCCTGAAGCTCTTTGGACAATCCTTAAATTATCAGAACTTCTTGAAATTAAATTAAGTTCACTGAAAAAATCTTGAAGTTTGCTTGAAGTTATGAAACTGCACTCAAGCTCGTTAGTGTTCACTGATGGGAATTTTTCTGAAATCTGTGGGACGTTCCTGAAGCTATCGGCATGCTTGTCATGCACAGTTGTACACACCAACTGCTCATTTGTTAATAACTTTTCACTCAGTTGTTGAAATTTGTTTTTCTTTAAAGTAATTGATAGATTATAATCCTAGTTTACTATAAATATGGAAATAGTAGGTACATTTTAACATTTGAATAAACACTAATGAGTTTTTACACTTACAGTTCGAGATGTGCAGCGAGCATTTCTCACTTCATTTTTACATCGCAAAAACAAATACAGTTTATTACTTGAATTAAAATCTACTTTTTTCTACGAATCTATTACAATCTTAAGCTCTATTCTATCTACTGCTTCAAAAAGAACTAAGTTTCGTCAACTGTGTGCAAAGTTATTAGTAAATGAGCAGTTCGTGGCCAAAACTGTGTATGCCAAGCATGGCTATCGGATTATCTTGAATAATTGTGGAACTTAAATTAAATTCTCAGAACATTTTAAAGGCTCTCGAATTTTGACTGATATCAATGGAAGTCTTGTATGAAAACCTACCGAACATTCACAAGCTTAAAATGGTTGAAAATGTTTAGATTATGTATTCTCATGTTTTTTTTCTTTTAATTTGGCGGAGTTTTTCTCAAACATCTGTTTACATCACTAGAGAAGGTGCCATATTTCTTCACCTTAAGAGAGCCAATTTAAAATGTGCACACAAAATTTCTTTAATCCATGTATGCATGTCTTTATAGGAGCGCACGAACATTCATGAGATGGCCAACATGAAAACAAACTGTTTATACTTGATGGGTGAAACAAATGTTATATCTTATGAGCACTAATCATTTGTATGTTTAATTTTAAGACAATTTTTTATTTCGAACGATGGGTGCATCGAATGTCTCTGATGTGCTCACAATTTCATAGAACATCCATAAGTAGAATTTTTTTAAAGTGCTTGTACTATATTTGAATTTGGAATGTTTTCGTTCCACGATTAAAAGTGGAAAAGTGAATGAAAACAGAACATTTATCATATTGTATGTTGGCAGCGGAATTTTGCACATATGAGCGCACATTAGTCTGAATGGTCTTTCAAAAATTCCCTTTTGTATTTTGGTGCACACCATTTATAAAAGGAGCGCATGGAGATCGATATTTATGTGCCCAGTTAATAAAAGAATAATATTTATAATCATAATCGGTTTCCGAAGCTAGAGCATCTACCATGACAGGAGTGTGTTAAACCACTCCTTGTTCAATAGCAAAATTTCGGAACATAAATTAATATTTTAGACCCAAGATTTTAAAAATTTCAATGGAACCAAAACTTTTAAATTCTTGTGATTTTGGAATATTGCCTTCGACACTGAGCCTAGAAAACAACTAATATGTTTAATTTTTGAAGTTGAAGAAATGGAAAAGAATTTGAATCGGTCATGCAGGTTGTACGAATATTTCAGGTTTTCTACATAACTAATCCACATTTTCCAGAGTATATATTCAGGTAACAACTCCACACCATTATCTGTGCTTGATAAGGTGGACCATGTCACCGATATGGGTGTTGTGTTGGATTCGAAGCTCTCCTTCCATTCCCATTACGCATCGATTATTCTCAAGGCAAACCGTCAACTTTGCTTTATCGTCAAAATTGCCAAAGACTTCACAGATCCACACTGCTTAAAAACGCTATATTGTTCCATCGTGCGACCGATTCTTGAAAACATTTTACTCGTATGGCCTCCATACGACGATACATGGAACCTCAGAATCGAGCGAGTCCAAAAAAGGTTCATACGGCTTTCTCTTAGGAATCTATCATGGCGTGAATCGTCTAATCTTCCAGCATATCCCGCTACATGCCGTCTGCTTGGTCTTGAAACGCTTGATCGAAGACGAAAACTACAACAACTACGTTTGTTGTTAAATTATTCAACGGTGATGTCGATTGCTTCTATCTTCTATCGCTCCTTGACTTCCGTGCTTCAGGTAGGATATTACGTCAGTGGTCCCTGATGCAGCCGGGCTTTCATCGTACTCTGTATGGTTATAACCAGCCTATATCTGCAATGGTTCGTTTGTTTGCATCGGTTGAATCCGCGTTCAATTTTGGTATGTCAACGCCTCAATTTGTGAATAGAGTAAGAAGATTGAACATAATTTAGATATTCATTAAGACTGTTTGTCAGATGATTTACTAATCAATAAACAATAAATAAATAAATAAATAAACAATAAATAAAAAGTATTGTTTAAATAGGTGCCATTACCACCTTTAATATTTGGAGCATCTGTTTATTCGTTATTCTTATCACAAACCCAAATTAAATCTAATATCACAACTACAGGTATTTTCATACAAATTTCAGAACTCTAGGGTCAGCTTCATAAGTTGATTATTTTTCTGGCTCTTATGAAAGACCAGCTTGTGGAATTCACGGAAATGCTTCAATTTCTGGCACACCAAAAAACCCCAGTAACTTTGAAAACTGCAGCTAATCCACGACAATATCAAAAATAAAACCGGACATTTGTGTAAAAGTAGATTTTAGACGAATTTGCAGAGGATCATCCCCTTCGAAAATTCCGGAAACTTTTGGATAGAACCTAAAGAGCATTCGATGTAAACATAACTTTAAATTCAGAGATCAGGGTACATCTGGAACAATTGAAGGATTTTTAAATTTGGGTATGGTAGACAGGATTAAGTATGAAACACTAATTAGTATTTAAAACTCTACTCTGTCTGATACAGTGGGGTTTTTGGAGCTAAAGCCTCACAAATTTCATTAAGTTCCTCGGGTTTCTTGGCTTCTAAAGTTCCAATAACACCGGAATTTTACCAAAGTTTTAGGAGCTTTCGAAAAGCAAGATAAAAGTAAAAATATTACAAGTAAGAGCTTTCACTATTCATAGGACATTTCTGCAACAAATTAGCTACTTAAAATAAGCTTAGTCAGATAGATGAGATTTATTTATACCTTCAAGAATCTAGAAATTAAAATTAACTAAAAAATACATCGCATATGCCATTTTGAAAAATTAGTCAAAATGGCCGAATTTCAGCACAAACTTGGTTTATTGTCCCTAACGAACAATTATGCGAAGTATCATGGAATTCGGAGAGGGTAAAGTTTGATCGATTCGTCAATTAGCGCGGATTTGATCATTTACGAATCTTACGGTCATCTTAACGTTACTGCACCTTACACAGCCGGATTATGCTCCATGAAATGAAATTAATTAATGCAGTTTATTTCTTAATAATTCAAAGATAGAATATTATATAATTTTTCTTTAAGGTCGGTTGAACCTTCATACTATTTAAAATTCCTACAAAAAACTGACTTGGCACAAACTATTTGTATTATACAGTGCAAAAATCATTGTTTAGGTGATGAATGCAGGCGTCTTCGTGAAAAACCTGTATAAAGAAATAGAGGAGAAATAGTAATTTCAATTTTATTCCACTATCTTAATTGCTTACCCTTGACAGATACGCGTATTTCGTCGTTTATTTATATCTATCTAACAAGTCAACATATCAAACTTTAAAAAATATAGCTGTGCTTGAAGGACATTTTCTCAGCTGCAACTTTGGTGAAAACCACTTCTCGATAAAAAAAAAAATAAGGAACAAAAGTTATGAATGATTTTAGTCACTTTTTTTTTTTTTTTTTTGGTTATTAATTTATTTGATAAGGCTCAACCGAATTAACTTTACAGAGCCGAGGATTCTTGGTCACTATACAATACATCTTAAAACTATAGTCAAAAGGTACAACACAATAAACACTTTATCTTCCGCTATCCAAAAAGCCTCCTCCATCAGTACTGGAGCCGCTTCCAGTGGTTTCATTGTATGGCAAAATTGTTGTACGCCAACGAGGGTCAGAGCACGTCCATTGCAGCAATGGACGCAAAACGTGGTCAGCACTCACACATTCATCACGAAACGGTTGCTTTCCAAAGTCGACGACGCATCGACCGAAAGAACTGCTGATGAAGAACAATGAGGAGGACCACACAATGGTTGCTGCCGAGAAAACAGACGACCGCGTAGGACACATCGAGAGTGGCCTGCTTTTGTCGACAGCCGAGTGAACACTGTTTTTAGTCACTAATGCCTTATGATTATGCTCAATGCTCATTATGTCCAGCAGGGAACTTGGTGTTTCTACTGCTTAAAATAGAGCACACAAATCATGGCTACTATATGCCTCGCTGTAAAATACAAAGTTTCCGAATAAGATTAGCAATCTCTTTAACAACTTTATATTTAAATGGACGTTTGGCTGAAAAACTATCTTCCGTAAAGTTGTAGCCCTTGAGAATACCAATAGAACTGTTTTAATTGTGCAACATACAAAATGGCTAAAGACAATGAACAACAAGTTTTGATTCCCCATAGTAATTTCTTTATAAACTTCACATGGTTTTTTGCCAAAACAGTTTCATACCTCATTTGGTTCAAATGTTGGGAAGTTAATCGGAACATGATTTGGAGCCGTATGACCACTGTGGTCATTTTGCATCACTCTAACGATCATGTCCTTGAATTCTCATATGATCTGAATTTTGTTCATGTTAGATTGTGAACACATTCCCAGTGGCACCCAGAACATGTGTGCCTCATACTCATACTTTCATAATTCCGAAAAACATTTTTTTTATTACGAAATGAGTCGAAGCAGCCTTGCTTGTAGAAAGCAATATTTCTCTGAAGTGACCAGATTGTGAGAAATGAAATACATGTTGGAAGCTTGAAAGTTTGCATCACCAATGATATACCCAAGAAATTACAGAACTGGATATGCCGTTGACAATCAAAGAATGTTTTGGAAGTTGAAGATTTCGCAAAGAATCTTGTATATAATAGAATGCGAGGTAAGGAGGAAATAACCAGCGCTATGTAATCAATTCAAATAGCGCACGAGACTCACATGGAACAGTGTGGAAACCCTCTGAGGCGATTTTGATTTAACTTCAAATTGATGGATTCAGGTTTACCTATAAAACATAAGCCATTAGGAAACCTTATCTCAATTCAAATGAATTCCATCGATATCCATATTCGTTTTCGTTTAGCGTTCCTCGATTACTCAAATGAAATCCAGTCCAAATACCTACCTATGTTTCGAGACACGTGAACTCGATATCGAATTCAGAAGATACCGTTTACATCCTGCTCCTGGCTGCTAGAGAGGATAATGATTTATTGATGAAAATAATTGGAATAAGGTAAGCTCTCTAATGGGCTTCCGATGATTCACGGAAACTTTGGCATCATTAATTTATTCCAAATGCTTTGCTTTCCCAAGAGGGAGCGCAGTCGACTCGACACACTGCACGCACATCCTGCCAATTTTCCGAAAATGAATGGAAGCGCCCTCGTGAAATTATGATGTTCCTTCACAACATACATGAATGTTTATGATTTATGATGGGATTGCAAATATAGATGCAAACTTATCGAATGGCTTAATCTCCTGATCCGTTGAAACTTTCATCCAATTAAACACCGATGTAAATGCATTCTGGAATAGAAACTCAATCCGCTGGTTACCGTGGAACTTCTTGTTACTAGTGTCCAACTGTCAGTTGCAGACTACCATTAATAACTCGCAGTTTGGATAAGGGAAAAAAAATCCCGGGAAAACGCAACTATTTGTCCGGAACTCTACACGCCAACCGCAAAGTGGAGAGCGCAAACTGAAAATCCATTTGGAGCTGTGTGTTCCAGACATGCAACTGCGCTCACACACGTTGGCAAACAGAAAGCGCTCCCGTGTGGACTTAACTACGACTCACATCCTCGTGGTTCTTTTTATAATTCTCTAGGAAATCATTTTCACTATTGTTCTTATAGAGTGTGTTCTACTGCGCACACCACCAACAGTTCTACACATCATTTTTCTACATCCCCATTAGAGGAACGCTTGAATAGGATAACAAAAAAAACCCGGGCGCTCAAACTTTGCGTTCCGCTCGTTCCTTTTTGTAAGTACAACTTCCATTTATTGTTTTCAGTCACTTTTAATTAATTTTCTTGCGGGTTTCTGTTTCCGGTTTCCAAGATGTGGTGTTCGACCAGTGGCGATGAATAGACGCGGAAAAATCCCTAAGAAAAATCAACACAATTTAAAAGCAAACACCTGATGTTGGCAGTTGGCGAGCAGCTTTGTGAGCAATGGTTTTTTCTTCGACACGGCGATGTTGGAGATTGCCCGGGAAAGTGGAAGTTTTTTTTTTCTTGTTCCGATCTTACTCTCTGGGAATATAGTTTTCCGAAGTAGGTAGCTAGTTTAGACTTGAAGTAGAAAATAAATCAACACGATTGGTGGGTAAGATGGGAAACTTTGGAGTGGGTTTGATTATTTTTGTTGCAGAATAGAGGTGGAACCGTCTGCTTGGATGGTGCAAAGTTTCGTTCGCCGAACAAAGGTTCATTAATTATTGTAACAATGTTGTTTTGCCGTGTTTGACGTTCATGTTAGATGTCTTTTTTTTTTTCGTTTGTTCTATATAATTTTCCGTAGGTTTTGTGCATTAAAAAATGATCAAGTACATAGTGCGGAAGAGTTCGGATGACTTCAGGATTAATGATGTATTATTCCAGTAAAAAGATAAATTTGGCGGTTAGAATAATAAAGGCCTATCCACAATGATCAATTCTCTTATTTTGGAAGGGTTGAACGCCACTTCGTCGTAATCCGTCCTATTTCCATTCTATCGATTTGAAAACATGGCCATTCTGCTTAACGAATGATAAACTGAAAGCGTACAAAATTATGTAAATGCATAATTTTCAAACACTCTAGGTTGATTAAAATTGCAAACCTTCATACGCAATTTTGCCCGATCTGTCATTGACAACACGTATCCCTCGTTTACCGATCTGAAATTAAAGTTTAATTAAACGTGATGCTTGATGCTAATATTACATCAGTCTTCCAGAATGAATTGAGCCGTGGCGGATGCCCGGTTGGCTCTGTTGGTTGGTGAGGCCAGGCCAGTTCATTTGATTATGACTATGAGAGTCAGCATAATGGCTTGCGGTTTGGCTGTGAGCTTTCCCCGCACACATTAGGCTCCCGGTACGTTCGTGCATCATAGCAGCGTGATGATTCCCGACTCTGAGCACTACCTTGCCGTCGTCGCTGCCGGAGGAAGTCTTGTACACTGATTAGAGGTTCGCTAATGGGAACCGGAATGCTTTCATGGTAGCGCGCAAGAATGCACCTACACACATGAATCAGTACCGCTGCTGCTGCGGATATTTGCCACTTATATCGTCGCAGATCCGGGAAGTGGCTTCGATATGCTCGCCCAGTGCCGGGGATGTACTGAGGTACTTGTTGTGGCATGGTTTTGACGTACCTGTGGTTTACACTGCACCATACAGGTGGGTTCGGTTCAAGCATCCGATGAAGTAATTAGTTACGTAATACAATTTAACTATGGAACAAAGTGCCTGTGATACATTCGTGAGTTTGGTACTTTGGGCAATTATTTCAAGAAGGTCTGAAAGCTGCTTTGTGTCTTGAGCTCGACATGTCGAGTGTCATTTAATACTATTAGTTTCAGAAAAGGAAGAAGTCACATGAAGCACAATGCAATTACTGTCTACTTGGTATATATGTGTTGCGCAGAGGGTTGTTTACCCGGTATTACTGGTAATAATGTACCATTTTACAACAACGAAGTGCTGGTTTTAGGCGGTGGTGTTGTTTGTATTGTCATCTACTGTCAAAGACATGGACCCAATTTTTAAAAAATTTAATTTTACGTAACACTTTTAGAAGGATTAATTATCTAGCGAGACGTTCAGACTATACACCTAAAAGGAAAGATTTTAGTGTTATTTCCACGATCACGTTTTTCGCATACTGCATATTATTATTAAATTTCTCAATATTAAAAACCGATTTTCACACAACCGCACCGGTATCAACAACCCTAATTGGGCTGACTATTGCTGTCTGTTATAAAACCGAGTGGTACCAGGCACATCGTAAGTATAATGAGAGATTCCAACAATGCCTTGCATGCAACCGAGAGCAAAGTACTCAAATGAGAAGCTTTAACAACTAACGTAAGGATTACGTGTCATGATGTCAAAGACAAGCAGATTTAACTATTTGGAAATGATTATAGTGAAACAGCATTCCTGAAACACTGTTGTTATTTGTTACACATTTTATTTTCATAGCTTGAGCGAAGTACAGCTTGAGAGAGTTATATCCACTTGTCTGTGATGGTATCATGGTCCAATACTACTGTCGTCTCGTTTGTGGACAGTTCTAGTGAAGCGTAGTGTAGAGCATATTTCCTGACACCCTTGCTTAGAATATTTGTGTCCACCACTGAAACTTGCAAGTATTTCAACTGAATGAACAAGCAGGACAAGAATGTTTCAAAATATCGATTTACTTGCCTAAGCCAAATGCCACAGTTTCCAATGTAAATTAAATCCAAAGGACAAAACTTTATTTAGAATGAGGAAGCAGACAGATTGAGATGGTATTGTAATGTTTCTATCAAAGATGCCTTCTACATATTTCATGCGTATCATTGGATTTGATAAATTGTCACAAATTGTTGAGATATTGTTAAAACCCCAACACTGCTTCTTGATTCCAATTCCGTCGTAAGAGTTTCAATTCCTTCCAAAAACATTGAAACGTCATTGGATTCACTTTGGCAGACGATTGAAGGAAGAAAAAAGTGTTTGCTAGGAGCGCTTATTTTGTTTTTGAGAACAATGGATGAACATAATCATATTATGCGTTGATATAGATATTGTTTTGTAGGTTTAGAATAAAAATATCGTACCAAATGTGTGATTGATCCGTTCACGTGTTCCAGCTGTATCGATATGAACTCAAAAAATATTTTAAAAATTGCATGCTAGAGGAAAGGGATGTAAAGAGCGAACACGAAATTATTGCGACACTGGAAATGTCATGCCAATTTTCTTATAACGTTTAGAATCAAACCAAAATTTTAGGGTAGGGTTAGGGTGATACATATATTTACTTCAAAAATCAAAAGAAAAGTTAATCGATGGAGCCTTGAGTGTAAAAGTTAACGCATTTTCGCTTGATGCCCTCCATCAAAGTCTTTACAGTGTCATCCGGTACCAGTTTCTCAGTTTTTTTTTTCAATTTTCTTAACATGTCCTTCTCGTCTTTGACTGTCTTCTTGCTCTTCCGAAGTTCCAGCTTCATTATTGCCCAGTACTGCTCCACCGGGCGCAGCTCCGGACAGTTTGGCGGATTCATGTCCTTTGGAACAAAATTGACAGAATTGGCCTCATACCACTCCAGGACACTTTTAGAATAGTGGCATGATGCCAAATCTGGCCAAAATAGCGGAGCTTCGTCGTGCTGCTGCAAGAACGGCAAAAGGCGCTTCTCGAGGCACTCAGATTTGTAGATCTCGCCATTTACTGTGCCCTTTGTCACGAAAGGCTCACTCCTCAGTCCGCAAGAGCAGATGGCCTGCCAAATGAGATATTTGGAGGCGAACTTCGACATTTTCTTCTTCTTAATTTTGTCGTCCACATCAAACTTGCTCTTGCCGGTGAAAAACTCCAACCCCGGAATTAGCTTAAAATCGGCTTTTATATACGTTTCATCGTCCATCACACAGCAGCCATATTATGTCAGCATCTTCTCGTAGAGCTTCCGTGCCCGAGTTTTAGCCGTCGATTGTTGCCGCTCATCGCGGTTTGGGAAGTTCTGTACCTTGTATGTATGTAGTCCAGCTCTCTTCTTTGCATTATGGACGTAGCTCTGCGACATCCCGATCTTTTTAGCCAAATCACGGCTTGAGACGTTGGGATTTGCTTTAATCATCCGCTTCACCTTTCCCTCCGTCTTTTTGTTCTCCGGTCCCGGTTTTCTTCCAGCTCCTTTGCCGTGGTCCAACGTCAACCGCTCCTGGAACCGCTTCAACACTCTGGAGACGGTTGAATGGTGAATGTTCAACATTTTTCCCAACTGATGGTGCGACAGGTCAGGAAATTCCAGGTGTGTGGAAAGAATTTGTTCTCTCAACTCGCGTTGGTTCACCTCCATTTTCGTTGAATCGAAAAACACGACTTCGAGTTTGACAGCATGTACACAATACACATCAATGAGAAAGTGTGCAAAATTTGGTTGATTTTTACCCAATGGTAAAAAAGTTATGCCCTGTTGAATGTGTCGCAATAATTTCGTGTTCGCCCTTTAATGTCGGCCTAAATTCCCCTAATTTCCATTCCAAATATCCATTAGTACCGTCCCAATGACGCGTTCATCTAGATAAAATTGATAAATAGCCGATTTTTAGCGATGAGCCCAACCTTAGATCCATAGGCCAACATTAAAGCCATTTCCCCTTACTTAAAATATATTGTCCATAAATGTTGCTGTATTGCTCGCATATAGAGCTTCATACTTGGCGTAGAAAGCATCCAGCTATGTAGACAAACAAAAAAGTTGTGACCTAAAGTGTGTGTGTCCAGTTTTATAAAGTGAACAGTACCAAAGTAGTTCTCGACCCTGAATATTTTCAGCTTCAGTCAATTCTCCATATCTCAATGTTCTAAATCTCGATATGTGACTATTTTTTTCTACCGATGGTCGATGGTTATTTCGGTCACTTCAAATGGTCTAGTAGGTCCTTGTTCTATATCTTGATCTCTCCATATCTCGATGGTTCCTTCAATATCGAGATATGGCGAGTTTACTGTATTCTCTTTATCGACATTCTCTTTCATTAATAGCTCAGCTGCAGAAACTCAAACATAGTTTGACAGCAGACAGGACCTGGTGCCCAAATAATTTACTTTGACATGTTGCCTACGCGATAATGACGTCCTGGAAAAACATTTCCTGTTGTGTTTGACGTTTTTGATGTTCTTCAATATCAAACTATGCAACATAGCACGAAATCTGTTTGCATATTCGTGGTATCAAAAGAGAAAGTCGATGAAGACCCAGGTAACAATTTGATGCTTAACAAGTGTTGTTCAATCGATTTTTATTCAGCCTTAGTTTGAATAATTGTTGTAAATAGACCACGTTAACCTTTGTTCCGCTTTTGAGCATCTAAATCTGGTGATTTTAGTCAGCCAAAAGCTTAACAGTTATAAACATTATAAGCTTTTTAAGGCATTAAATATCAGTCTTTTCCAACCTTTGTTCAGCCTTCTAGTTTTTTTAAAGAAAAAAAATCAAGACCGTTCCATATCTTATATATTTTTATGGAACTGCAACAAGGTGCTGACGAATTAATTGGATTTACTTATTTATATTCTTATTATAAGTCTAAAAATTACCTTAGCATTTCGGGATTCGAACCGGCAGTCGCTGATTCACAGGCATCAATCATACCTACTGGACCACTTAAGCATATGTGTAGCAAAAGGTATGATCATTAACTTGAAACACGTCAAATTTAAGTTGAATGACAGCAACCCGAATAGTATAGCACAGCAATGCAGAATTGTAAACAACAACTGGTGACAGGAACAAATTCCTCACATTTTCAAGTGTAGTTAACACAATATGGACACAAGTGCGCGATTTATTTCGATCGTCATGTGGGCAGGCATGGAAAATTATTTACATTCATTTCATGCATTCATTTACATTAATTTGCCTTTAACTTTTTTTATCAGCAGCATTTCACAAAATGATGTATAAAGCTTTAGTAGGTTTTGTGATTAGCTACAACTTTTGCTCATAACTCAAATCAGTATCTCTTATCCATCACGAATTAGAGTGGGCAGAACTCTTTACTGTTTTTCAGTGAATGTAAAATACATTCACTGAAAAACAGTAGTGGATTCTGTTTGCTCTGGTTCGTTATGCATAAGAGATACGAATTTGAGTTCTTATCAAAAGTTGTAGCTAATAACAAAACCTACAAAAGTTCAATACATAATTTTGCGGAATTCTGTTGATGAAAAAAATTAGGGGCAAATGAATGTAAATGAATGTACGAAATGAATGCAAATGATTTTCCATGCCTGCATGTAGGAGCTATTTTAGTCAAAACACAGTAATACAAATGTTAATGTTTCCGACGTCGTCGCAGTCCACTTATAAATGGAGCTATTCCTACAAAACTCCTCTAACTTGTCTCTACTGCTGCCGCTGCTTGGGTTAGAAAAGTAGGCAGTGAATTTAGAAGAACTAAAATGCCGGAAATGCAACGAGTGACAACTACATTTAACAAATCAGGCTATCAAAATATTTGTAGTACATTGCTGATTTGTGGAGAAGTGTTAAGCTAAAATAAGGCTTGTTCAATCTTTAGATCAGCTAACTTTTTGAGGTTGAATTATGGGGATACAATTAGCCTCAACTATATATTCAGCCTGCTTATAATCAGCTTTGTACACCTTCAATCAACCAATAATCAGCTTCTGTTCTTACTGTTCAGCTTGAATTCTTCCTTGGGAAATAATCAATCGAGGCAGGTAGGACCTTTTGAACGCTTCTTATGCTAGTGTATTGTCTGCTCTCAACTTACTGTTCTTTGAAGCTCTTCCACAATTTTTAATAGGGAACTTTTTATACCAACACAAAGATCCTTTTTCCAATCCGAAAGATATTCTTGACTGTACCGGGAATCGAACCCGCCGCCTGCGGCTTGGTAATATAAGCAATTAATGCGAAACTAACAATTTCAAATTTTCTCATTACTTCACTAGCCCTCTGGTCTCAAGTACATCTATAAGCGTACCCCATTCTCGTAATCCGTATGCGTGATAATATTTGCACCATTGAGCAATGTCAAAATTAAAAACATTCTCAAAAATTCGTTTTCGTTTTTTTTTTATTTATTCAAAGGGGGGATGTTTCTCAGAGTCTTAAACTATTTTTTTTTTGTTTATTAATTTATTTGATAAGGCTCAACCGAATTAACTTTACAGAGCCGAGGATTCTTGGTCACTATACAATACATCTTAAAACTATAGTCAAAAGGTACAACACAATAAACACTTTATCTTCCGCTATCCAAAAAGCCTCCTCGATCAGAACTGGAGCCGCTTCTAGTAGTTTCATTGTATGGCAAATTGTTGTACGCCAACGAGGGTCAGAGCGCGTCCATTGCAGCAATGGACGCAAAACGTGGTCAGCACTCACACACTCATCACGAAACGGTTGATTTCCAAAGTCAACGACGCATCGACCGAAAGAACTGCTGATGAAGAACAATGAGGAGGACCACACAATGGTTGCTGCCGAGAAAACAGACGATCGCGTAGCACACATCGAGAGTGGCCTGCTTTTGTCGACAGCCGAGTGAACACTCAGTCTTAAACTATGTTAACCATCGATCGAGTTTCCACTTGCTGCAATTACGGCCTCCACACGCTTCCAGAATGCACGGCAGGTTTCTCTCCAGGTACGGGTCAATGTTTTTCTGAGGCTTGCTGTACTCGAGTGGCGTTTAGAACAGGCCTTGGCCTTCATGACGTGCCATATTGAGTAATCCAGCGAATTAAGAACGGGGCTGGATGGCGGCCACATATCCTTCGCCCAGAACGGAAGATGTTGCTACAACCACTTCTGAGTGCGGTTCGAGGTGTGGCACGAAGCCCCACCTTGTTGAAATACAACATTTGGCTTCGGACCGTACTGTTCTTTGATCCACGGAAGAACATACTTACTTAAAATCCCGATGTAGACCTCTGTGTTGGCCTTGTCGCCTTCTGGAATGAACACCGGGTCCATTTTTTTGCCATCGGAAGCCACCAATTCAAACACCATAACGCTAGCAGGATGCTTGGTCAGATACACGTTCTTGTCCTCGTCGGCCACGTATTTTACCGGAAGAGAACTAATATACCGGTCGGTTCTGGAATTTGATACGGGATCGACGGTAAACATGCTCTCGTCGGTGAACAGGATTACCGGATTTTTTCGCTTAAGGAAGTTCAAGATTTTCTTGCATCGTTCGACTTGTAGCTCCCGGATGCGGTTGGTAATCATGTGAATTTTTTTCCGTGCCCTCGACTTCTCCCCGCAATCTTCTTTTACGATCTTCCATGCCGTAAAGTCACTGATCCCGTGTTCTTTTGCCATTTTCCTTATTGAACGCACTGGATTCACCCGAATCTTCCTTTTGATAGCAGCGATAATCCTCGGAACCCAAGCTGACCTCGGATGATCTGTGGCCACCTTCGCGGATAGTTGTCCTTTCTTTTCTCGGTCTAAAACCCTTTTGACGGTCCGCCGGGACACTGCCACGGCGATTGAAATATCTTTTTGTGACATTTGCGCGTGGGACAAATCACGAATACGCTGCTGGTGCATTTGTCAAACTAAGTAAATCTTTTTCTTTTATTCACAGCCTATTACGGTATGAGCTATAGGTTACGTGCATGCAAAGAAAACCAAGGCACACTGGGCCAGAAATGCAATCTAGCGGAGCAAAATTAATAACTCCGAAACGAAGAATTTCCGCAACTTGGTGTCTTCGGCAAAGTTTCTCATCATAACAAGAACCATCTATTGACATAAACAAATAGTTCAAAACTCTTCCGCAAAGATGGCGCCATAATCTAACTTCTTTCTCTGACGATTTGGAGACTTGATGTCTTCGGCAAAGTTGTTTGCCTTGACAAAATAAACAACTCTTTTCAAGACGTAAAATTTCCACAGCCTACTGATTCCGAGTTATATGGAGTTAAAGAAAAAAATGTCGAAAATATGCTTTTTTCTTTCTGTTTCGGTTTTTTTGTAGACAACCACATAATGTTATATTTTTCTCTAACGCAAATGCTTTAAATAAATAACTTTTGTGAAGAAAAATACTGGTTTAAGCTTCAAATTTTAAAGATAATGTTGAAAAACCAAAAAAAGAACAACAATTTTTTAACTTTAATATCTCCCAAAGCGCAAAAAATCGCAACCTGACATTTTCAGCAAAAATTAAGCAATACTCGATAAACAAAAAATCAAAATTTGAGAGAGGTATATTTTGGTGTTTTTGAGATTTCATCATTTTAGTGGAGCATGTATTTTTTTTCTATAACTTGGCGTTTTCGAGACTTGACGCCATGGACAAAATTGTTTATCTTGATAAAATAAACAACTCTTCTGAAAAAGTCAAAACTCCACAGCCTACTGTTTTCGAGTTATACAGATGCAGTATACAGATAATACACAAATTATAGACCATAGCTACAAATCATCAACACTTCCATTCCTTGAAATGTGCCATATCACTAACACCAACCACACAGTTAACAAACGAACAGACATTGACCGACTTAGTACGACACCCGCAGCAGTATTGCACAAAATTAAGAATACAGATAAACGCAACAAAACCAGAAGAGAGCAATCGACCACAAATGAGAGATAGGTTTTTAAAATAGGGCATTTCGGCTACCAAACAAAATGGGTTTCATAATAGGGGGTTGCCAAAAACAATATTGCGCCAGTCGATACAGTCGATGCTCCACCAATGACATAATGAACAAATTGTGTTTTTAGGGACACTCTAATTCAGTGGTTTTCAACCTTACCAACCAGACTTACCCCGCACTGTTATAAGTTCGTACGTCAATTTGTGTAATGAACAGTAATTATCAAAATAACCTATTCAAACCACACAATGTCTATTCAAAACTGTCTAGACACGGACTCATGGGGAAAATAACCAAATTAGCTTTCTATTATTTTAAAATAGTCTTAATGCTAACCCTCAGTTCCCCTATCGATATGGGCTGGAAACAACGGCTTTACTTCTTCTCCGATGGAAAACGTAACCAGTAATGTTTCGCCTCAGAAAATCTCAACAACCTTAGCCCAGATTTAACTCACGCTTACCACTCATCAACTGTAATTGTAATTCATACAAAACCGTATAGATAACATCTCATACATCCTTCTACTACGGTGATGAAATGATCTTTCATCACATTATGACTGTTTGAGATGTTTTTGTAACTCAACCCGAAGCAATACAAAAAAAATGATCAATTGCCATAAATACTAAAATTATTAAGCTAGTCAGACCAGCACAACAAGTTGTATTTAACCTGTAATATCTTGAAACAAGTGAAGTAGCAGCCATTTAACGGTAATAATATCAAAACTGAGAGCAAATCTTCCTGTGACATCAAATTAAAAACTAATTCTGCTATCAGTGAGAGCAAACTGAAAACTCAATTTGATGCACCGTAAAACGGGATATCTCTGGTAATGCGGGTAACTTTGATAGTAGAATATAATGATTAAATTTACCCTCTGCACTAACTTAGAATTGAAAACATTGGTTTCATTTTGTAGGTTTGTTAACGTATAGAGTTTTTATACAGCATGTTTTACACATTTTCCAAATATCAGAAAATCAATAATTCTTGTTTTTCGCCTGATTGAAAGGGAACTCAAACAATCACTTACAAAATGTATTTACGATATAGCCAACACAAATTCAATGTTCTTTTCTTATTGCTTACGATATTTCTGAATAAATACTCATTCAAAATTTCAAATTGTTTGAAATTCACGCATGTTTTTCTACATTCATCGAGATTATCAAAGTAACCCCAATGCAAAAATTGAAACAAATTCTATAATTTTCGTTATAAACGAATTGACTCTAGGATCCTCAGTACTTGTTTTAAATAAAAATAATATTTGAAAAGCATCAATTTTTGTAGAAAATATTTCGAATATACTTCAAAACACTATCAAAGTTGCCCCGTTTTACGGTACCGTACGGTCCCATAGTAATATGTTTAACGGAAATCAATTGCATTTGCATATTTTTCTAAGTCTTGTGACAGAATGTCAATATTTTAGGTTTCTTTGATAATGCTCGATAAATGTAGAAAAACACCCGTGAATCTCAAATAATTTAGTCCAACATATATGAAACTTTGAATGAGTATATAATCAGGCAACATCTTATTGCTTTTTTTAAGATATTTAATTTGTGATGGATGTATTGGAAAATTTTTTTATTTTTTTTATTATTTATTATAGTCACTTTAACGCTCTTGGGTCATTCGTGACTTGTCCGGGGGTGAGATTTGAACTCGTGACTTTGGCGTGAGAGATATGGATGCTAACCACTACGCCGGGGTCACCCCCAGTATTGGAAATACATTTAAAAAGTGGTTGTTTGAGAATCCTTTAAATTATGTGAAAAACAAGGAATACTATATATGTACAATATTAAAACTCTATACGATATCAAAGGAAACAAACTATTCTACAAAATAAAACCAACGTTTCAAATTCGGAAATAGTGAGGATATTAAATTTAATCATTATATTATACTATGAAAGCTATCCGCATAATTAAAAGATACCCATTTACCTCCATTTACCTTTCCTGTTCATAATAAAACGAATATTCAATTTGATGTTCTGATAAGGCAATGAAAACAATTCTGCAACAACATATGTTTGAAGAGCAAATGTACTGCAAAATTAAAACACAATTGTTTATCAAATTTGTCAATCGCGTAAACTGAAATCAAATTATGTTATCAGTGTGATGTTGATATCAAAATGTGATTTCAATTTGCTCTCATTTTGATGCTGGACTTTGTTCAGGAGCTGCTACACCCATTTTGAGACAACTGTACTGTCACCCAAGAGACCTTGCACATTTTAAAGAATTCTCAAATCCTAAATCGCATGAGCATGAAAAAGCCAAGATTGTAACTTAAACAGTGCCGACGTTTATGATCATATCAATGTGATACGTGTAAAATAATCCAACTAATGAATGCTCCAAATACCTAGAAGAAATCTCGCCCAAACTGGAATTTATTGCTGATGACTCAAACTGAGAATGCAGCAACCACATCAATGAATTCCACGCCACTCCCAATCGACCAGATTAAGTACCTATATCCCGACGCACGTCCGATATCACTTTATTGATTTACAACCCACATACCCCTGAAAAAATTCCAACTACCGAGTTCCACCATGGAATATGTATCCTGAATCATTGTCTTGTGTTCAATTTGGCAATGATAACGTGACACTTAATAGATACCCCAGAATAGGATCATAAACTTGCGATTGGCTACACTAATTCGCTATAAAATCAGCTGTTGTGTATTTGCGCGGCTCAGTAAGAATTCGTAGGTCAATTTGAAGTCAAGTAGAGGAAAGATGAGCAAAATTTTACTTCTGATTTGTTTGGTTGGCTATGTCGCCGCTGGTGAGATCGTCGTTGATTCCAGAGCACTGCTCGCGCTGAAGAAACGATCCGATATAGATTTATTTTCACTTCGGTGGTGTGATATTTTCTATCAGGAAGATTTCCCCACGAACTCAGTGTGCAGCGGAAAAGAAGATGGAGTTTGGGATTACTTCCCGTCGTGTTGCAACGGGGCATACAACTGTCGCTTTGGTTCCATATGGAATGTATATCTGTGTCCTGCGGGTTTTATATTTAATGCGGCTAAGGAAGTTTGTGAAGATTTCACTGAGAACACGTGTCCCTATTTGGAAGATGGAACTGGAGAAGATGATATGTCTACCACCGAATCTACGACGACGCAGGAACCAGTAGTCAACTGTAACATTGTAGTGAATGGACGTATTCCACATCCAAGTAATTGCACTAAATTTATCAATTGCATCAATGGCAGTGCCTATGTTCGCGACTGCCTGGAAGGATACATTTACTACGCACCATTCGCTGTGTGTCTACCTGGACTAAAAGAAACCTGCAAGCTGCATTCGATAGATGATTTAGATTAGCTGTGATTGCCCATCCTATCTTAACTAATATAATTTGTAATTGAACTGCAATTTCCTGTAATAAAGTCCTAAAATGTAATCACCCATTCAATCAATATCTGACGTCAATGAACCGTCGGCCAATTATCTTTTCCTTTATTTAACGTCGGTCTCTGTTCCGCAATCTAGTGCCAATCACCGACGAACATCGATTGCCATCCATTGATGGCAATCGAATGTGCAGGAAGGCAGCTTCCACACCTGCGTAGGATATCGCACCCATTCAACACACATGGGCCGGGACCAACGGCTTTACTTCCCTTCCGAAGGAAGACGTGACCAGAGATTTTTATGCCTCAGAAAAATCCCACCGACCTCGGCTGGGATTGAACCCAGACCCATCGGGGTGTTAGAAAGCAGTCACGCTTACCACTACACCACCGGCGCCGGCCTCGGCCCATTATGAAAACTAAGAGACAAAAATATAGCACCCTCAAAGCTCGTCGCCAACTATACCACCAACAATGAACAACTCTGCTGGTTCCACGACCCAATTAACCTAACGAACCTTCGAACCGACAACAAACACCATCTGCTCTGTACGGCTCTCTGCCACGCCGGGCATGTTTCGATTTGACATCGATTAAATAATTTACCACCTTATCAAAGCTTTGGGGCATGCTGTTGAATTTATCAGCTGAACCTACACAAGCTTAAAGCCCCAAACAACAAAAACAGACTATCACCGCGATATAAATTCGCCAAAGCTGATTTCCGACCGCCCGTTGTCATCTCGTCGTCTGCTCCGGGAATGTTGATAAATTTTTAATGATCAATGCTATCGTTATTATTATAATCAACACAATAAGCCCTAGTTTGTACGTATCTTCGTCCGTCCCCGTGTTTCCTGATTATCGCATACATTCAGAGAGCATTGGATAATGCTGGCGATAGCGAACAAATCTGTTCCCACTGTACAGCGACGAATCGAAGCGAGACAGCATAAGCTCTCGTCGATATGCGATAACCTTTATGTTCACGTTCCGAACCGAGCGGAGCATGAGATCGCCAGCGTGGTGGACGATGGGTATTGTAAGCGCCAGCAGGATGGACTGAGTAGAGCGAACGGTTGCGTGCACCGACAGGGGGCATATTTGAAGCGGAAAATCCAATGTTTCACCCGGAATAGTGGTCCATGTCTCTCAAAGCTAAAGGTCACTAGTTCACAGTCACGAATGCCCTCAAATACGATTAAGTGAATTTAATACAAATGCACGAAATTGAATTATTTCATCTATTTATTATCATTTACTTTTAGAAAACCCAAGTAACCAACAAGCCCGCTAATCGCTCTTTTTGCCTTATAAGGCTGATGTACGACTGATATGAAGTTCGGAAACCTTAAAAAGGGCGATTATCGGGTAGTTTGCGGGCTTGGTGGTTACTAGAGGGGGACACAAAGCAAAACATTATTAGTAATAATTTATTACATTCAATGTTTTTTGACGTAGAACTACGTTTTTGCCGACTATATTGAGGTGCAAAACAATATGTGTGGTGAAATAGTGTAAGGTTTTGAACGCTTGTAGCTTCGTCATGTATAGTAGAAATAAAAAACCAAATACGCCAATCGATAGGATATTACTTTACAAATCTGCTAAAATAAATGCTTTTCAAATTTTCTATAAAAAAAACCTTTAGAAAAATGTACAAATAATAATTTTATGACTGTTTTCATGAAATAAACGTCTTCCGCAAACCCAGTCGTCATAATCGAGTACCCCTTAGTTGCTCATCGTTCTGCTTGAACCTGAAAGGATGTAAAACAGCAAAAAATTCCTAGACCGGACCGGAAATCGAACCCGGCCACTTCCAGCATGGTCTTGCTTTGTAGCTGCGCCTTTACCGACTGAGCTAAGGAAGGTACCACTCCACATTTTTCGATCTTTAATTTTCTTGCATTGAACCGCAGCTCGGTATATCTCATCTTCCGTTCATGTGGTCTCCACTAACATCATGCGATGATAAATCCCACATAATTGTAAGCAAATCAAACATCTCCTGTTTGGGTGCATATATCAAGGAGGGTCGAGCAGGGTCGTTTGTTCATTACCCATAGAATTGCTCTATATTTTCCAACATTTTTTTTTTTTACTTTAAAGTTTAACCACTTTTGATCCTCCTAACCACTTACACACACCGTTATATTGCGATTAAAAAGGTAAATTCGCACTGAACTGTACTAGACAAAAAACTTATTTCTTATTTAAGGTTTGAATTTAGAATGATACATTCTCAATAAATAAAAATGTTTATGATAAGTATAAAAATATATGTATGTGTATACAATCCAACTTCCAGTGTCGGGCAGTGTTTTTATGGAAGAATTTTTTTTGCAATATAATCTATTATTATCTTATACTGATCCCATTGCAAACAATTTTAGCCCGGAAGTTTAAAGGTGATAGCTCTGTTGAGATTCAGTAACCCATTTTAGAATGCCAGGTCACTCACGTCTATTCCGAGGTTACTTTCACGTACAACAAGCCCCACATACATGTAGTACCGATATAAAATGTAAATTAGGGTGTTTCATTCTGGAAAAAGATTGATATTTTTGATAGGCCACCCCCTCAGTTCATAACACAAAAACAAACATCTGTGCTAAGAATCAGCTAAATTGGTCAACGTTAAGAGGTCGCGCCAACGATTTCAATTTTGTTCGGGATCTTCATCAAATTAGTATGAGAGAAAATGATGACCCACTAAAATCATTCTAACTTTTTTCATAATGAACCGATTTACATTAAATTAAAATATTTTATACTTAAAACTATAATGAACAACTTCGACGCATGTGATGGCGGTAAGAGTCTGAAGGAACCAGAAATCAAGGAGAGGGCTGGAAAACGTATCAATCAAACAGCAACTATCAATCCATACTCTGAAGTGTACAACGAAAAGTTAAGGTTTATTGAATGTGTAGGATAAACTTTATCGAGTGTTTTAAAACACAGGCGACGATCGATGTCGTATCGTAGAGCGAGATTGTGCGCGATGAAAAAAGAAGAGCTGCAGTATTTCTCGGTTATTCGGAAGTGTTCCACCGGTGAACCTGGTAATGGGTTGACCAATCAACCGCTTCTCCATATCACTTCTCAACTCCATGGCACTATTGTATGCAGAGATGACAGCACAATATGTTTATAAACATTCAGGTAAAAAAAATATCTTGCAAAGCATACTATGAAATATGCCCTATCAGCATACCTGCTTTTCTGCTCAAATCAAGGTTTATCTGCAATCTGAGTTCCGAAAACCAATTTCTGTTTTTAAGCATCAAATCGACTTGCAGTCTTCAACAAAGTTGTTCATTATAGTTTTAAGTATAACATATTTTAATTTCATTCAAATCGGTTCATTAGGAAAAAAATATAGAATGATTTTAATGGGTCATCATCTTTTCCTCCCATTCTAATTTGACGAAAATCCCGAACAAAATTGAAATCGTTGGCGCGACCTCTTAACGTTGACCAATTTAGCTGATTCTTTGCACAGATGTTTGTTTTGTGTTATGAACTGAACTAGGGGGTGGCTTATCAAAAATATCAATCTTTTTCCAGAATGAAACACCCTAATGTATATTGTTACTGCGTCAGGAAGTAAGTCACTCTGCCACATTGTGCTAACACCCACATAAACACACTTCAAACACCGTTCCACCGCATGATAAGCAAATGTTTTAATCAATTCTGGCACCACTGCTAAGACATCTTACCGTCCTGTAATAGCCGGGATACGTAAACATTCTAGATCTTGATTGAAAACCTCCAATCCGAAAAAGAGGAAGTCCGGAACCGGTTGAGATCCAAGAATGCAGCAGCATCAGGAGGAACAGATACTAAAAACGGGAAGATGTCTTGTCAAAAACCAAGAACGGAACAGTTTCTGATTTCTGAATGTCAGTTAAGTAGGTTCTCACCCAATCACGACATATTGCATTTGCCCTTGGAGGTGTAACTATGGCTGACGACCAGAATTCTATCTTCTACTGCGGGTAGGATTGCTCCCATTGCTTTTGGTCCTCCTTTCCGGATGGCACGTGGCCATTCGTCTTCCTTCTGCAGTGAAGTGTCATATTCGTATACGTTACTTAAATACTTCCACAGTACTTTTTTGCATTAGGCAAACAACAGCGAATGATTAATTTTCAGCGTTTTGTTATGGTCGAGGATATGGTTGCCAGTAAGAATATTTTTTCGGTTGTAATTTTGACAGCTCGGTCAACGCGGAGAAACACCCAGAAACGCATTCCGACACACAAAAACACACATGAAACACAATAAGCACAGACACAAGGTGGCAGAGTGTCTTACCCCCTGTACTGCGTGTACACTTCCATCATCAAAGAAATTCCTACTTTGTAGATGGCACGTATTTAGGGTAAACGATCCTATAGTTGCGGTACGTAAGAAGCGTTAGGTTCCTATAGTTGTGTATTGAGTCTCCATACACAACTATAGGAACCTAACGCTTCTAACGTACCGCAACTATAGGAGCGTCTACCCTAGTAGGATGCATTTCATAATTTTATATCTAGTTGTAATCAGTTAGATCTCATCGCTTATGTATTGCGTCCTTGCTGCTGAATCTTTGTCATATCGATTCTCGTTGAGTCCTGTTGAATAATCGGCATCTGTAGTGGAATACTCTTCTCTCTCTCTCTATCTCTATCACTTTTCGATGTTTTTCGTATCTCTTCTAAAAAAACACACTGAATAAGTGTAGCCAAAACCGAGTCTATACCACGCAAAATTCACTATGACTCGCGAACTTTTCCCTTGGTGAACTTAGTGAAATATCGCGAACCCCTCCAACACTAATGATAAGTATAAAAATGTACTTCGATATTACATTTTATATTTATAATAGTTTAACATTTAACCAATTTTCATTTAACATGTGTTATATGTATGTATGTAAGGTAGCCACCATCCCTTCAAAGATCTTGTCTTGTGTGCAGCTCCACTTAGTAGCAAGATCAATTTGAGCTACCGATCTGAATTCACAATATCGCTGTATAAAGGACCAAAAACGGAGGTGTGGACCCGTAAGCGAGACACTTACACGAAATCCACTGGAATTTATGATCCTCCTTCCAACGGTACGATCCAAGAAATCGAATAACACAATTCGCAATACTTATTAAGCTTCCTACAGGATGGTTTGTAAAGAAGGGCGCGTCAGTTTCACTGAAACTGTTGAAGTAGAATTCACACCACCACAATCGAATCGGTAGGATAAAGAAAATGATAGTGTTTATTCCCTCCTAGACTCCGGTTGTCATACCACTCCATCGTCCAGTTCCAGGTCAAATGATACCCTGATGCTCCCTCCCAACCCAGTGTTTATGTAATGGAGAAATTAAATATATCAGAACATTAAATATGAAATAGTGAATATAAATTTATATAGATAAAATAGTTTATATTCTGCAATGAAAATAATGATTATTTAACTTATAATAAGATGCAGCTCTATGTTTACTCAGCTCACAATATCAAGTCGATGAAACACTGAAATTTAAATGTTGTATTAAGCAAATATATATTTTTATCTCTAATTACTAATAATGTAAGGATGTAACAGTAAAGTGTACAGTGTGATGTATAACTAACATGACTAACAATAAAATGGGATTACGAGAAAAATTAAGGAAAGATCTCACCCGATATGTTGATTTCGAAGAGCTCCAATAGATATGCTGCCGCTAGTTCTTCAACCGGTGTTAAAAACAGCACTCTCGCCTTTCGGTTCTTACACAGCAGCGCAAACCCCATCAACCACGAAACACACTCTAGCCTCAACCTAGAGGTATCTCAACACAGAAAAAAAGGGCTGCATCCACTTTCCATCACCAATCACTCGCGACACAACGGCTTCAGTTCGCCAGTACACTGTATGTAAGACGCACCTAGGGTTACCATATGGTATCCTAAAGGAGGACATGTCCTCCTTTTTCAATAATTTTTCTACGTCCTCCTTTTGCCCAAAAATGTTCTCCTTTTTAATCCTTGCATTTTTCCAGTAACATATTAATAACATTGTTTTCAAAGAGCGTTGTTTGCAGAGCCTATTTGTTTAATTATGTCGCAACTTCATCTTATCTAGCAAATACCATTCGATGGTGGTACTAGGAGTATACTACAGCTGTCAACCCCCCTACATTTAGGCTGCGGTCAAGGTTGCTGTCCATTTCGTGAATTTTACCCTCAATTTGACAGATGAAAAATTTTCAAATAAACCTGCTATTCTACCAGACTTATTTCAGACAACCCAGGAATAAATTTTAACAAACAACTTCTCGAAAATCGGACGATCGAGGGATTTTCGAACATTATATATTATTTTTGAAGAATCAGTGAAAATTCATCCATTGTTTTGAATTTTTACTTAAAATTGACATTTCGAAAATAAATAATAATGTTCAAAAAACTCTCTGGTAAAACTAACAGGTTGCTTAGATGTTCCATGTTGGTTTCAATCAGCGATGACATGTATACTGATTTTTGTACATGATAAAAGTTGGGATGGTTTTAATGCTATAAAGCTGCAGTTTTCATGCAAATCAACTAGACTAGATCATTTATAAGTATCAAACATGAATTGTAAAGGCTAGTTTGATGCATTTTTCAGAAGTATAACGAGAAGATGAATTGAATTGATAACTACCACAAGTTACGAACAATCTCAATTGAACCTTCGCAAATCATGAATTTTGTGATAGCGCAAATATTATTAAAAGGTTTGATAAAAACTCATTGTCCTCCTTTAATGTTAAGAAAAGGAATCATTGTCCTCCTTAATCTCCAAACCTCAAATAAAATGTCCTCCTTTTCAAGTTTTTGATATGGTAACTCCAGCGACCGAAAACCCACGCGTCTAATTGGCGTTGACGGCGACTCTGTAGCTCTTTACTCCTATGAGAAAATCCATAAGCAAACGTCAGACTGTGCGTGAAACATGGCGGACTTTGTACTATCCTTTCATCCGAAAAATTCCAATAAGAAACTGTCTAAATTTGTTGGAAGAGCAATTTTTCCGACGGTGCCGTCAACGCCAATAACGCAGGTATCTGACACGGCGCCATGTTTTTGAAGCCAACATCTCGCACATTCCAAACGTCAAAATTTGATGTGATGATTTACTTTTGTTGTGATTTTGATCACTTAAAAAATGTGGTAACTTTGCGGATATTAAACATTTGTTTGCCAAAATTTCATTTAATTCGTTCGGTTCGTTTGATTTACGATGTTTACATGAAGTGTTTCGTGTCTACATGTAAGAGTGATTTTCATGGGTACAAGTACCGGGATGGGATGCAGCAGGAAAACTTTTCGAAACATCGATGATGTAAAACGTCGAATTGCTTGGCTTGATTCGATTGCGAGCGCTAACATAAAAGTGAGTGCTGTTAATGAAATTATGTTTAACTCCGTCCGGATATGCTCCAGACACTTCCGTGAGAATGATTTTTACTACCTCAATGGCAAAAAAATGTTGCACAAAACAGCCACACCAGTGGTATTTGAAAACAGTTCAAGCCTGGCAAGAAACACACGCTCCGAAAGGTATGTTTCAGTCTTTTTCAATCTATGATGAAAAACCAAAATATTTTAATTCATTGATTTACCATTAACCAGCATTCACTTACTTTTACACCTGATGTAGGCGAATTGGTCGTGCCAACAGCTCCAAAACGTAGAAGGTACATTCATTTTTGTGTTTTTATGTTATATATCGTGCTAGGTAAAATAAATAAAAAACATGTTATGTATTATGTTAGAACTATACACGCTAACTTGAAAGTACTCATTAATGAGTAAAAAAAGACCCATTTTGAAGAAAAGTGGCTTAACTCATTAATGATTAAACAATTTTACCCATTAATGAGTATCTGTTGCCCATTAATGATTAACAATTACTCATTAATGGGTAACAGATACTCATTAATGGGTAAAAAATTTACTCATTTAATGAGTTAAGCCACTTTTCTTCAAAATGGGTCTTTTTCAACCATTAATGGGTACTTTCAAGTTAGCGTGTAAGGTATGCCGGTGATATTAAAAATATGAACGTTACAGCCGATGAAGCTCTTCTCGCTCTTCCAAAAGTCCAAGCGCAGCTATCTCGTTCGCAAAAGACAGTAAAATTGTTGAGAGGTCAGAATAAGCGATTGCGAGATCAATTGGGCAGTATGCAGGAGCTTGTAAATAACATCACCTCTAAGAATTTGGTATCAGATGCAAACAGACCAATTTTACAGGTAAAGTAAAAACTTTGAATAACTAAATTTAAATTCAAATTAAGTTAAGCATTCATTTTTCCTAGAAATTCTCGTCCAATCATGCGTTATTCGAATAATTAAGCTCACGTAAGAAAAAGCAAGTTTGCAGTGATGCATTGCGTAGATTCGCCACGACACTGCATTTCTACCATAGAGGTAACTCTAAGACCACTGGGTCCCGAAGAAAATCATTATTATTTTTGGCTCACTCAGTACCAGAACAACGGTCCCAAGCAGTCCCAAGCTATTTCACTCACCCCTGATGTTATCTGTCAAACTTTCATAGCGAATCAAAACAAACATAGTGTAGTAATAGAATTTCAACTAGAATAGGGTACGTTAATCGTTTGCTTGGGACCAATAGGCTACTAAAGTGGTGAGCCAATTTAAAATCGTTAGTTTCGTATTGATTGTTGTTTCTACTCCCCAAAAGCGTATTCATATGTTCGTAGTGTATTCAACAATACACTACCACACCTCCGTACCATAATCAGGTGGTATGAAAGCCTAAATGGTGAGCCCGGCATTACCAAAGAAACTTTGGATGCCTTATAAAACAGAAAGCTGCCGATATGAAGGCCAAAGGAGCAACGCTGCTTGGCTGTTTAATGATGGATGAAATGGCCATACGGCAGCAGGTAAACTGGAACGAGCATACTAAAAAACTAGAAGGCATAGTTGATCATTCGGTTCGAGGAACAGGACCTCTTGAGCAGGCACCAGCAGCAAAAGAAGCGCTCGTTTTTATGGTTACTGGCATTCAACAATCGTGGAAGATACCAATTGGTTATTTCCTAATAAACGGCCTTAACGCTGAAGAGAAAAAAAAACATAATCAATACCCTGTTGATTTGTCTCAATGATGCGGGCGTGAAAATTGTTGCGTTTACTTTCGATGGTACTGCTACGAACCTAGCAGCAGCGAACGCTCTAGGCTGTAACATTCGTGGAAACTCGACTTCTTTTAAAACGTGTTTCCAGCATCCTTCGTCGACACGACACGACGTGCATGTGCTTCTCGATACCGTGCACATGCTAAAGCTTGTACGAAATACCCTACATTCGCAACGCGTTTTAATTTCCAAAAATGGTTTGGTGAAATGGGAATATATAGAGAAATTGAATCAGTACCAAAACACAATTGGTCTTAAATTAGCTCCCAAACTAAGTGACCGTAATGTTTATTTTGAAAATTCAAAGATGAAGGTACTGCTGGCCGTTCAAGTTATTAGCAACAGCGTCGCCGTGGCACTCAATCGGTTGAGTGGTATTGATCCGTAATTTAAGAACTGTACTGCAACTGTGGAGTTTTTGTCCCTTTTTAACGATCTTTTCGACGTGATGAATAGCATGGACAACGATGCTCAATGTTGCAAAAAGCCTTTGTCTTTGAAAACTTTGACCTTTACCACGAAGCCTTCAACTACATCGAAGATTACATAAGAGCCCTCAAAATTTCAGATGGATCCAGTATTCTACAATCTCGTTGCAAAACAGGCTTTCTTGGATTTTTGGTAGCTTTGGAAAGCTTCAAGAACATCTTCAGGATATACGTCGAAGGAAACGGAGAGCTCGAACAAATTTTTACGTATCGATTTAGTCAGGACCATTTGGAACATTTTTTCGGAGCTATCCGATCAAAGAATGGTTCGAATAATAATCCCAACTCCATACAATTCAAAGCTACAAACGCTTGATTGTCCATAACGAAATCAGAAATGCGGCTTACGGCAACTGCCAAAATTTCGAAAATACAGGAGCCCTAAGCATTTCAAACAAGGTAAGGCAAACTCTAAGCTCTGGAACACACCAACAATTGGATCCAACTCATCGAGACCAACTCCAATTGGAGTATAATAACTTCATTTTGGATGCCGGCTTAAACGCAGTAATCGATACATATGCTCTGGAAGTGCTCCGAAAACTTGTAAACGAACTTAAGTGCCAAATCTGTTCAATAATTGCCAACAGAGATGCTACAAGATCTTTAGTCTCAATCTGTAAAGCAGCAGAATTTGAATTTAAAGTAAGGTATATTGAGGTTTCTAGTTTTAACTCTAATTGAATCATTTACCTTACAGATCCTCGTCGGTGACCAGCAAAAACTAAATATGGGGAAATATTATAATATCATTTTCGCAAATTCCCTTCTCCGCATACAAAATGGTTATCAGCACTTATTCGAAGAATTTCGGGATCATGAAGCACCTGTGGAAGATCATAAAATGGATCTAATAAGGCGATCGATCGGTATCTACTTGGATATTAGGATGACATTATACAGTAAGACATTTATTCCATTTAAACCAACAAACAGGCAAAAACTAACCAAGTAGATTTTGTTTGAGGGAAATTAAACCAAACTAAACGAGGAGTGCACTTAATTTGATGGAAATGTTCACATAATTGAACTAATTGAACACTGTTGAACACATTTTATATATTTTGGACATTTCTTGAAAACTGAAAACACATTCAGGAATTCCTTCTTGCCAACGTTAATTTCCACAAATACCTGGAAAATACAAAAACACCAACTTTTAGTCCCGATCACCTCGATTTGCGCACTCTGACTGTTAACTATCCCTAATAAAAATGTTATGGTTAATTTGCTTAACGACGTGTTCGGGGTATCATCCAAACCATTTGTGGAATAGTTCAATGATTTGGGTTATCGTTCGTTTATGGTATTTTTTTTTATTAGGGATACTAACTCTGCACGATGTTTGTTTACAAACATTACTGAATTCAACAGCTGTCAGTGGGGCTCACGAATTGAGGGCCCGCAGTGATGTTAGCCCTTGTCAAGGCAAGGCAAATGAGATAGGGATGCCACCCAGCTGCAATAACGGCCACGGCACACTTCGATTGCATTTCTGAAACACAACCTCAACGCACAAACACGACAATGACAACATTCGTCCGGGAGGTGGAACGCCAGCACGTACAAACAAAGGGAAGATAAAATGCAAAGACAGAACAGCTGAACTGCTAAATTTCCATTTAACATGTGTTCAAAATTTAATACGAAACATTTGAAATTTATTTTCTAGAATGAATTTTTTTTTATAGCTTAGTACACATTTTCAAGTTTAAACTTTATAATTTACAATGAAAATGTTACATTTAATGCTAAGCATTTATTGTACATCTCACGATTAATCCAAAAGCAGCGGCTATCTTCGATGACAGCTGGTTAACAGCGAAATAATACCCGCAAAGTTCCTCAACATCAGCAAAAACATACTGTTTAAAAATCAAGTAACGGCGCCGGTGGTATAGTGGTAAGCGTGATTACCTCTCACCCCAGCAGGCCTGGGTTCAATACCAGTCGGCACCGCCGGGATTTTCTGAGGCATAACATCTCTGATCACGCCTTCCTTCGGATGGGAAGTAAAGCCGTTGGTCCTCGGTTCATGAGTTGATGGGTCGATAGGTAGGGTCCAGGTGTGGGAGCTGCCTTCCTGGCACGTCGGTAGCATTGGATCGACGGAAAAAACAAACCAAAGGAAAAAAAAATAAATCAAGTGACTCCATGCCTTTGTATCACCCAAGGTGTTCTCAATATGAAAGGTGCTCCCAACTGCTCACTTTGAAGATAAAGCAAAAGTAGGGAGCGGTAAACAGCGGAATAAGAAAGGTGAAAGAGACAAACAATTTGCTCACGCACACTCAAGATGCTGATTGGGTGACGTGCTGAGTCAGCTGTTAAATGTTTGTAAGCAGAATATACACCAACGCACTACAAGAATAATAATTATTATTATTTGACTCGCAATGTCAATTTTAATATCGGAAACACCTTTCATCTCTTAAACATCTCGAACTTTCCCAGAATAATCATTTGTTTATTTATTTACGTTTTGTTTTGGATATTCGTCTGCCCGTAGTTTAAGAATATTGTGCGAGTATCATCACGAAAAATGAGTGATTCTGAAAGTGTATCCTCATTAAAATTCGAAAACGATACAAAAGAAAGTGGAGGTCAAGATGGATATTCAGATCCACTCAAAATTGATTACGATATAAGCCTAGATTCGGCTAGAAAAGCATCCGATTTCTCCCAGGAGCTCTACAATGAAGAATACCTTCTGGATGTGGAACCAGAACCAGAACCAGTGGTCTCATTGATGGATGAATTCGAACCCGTAGCTTCAACATCTTCAACAAAGGTATTTCGCATTGAATGATTTTACCTGTAACTTGAATCATAGCGTGTGTTTTGTTTTTGATTCAGAGAAAGTACCCGGATACTGAGCGTCCTGCATCAAGAAAACACAAACTGACATTTAAGGGGTCAGTTTACGAGAAACGCTTCAAGAACCAGAAAAATCAAGATCGTTGTGGATCTCTTGCTGTGGGAGGCGATAGTGCCGATGATGTTGTCAGACAAATATGGATCTACTGTTCGAAGTTTGTGCACCGGGCGGCTGTTTTGCATGATACCATTCATGAGAGTATGTAGGCATAGAGCCTCTTTTGCAAAAGTGTCGTGGGACGAAGAAGCTCCATGCTATGAGAACTGCGACAACTTTCTGATTTTTCAAGACAAAACTAGCAAACGTAGTTTTGGTCCAGCGAAGGTCGATGAAGCAATGCTGCAAAATTGGATGTCAAAGGAAATCACTGTTGTTATGTACAGGTATTCAGACTCTGTAACAAGCCTTCACAGGTAGAACTTATTGGAACAGAGCTTGATACGGTCTTTGGAAAAAGACCGCGCTGGAGCAGAGTTTTTGGTTTTTGTGTGTAAGATCATGGCTGAGCTTAAAGTAAATCATGGACGGTACTTGAGCGGCGTCGATGTAAACTGGGATGGCTGGGCTAGCTGGATTGCTACTAAGTCAGTTGACGCCAGAGAAAAACTGATGCACGAGACACCCCCTGAACATCTGATCAGTCTGTTTAGCTCTGTACCAGTCCACAGTGACACTCTATTGGAAAAAGCTCGCATTGATCTACAGATCGCAAACAATATCAACAATGCCTACAGCAGGATCTTGAGAGACCTGAAAAATGACCATGCTGTCATGGGAAAAAGGATTGGATTAATGGAGGATAAGCAAAGAGAATATGCAGAGATGCTACAGGTCATGAATAACTCCGTCGCAGCGAATGAGAATCGCTTTTCCATGGAGTTAGCCAAAACTGTGAGTGATTGCATCGATTTTGACCATGCATAGACTGCGATTGACTCCGAATTTTTTATGTTTCCGAACGCTCGGATAAAATTATCAATAAAAACATTTTCGTAATGAGTATTTTATTACACAAAATCACATATCAGAAATTACTTAAACAGTTCACCAGCACTAGTCAAATTCACCTCGAAAATCCAATGTCTCTCATGTTTTGGCCCAATCCAACACTAGGATCAAAAGTTCCCCCCAGGTAGATACCCGCACTTTCGGAAAATATTCACACAGCTTCTGTCTTTGAAATCATTCAAAGCTTTTGCTATCGTTATTGCAATATCCTTGGAACTATTTTCCACGTATGTCCGTCTCAGATATGCCTTCAAATAGCCGAAGACCAATTCAATAGGGTTAAAAAAGGGTGCGTACGCCAGCAGAAAGATGACTACGATTCCCAATGAACGAAGGTATTCCGTTATGGATCGGTGGCAATGGATTCTGGCCCCGTGGAGTATCCATACGGAATATTCTCCGGGATCTCCTTTTCACTTTTCCAGATCCTATTAGCTGTCGAACACAATTGAAAAATATAGCTCGTGTGAATGTACCTTCCGTTGAAAAAGTTTCCAGTATTCCATTGACACCGAGGAAGCTTAGAAGGGAACAACGTGGACGTCTCACAAATTCTCCTCTGTACACTAGCTTTTCACCAACCTTAGCATAACCGTTAGTGCGAAGCATGCTCGTATTGTCGCATGAGACCTCATCCAAGAATAGTAAATTGTGAATATCCTAGCTGGTCTCATTCAATTCAGTAAAAAAGCGATAGATCTCCTCCTGCCGTAGTTGGATTGCACGTCGTTCTAGGACCTTCCAGGTATAACCTTCTGATAGAAGAATTCTGCTGATGGAGGCGGTGCTGATAGATTTTTGAAAATATTGTATGAATTTGTGTTTCGCTTCATCGAGGAACATAACCGGATTCATTTTGTACAGATTAATTAGCCTCGTTCTTTCCTCGGCTCCAAAACGAAGGAAAACCTTAGCTTTTTCCTTACGGGAAAAAAACCTTGTTCTGGTCGTACAATGTAATCCAGTTTGAGATTGTCGACGGATGTTTCGCATATATTTTTGCCAGCTGGCTTTTTTTAAGGCCCAAAAAGTAGAACCCGTATAAACAATGATATACTGTGTTGGAGGATGCATGTTGATGTGAAACTCTCTCCTGAATATCGGCCATAGCCTTGAGGTTGAATAAATAATTATTGAAATCTAATTTACGAATCAGCAGTCTATCTGTGTATCAACTTCACGTTAGGTTTTGTTTATTTATCAAAAGAAAAAAAACTCAACTGAAAAGTAACAATGACTTTAACGTTGCGGCTGTCATGCGAGTATATTGACAAGCGCATTATAATCGCCGCCAGACTCTAATAAATTATAAGCGGCGCAATATCATACAACATTTATAATATAAAATTTAAACTTGAACATGCAACATTTTAAATTCAACTTCCATAATTTAAATTTTACTATTTGAAATTTTCATTTAATATTAAAAATTTATATTTTAACGTTTGACAGTTAACATTTAATCACAGATAAACAGACATAACACATTGAATATTTTTCACTGTAAAACATCGTCGCTAAGACATTACCGCCATCTGTTGAGTACACTGTGGTGGGTAGTACACTGAACAGATGGCGCTAGTGTATAAACGTCAAACGCAAGGGAATTGACTACCAACTACGATACTTTTAAATTGGCCGTTAAATGCTTGTTTGATGAACAAATTGCGAGTTTTATGTCTGTTTGTCTGTGATTTAATTATTTAAATTAAAAGTTTTACTTAAAAGTGTACTCGGTTTTGAGCTACGGTACAATCTATCCCCTTCTAAATGACCGTAAGAAGCTGTTCAATCGCGGAGTAATAACTACGAATTGTTCGGTTATCAATTCTCATGCAAAACAGAATTACGATTACGATTGAACTATTAATCAACTATTATTATCAAAGATTAAACTAGTCCGAACTTTGCTTTCCTTCTTTTCGGATTATAGTCACAAACGGCATCTAGATATACCTCTTTGTTGGGAGGATGTTGAGCTATGGAAATGTTAGTCCTTGTATCCTTTAAAGAACAAATATCTAGTTAATGCATACTCATTGTAACAGCTGTACTCTTCTCGATATCCAAGATATTTATTGAATCTTGATCCATCTCAGAGCTTACTGTAGATCAGACCAAATCCTGCCCGAAAAACTACCCACGCCACTGAAGATGGACCGATACGAGGAGGCCACCATTGTTGGTCACACATGACTGAAAGCTTATGCGCGCTTGTGGTGAATTAATGTCCATATTATATTTGAAACGACATCAAAGCTTTAATAAACGGCTTCATTTACACTTCCGGACGAAGATAGAGAGCGAGAGGTCCGTGTATGTGTGTCCGTGTAGTATGTAACGTCCATGGATGCTGGCTGCTGCCCGTGAGGCCGAGGTAAACGGATAAAATGTTTTTCCATGTCACCATCCTCGTGTGTGCCTACCGGTCGTAGGTCATTTCCAGGAACGGAGGAAGCATTTCGCGCAAAATACAAGGTAATAACAGCAACATCCACCGGTGAAGTGACGCGTTTGTTATCAAAACCGTCGATGCCATGGCTGCAAGTTATTTATTCGATGGTGGCTTCGGTGAACACAGAGAAAATTCTCGTCTCGTTGGATGATAAATGTGCAAGGTTAGTAAACTGACGGGATCGTTTGAATGAATTCAATCCACTTGTGTGCCCACTAAATTATTGTGTGCCTTAAATTTCACAATTTTGTTTACTGTGTCCTCATTGGGTGGTCCCTCTAGGGACAAATTAAATCCCCATTCACCGGATCGATCACCGACAACGGTATTGGCTCCCAGAGTGCCATGTAAAACTATTCCCAATGAAAATATTGTAATTCAAAGTGTTTAGAGCTATGCTCCCGGGGCTGATCGCACACCAAACAGCATGAAATTCAGATTAACGTTTCAACATGAAGCAGCAAAGCTGCTGCAAAAACAGTACACTCGTACCTATGCATATCGAATAAATTATTCACTGCAATTATAAATATTTATTCGATAGCTAATTTATCAAATTACGGCACATTATTTATATTGCATCGGATCGCACCAACAATGGACCGATTGTAATCGGGGCTCGAAGTTTTTCGCACATACTCCCGATAATCGCCAAATCACGCAACCTAATCTGCTGGATGCTGGGAGCTGCCGCGCGTCCTTTTGGCTATTGTTGTTGTAGTTGTTGCTGTTGTTGTCGTCGTCGTCGCCATCGCCAGCGGAAAACTATTAGCGGTCGCAAAGTGGAAAATTATTCAAATCCCCGATTTGTAAAATATTGCAGTTTAATAAATTCTAATGTCGATTGGTGGGGATTTTCCTGGATTTGGTTAAGTTTGGAAAATGGACTTTAAATTGATAACTGGCGGTTGTTTCAGTACGGCTGTTTGAAGCAGAGTTAAGGAAGCTCAACTCATTTATGGAAATCTAAGCTGTTCTGTGGAGGAGGACATTTGCCGAAGATGGCAATCTTAATTATAAATCATTTCACTCAACGCATGACACGAGATAATGATGCCCTCTCTCATCAGTTTTTCGTAAACAAGTGATTGTAATTTCGGATACAGATACTGCTAATTATCATTTGGTGGAAAGAATGCATCTAGTAGAACTTGGCTTTTAATATACGATGTGTCTCGAAGGTAAGATATGTACATCTTATGTGCGCACTAAGCTTCCAGATTTGATGCCATCAAGGATAATGAAATGACATTTTTTGACTAACATGCTCACAACTCACCGTGGAAAATTTACATTGGTAATTTAAATCACATGCATGGAATGAAATATATTCCTAGTGCCCTGGCAGAGTGGATGCAAGTTACCGAACGGACGAAAGATATTATTATTTATTTTTATTATTGTTGCTGGTCGGCTTGGATTCTCGCATTCACACTGCCAGGGGCCTTTCCATGTCACGAGCGTCAGCGAAGGAAGTACGTCATAAAACAATTACCATTATCAGTGTGCCAAGAAGACTTTTTAATTATCTTACGGCACTTTCTTTATCACAGGTTTACGCGTTGTTGCAAAATTATGTCTGATAACATGCTTTGTTTTCGTCTGCCACTGCTGTGACATCACATACCTATGTGATGTAAACTATTATAATAGACAAAAAGTGAAAATAGAAGATGCTGCTCGTCTCAATGTATGGTCTTCAAAGGAAACTCAACAGTTGTAACTGCTTTATCAGGAATATCTTACCCTTTCCGGTTCACCATGAACCGATGCAGTTACATTTCTGCACGAACAGAGTTCATCACACCTGCAATAGCTACACATATGTAGCAGTAATTAATCTTTGTGATGTAGGCATGCAAGCAAATTGCTCCTTCTTTTTCTTCTTTCTGGCCTCGGTCGCACTTAACAAGCCTACGCCTACTCTCAACTTTGAAGCATTTCGACCGATGTTAATAGATAGATTTCTATGCATGATTTTGAATATTGTGTGGTAAGCATAATTATACTCTATTCTAGACCAAACCGGTAATCGATCCCGCCGCCTTAGTAATACCATACCTTAACAGACTAGGCTATCTGAGGCCCCTCCAACCCTGAGCAGACCACCAACCCTTCAATTACGACGTCATCACGCTACCATATTTCACGCACACACACACACACACACACGACAGACTAGTAAAACATTAAGATAAGACGCCAAATAAAGAGCAATCACTGGTCAGTCGTTGAATTCATTCGCTGTTAAAATGATGGTCCTGGACATCTGGAGAATGATATTTTCACCTCAACAGTTGCATTACACTTCGCAAAGCAGCTACTTGGCAGCAGGTGATGATTTTTGATCTCAGAAAACATTCCATACAATGAACGTGAACAACGTAAGTTTTACAGTGCTGTTGATTATAGCATTACAAGCTGGATTAAGTTCTTCAGCAGAACGTGAAAAACGTCAAACTTTGGATTGGTGCTCAAGGTTTCCCGACGAGGAAGCCCAAGATGAATGCGCTGGATCCGAGGGTACATTCTGGATGTACTCACCGAACTGCTGCAACGTAAAGTGGCAGTGCGTCAATGGAGAGTACTACCAAGGATTACGGTGTAGTGTTTCCGGATATGTGCCGGACAGGGAGACGATGGCATGTGTTGAAGAGCCCACTTGTGTCGATACGTCCAGTACTGTAGCGCCCACGACGACCACTACAGTGCGAGTAACGACTACCACGGTGCCTGCGACTACAGTTTCTACTATCACTGGCGGCGAAACACAGTTTTGCGACGTATTTCCCAGCGACGAGCCTCCACGTTATTGCACTGGAACGAGTGGATCTTTTTGGATGTCGTCGCCCAATTGTTGTAACGTCAAGTTCGAGTGTCTAGATGGAGCTTATAATCAGGGCTTTAGATGCAGTAGTCCAGGGTTCATACCAGATCTTCAAAGACTGATATGCATCGAAGACAGCACTTGTGTACGGGAAGAAGAAGTTCCGGGCGATGCTACGGAGGACAATACGCCGCCGGATATAATTTGCTGCAATGCCGGCACGGAGTATCTACCTCACCCGAGCGACTGTTCCAAGTATTTCCGGTGTTTCAATGGTGCGGTGCAGCAGCTGGAGTGCATGGATGGGTCAATCTTCAGTTATCAGTTTCAGCAATGTCTACCCGGCGACAAAGAAACTTGTCAACTGATTGGCGGATGATGGTGTTGTGTTCGATACTTGAATTGTGATAATAAATTACTACAGCGTGCAGTGTTTTGCAATCATTTTCGTGTGTTTTGATTCGGTGCTACTTTAGGGTCAGCAATAACTGCTGATAGCTGATAAGATTTCGAAGGCAGTATTTGTTTTGGCCAAAGACTACATGTTCATCGAGACAAACCGTTAACCAGACAACAATGCTTTCAGAAGTAAATATGGTAGAGAAATGTAGAAAATCGTACAAGATGTAAGTTGTTCTCTTCTAAGTATGAATTGTGTTTTCATAGAGCAAGACACCGAAGGGAATAAATGCATGGCTGATTACTATTTATGTGGTATTGTAACATAGAATAAGGTGCGCGCACAATGCTTATCTCCTATATATAATCTTTGTTTATCGCCAATCAGTTGAACAATTATTATCCGGCATGGTGATAATAATCCGACTAGCCTTATCTAGAGAATTTGCGACTGATTAAATACGAATAAAATACTTCACAAGGAAGATAATTTCTAAAACTCAACTGTATCTTTGATGTCATCGTTATCGAAACTGATCACTGATAGACGCTCTCTTGCACAAAACGGAATTTCCATAAAAAAAAAGTTTGTATTTTACGACCAATAACCTAGTGGTTATTTAATTGAAGCTATCACAAACCGGCCAACTATTTATAAATTACATTGCAACAAAACTTACGGTACGTGATGTTCACGTTTCATTCATTTATTGGATTCTAAAGCACTGTGTTTAAATGTTAGATTTAACCAGACTCGATGTTTCTGAATTATCTTGGGTCTGGCCGTTTTGACATGGATCTTATATGATTTAGCATATGGATCTCATATCTGCAGATTGGGCCCATTGCTAAAATTCTGGTATTTATTCTTTTTTTTTCTAGATGAACGCGTCATTGGGACGGAACTAGTGGATATTTTTGGTCGCTATTGAAAATTAGTCGATTGCTGAATTTATGTATGGGCCCAAATTAGGGGCATTCAGTCCGACATTACATCCATTTCCCCTATGTTTCAAATTTGAACTAGCCCTAGGACCAAAAACTGGAGCACTAGTGCCATAGCTGGCGCACTTTCCCCAGTAGTTTGGGCAGTATTTTCCAACGTTCGATGTGAATAAGTGTAAATGTAGGTTGTTCACGCGAATAAAGGTTATTACAATCAATATTTGACCCAAACCACGTGGTAAAGTGGTGCGCAGAATCACCTGCGTGCTACAGTAATCAGTAAGTTCTCAAACTTTTTTCGATTGCGACCCAGTTTGGGAATTTTCATAATCTCACTAGATGTTGTAGAGCCAAAATGACCTTTACAAAACAAAAAGAATTTGAAACGCAAAACAAAACGGCATGATTGCCTGAAACCTACGAATAGAATGTTATTGAATCAGCTAAAAAAAACCCAAAACATCCCCAAAAAATGCCAAATTTTAATGTTTTTTTTTTAATGCGTTTATTTTTCCAGGCTCATTTGACGTAGCTTTGCGGAGCCAATATTCATTGTTCGACTCTCGGCGAGTCGAGTAACAAATTGTAACAAATGGATGGCAGGTTAGGGATTGAGAACACAAGGTTTTGAGAGCAATGTGCTTTTGATCTTGAACTAAGCGACCAACTGATGAGAAAGACAAACATGGGGGTACACCGATGGGCAGCTAACAACTTGGGGGAACACAAGATGACACTAACTACTAAATCCTCAGATCTATCCGTTTTAAAAACACATAAATTAAATTGCAATAGTCGAGATTTCAGCTCGCCAAAATGTCTCTAACGAGCCACATAGGTTGTTTTCCTCGGGCCCTGAGGGGAACTTTAATGGTTTTCAACGTTAAAATAGCGTTAAAAAGCCAAATCAATCCAAAATAGGATTTATATATGAGAATATAAGTAACGCACGAGAAACATCAATACGGCAAAGTAGTATTATTTTTTTTTTTTTTTCAATTATAGTCACCCAAGAGTGTTAGGGTTATTCGTGACTTGTCCGGGGGTGAGATTTGAACTCGTGACTTTGGCGTGAGAGATATGGATGTTAACCACTACGCCGGGGTCGCCCCTAAGTAGTATTAAAAGTAAATAGAAAAGCACATCAAAACAATGAAATAATTTAAAAAAAATAAATATCTTGGTTCCAAGCATACTTGCATCGCCAACAAGGTCTTAAATACGCAACAAAAATTATGTTAAATCACAAAAAAAGATCTCAAAGATTTTAAATCACTTTTAAAAATGTCGTGTAAAATCTCAACATAATCTTGAATACGCCGGCAAATTAAAAATAATTTCATAACACCGAAATTTACCTCACAATCGCTTAACTAACCTGACACGAATGAACCTAGTCGGTGTAGAGTGGTCTGGAAATGATTTTAAATCAAAATTTCCTTTAAAATATCAAAACAATTTGAAATCCCTTATAATAATCTGGAAACACCCAAATGGTTCTAAAAATGCCAAAAATGGCCCAATAAAGTTAAAATGGTCTAGACCTTCCAAAATGTCAAACTATCATTCAAACATTCGCCAATTTGGAAAAGAATTTCTTTTACTTTTTTTACAAATTTTTAATACTTTAAAATGCAACTAGCAAAACTATATCTATAGGTTGTGATTGTAAATCAATTTGAATTACCTATCCAAACATAAATTTAAATTCAGATATTTTTTTTTCAAATTTTTGGACCTATGGTCCAGTTTTTAGGTTCCCAAACTATATCCGGTGGGTCACGAAAGAATGACACGTGCCATATTTTTCGCATCTATTTCAAAACATTTTTCTCAAATTTGGCAACCCTTTCGTGAATCTTCATTTCGTGAACGCATGAATTAGGATTTGCACCGTCGGAGTTAACCTCAATCTGATGACAGTTTAGTGGTTCTGTTAACGTGGACTTAGTTGATTTTTTATTGGTTAGATTTTCTCGATAATTTTAAGACTGCAGTGAGATGTAAGCCACATGTCTTCATTGTCCACGAGCAACATCCTTTCTCCGTGCTGTTCCTCGACAATTTGCGAGTTAAAATTCGAAAATTTAGATTTTTTCTTAAACGACTAAGTGCTTGTAAGTACCACTGAACTGTCAAAAAAGGTTCAGCCGATTAACACTTAGTTCATTCGTGACGTCACGCTGCAGAACCTAATAAAACTATAGTCGCTATATTCATGTCGAATAGCGGAATCGAGCAAATCATGACCAACAACAGAAAAGAGCACATCAGCTATTAGGTACTGCACCGTGACGCCACAAATGAACTCAGTGTTAATCGGCTGAACCTTTTTGACAGTTCAGTGGTACTGTTTACAAGCGCTTAGTAGTTTTTTTTTCGAAAAAAAATATTTTAGAACTTCCGTATTTTAACTTGAAAATTGTCGAGGAACAGCGCGTTGAAAGGATGTTGTTCGTGGACATTGCAGAAGTGTGGTTTACATCTCACTGCAGTCTGAAAAATTGTCGAGAAAATCCACCCAAGGAAAAATCGACTAAGTCCACGTAAACAGTACAACTGAACTGTCTTCAAATTGAGGTTAACCCCGACGGTGCAAAACCTAATTGCGAACAAAACTTCAGAAACCCTTTTCTCGTTACTCAAGGCTCGCCTATCCAAACTGACACCATTTTTGGGTTGAGGAAAGTTTCTCCTATCCGATGATGTCGGTAATTTACGTTCGATTGGCGAGGAAAGAATAATCAACGTTTTGTTTATAAATTTGAAAGTACCTTTTCAATTGTTGGTCTAAAATATATTGAATTGGTTCCGCTTTTTGATAGATCGAAATTCTATCCACCAGACTACCCAAGTAACAATTCAGTAGCCATTTGACATCCACTCTGATTTATGATGGTTTTATAACGGCAATGAACAAACCATTTAGTATAAATACAGCATTTCAAAGTGTAAAACATTCCTGCTTAGTAATTCAGCTTTTTGCTGTTTATAGTCTGGCAAGAAAGTCAAAAACTGTCTTGCTTTAAAAGTAAATTTAAATCAGTTCTCAATCCCTCCTTAAAACTGCTCTGTAATTCAAGCATAAACGTCATTAGCAATTGTTTATTAATGTCTTGATAAAATACTTTATAACCATGTTTCGAACAAAAAGCATTTATTGTTGCTTTCTAGGCTTTTTAAAGTGCATCATAAACTCTTCAATTACTCTGTTTATAAATTAAGCTTAAAAGATGGTTCATCATAGTTAATAAAAGCCAAATTTATGACAAGGAAATCTCGAAGGATAGACGAAGTAGGATGAAAAATTCAAGGCGATTTCAGTAAAATTTACTTCCTTAGAAGAACCAGCATATCATCAACGACTGACCATCTGGCGGAGAAGAGTAAAGTGAGCAGGCCCTCGAAATCATAAAACATTGTCGAAAGTTGAGAAAAATACCAGTTTTCTTCAGATCTTGCGAATAGATGACAATCGAAATAACAACCGACAGCAAAACACTTAAACTGTTAGTTAGCGGAGATTACACAGAAAAAAAAAGTTGTTTAATATTACATCGAAACTGCTGCAACCAGATCAATCCATCGGTTGTGTAATATCACATTGTACGATGTACATCGATTTTGCGAACAAAATTACATCCGTTGATGTAATATTGTATCTGCTTTTTGTTATTACATCATTATTTCGTACATCAGCTTGAATTACGTTGATCGATATTACATTTTTTTTTGCTGTGTAGCTGGTTTCCGATCCATAGCAGCGATTTTATTCGGCGAAAGAATCAACTCTTCGAAAATTTCATTCAAGCGTACATCCCTGCATCGTTGGATGGACACTTCTGTAACCATATTGAAGAAGGGGATCTTTTTCGGGAACGATTGCGCTTCCAGCTGTTCGAAATGCGAAATGTTGCAAAACAGAATCACAAACTATCTGAAAACTGCCTGGAAGAACCCTGGATCGCACAGCACAACTAAATATCGAAAGATAAACAAACTTTGACGTTTAAATTTTGGCAGGCAACTTTGCCTCCATAAATGCTCCCATAAATCTGGACGGGTTAGGATCAAGCAAAATGGCTTTAGATAAATACAATTCAGGCTGCATGTTTTCTCCATAAAAGCCATTTTAAAATCTTATGAATTTGTTAAGGATTTCTTGAAAGCAAAATAACTTTTTCACAAATGACCCATGAAAATCAACTTTTTTGCCACCGCCATGTCACGCCATGAACAATTGTAATAAATTTGAATATTCAACAAGATTTTTATACCATCAGTTTCTATTTTAATTATTTTGATAAGATCGGATTCATAAATCCTTTTCTATCTTGATCAATGCTTACCTAGTGGATTTAAGAATTGGCTAGGGGAAATGGCTCGGAGAGGGTTTTTATTGTTGCTAAATAGCTTTTGTTGTAGCTTTCAAATGGTTATCAATGCGTTCGTCATACAATCTTTTGCAGTAAATCAATATTGAAGAGCTTCGAGAATACACCCTTCAGAACCTTCTCTAGGGTGGGCCAACTAGACATATTCTAGTCTTAATGAGGTTTTGGTGGATGCATTAATGACAAAATAGCCTTGACCAGAGTTTTATGAATGTTGTTTTATAGCTGCTTTGTAGTATTTCATAAAACTTAAAATGTTACTTGGGTATGAATATAGTGGCTATAAATAAAACATCTTTTCAATTGACCTTTATGACGTTTGACGTTCTGATAAACACTTGCGAAATTCAATTTTCAAGTGAAAAGTTTGCTATCCTCATTTTGGCTCCAGCCAAAAATGTTGGCTGGTTATTGTTATCTTTCCGTTTGGACTACCAATACTCGCGCATATAGAATGGACTATAATTTTGTGCATGAGTAGTATAGATATTATTGACGTTTAATAGTGTTTCTCTATCTATCACGCGGGATGAATGAATTCATTCTTTTCCCCATTAATACAATGGACGAGTGCACCGTTGGATTTGAGTTCACTCACTCGAGAAAAAGTGTCACAAGCTGCGGGCAATGTTTACTAATCATGAACACTAAATGTTCATGAATAATGAATAATGAACATTTAGTGTTCATGATTTGTAAACATTGCCCGCAGCTTGTGTCACTTTTTCTCGAGTGAGTGAACTCAAATTCATCGGTGCAGTCGTTCATAGTGTGTGCGGATTAGACGTCACAAGGTTTTATGAATCGAGTGAAACCAGTACTGGATGAAGTTAGACAGTCTTGATAAAAGCGTGTGTAAATGCAAAGTGCAAAGTGAATGATGCAGGAATACACATATAAATATTATTAATTCTGCTCTTTGCTGTATTCATTTTTCTCTTCCATTCATGGTTCTGCTGCTTGTTGTAGAAAAGTAGCCGATCAGCTTGCATTTATTAGCGAATCGTTCCGGTTTCCTTTTCGTTTTCATTGAATAAAGAAAGCAAGTGAGATATGTCAATGAAATGTTATCAATATTTGCAGCTTATTTACTATTTGAACATTTTTCAGAAATGGATAAGTGGTTGCTAAAGAAGCCTAAAAGCGAAGACAACAAACCAAGAAGACTGGTAACCGCTTCCATTTTCTCATTCGAACGCTATGAGACAGGTACCATCGCGTCATCTGCCGCTCAAAGGTAAAACCTTCGAACGAATTTGATAGCAAAGATTACATCTTCATAAGAAGGGTTTAGCCGACGCCGGTGGTGTAGTGGTAAGCGTGACTGCTTTCTCACCCCAGTGGGTCTGGGTTCAATCCCAGTCGATGTCGGTGGGATTTTTCTGAGGCATAAAAATCTCTGGTCACGTCTTCCTTCGGAAGGGAAGTAAAGTCGTTGGTCCCGGCCCATGTATGTTGTTGAATGGGTGCGATATCCTACGCAGGTGTGGAAGCTGCCTTCCTGCACATTCGATTGCCGTCAATGGATGGCAATCGATGTCCGTCGGTGATTGGCACTAGATTGCGGAACAGAGACCGACGTTAAATAAAGGAAAAAAAAAGAAGGGTTTGTGTATTTGCTCATTTTTCTATGCGTTGTTTCCACCTTCACTCAAGCGCAGTGCCATTGTATCTGTCGCTTGGATTCTGGCAAAGTTGCCAGTCTTCTTGATTTGTTGTCTTCGCTAGAAGTGAAGATTTATTAGAAAAAAAGAAAAGTAATATTGCTACGGTAATGCGGAGAAAACTCGAATATGACGATGACAAACCTAGCACTAGCAGCACATAAGATAAGAGATCAAATGAAGGAAAAAGGTGTACGCTACATTCACCATAGGAAAAATACGCAAGACTTTACTCCAGCGTTTTTCAATCTAACCAGGTGGGTTGTGGGTTGTCCTTGCGTGGGTTGCAGAAATAGCGTCAACTAGACCATAGGTTCCCAAACTGTGCGTGTTTTTCACGACCCATCAGAAAGGGTAGACCTTTTTCCTTCATTTTATCTCTTATCACGTAAGTTCACAAAACCGGACTCTTTAAAAAGTAGAATATCATTGCCAACCATGCTCAAAAGAGCACGTAGATTTTATCATCTGTTCATATAATCGTTCAAAATTATCATACATTCAAAGTGTTTTTATGTTACTTCATACGCGAAGTTAACGATTTTCAGAGTTGGTTGGAAATGCTAACATGAAGCTTTAGTGTGATGATTTATTAGCTAGAGAATGATCTTTAGAAGAAGGTAGGTGGATAGTTCCGTTAGAGTACGGCAGTATGAAAATTGAATAGAAGTGGAAAATGAGCGAAGGGCCATTAATGCGACAGTTTTTCAAGATAGACGCACATTTTTGCCTAACCCGTACGATGTACGCGGGGACTTGAAGTATGTCTCCAAGTCCACAGGCAAAAATGTGCGTCCCTCTTGTTGCTCATAAACTGACTGCGGCTGTGGAATAGTTCTAGCGACGTTTTCATCACTACCTAAAACCCCACGTTGCGAGAGCATTTCCAGTCGATGGTGTGTTATAATGCAGTTCTTCTTTACCCAACTATTGTGTTGCTCCTCTCGTCATGACAAACGTGATCATCGTGAACTATCCACCTACCCTCTTCTAAAGATCATTCTCTAGCTAATAAATCATCACACTAAAGCTTCATGTTAGCATTTCCAACCAACTCTTATCATACATATTTTTCGTGATGCAAAGGTTTTGGACCAATCAAAGTGGTTCGAGCTGTTGACGTTTACTACCACTCGAACTTCGGAATAAATCAATGTTTTGAGATTTTTTCTTGCAGAACCACGAGAAAAGTAGCCAAAGTTTGCGCGTTTCATAAAAAAATAGTAATTTGTAAAACCGCTGGTAGAAGGTCACACCAAAACTACATGACAAAGTGATCCATTGGGTACGGTTTTCTGCAGTGGATCTACATTAATGACGTCTGCGCATTGTTGAAGGAATACAGACACAATTTTAATCAAGTGGCAATAAGTCGAAATACTCGCTCCTGTTGGCTTTAATGAGCAATTGAGATACCTGCATCCTTACCTCGACACATTTCGGCTCGCGACACAAAGGCTATGCGACTCTCTAGCTTTTCCAAGCAACACTTCCTATCCTCCACATTTTGACCCTTGCTGCATTCTTCTCGTATAAAACGATCTAACACTCTTCGTCACACCAATCGTTACATCAATTTCATGATCCTTCAATGGCACCTTCCCCATACAAAAATCCTCCCAATTTGCCTCAAGATTGGAATGATCGATCGACCCGATTGTTGCACTGACGTATGTGTCATTTTTGATTTGAGTGTTCCTGTGTTCGCTAGATTTCAGTGAAAGGTAATCTCCTCATAAGACTTCCGGACGGAAACCCTATGTTTGTTTATTTTAGTCCAAAATAACTTCTCTGATGCAATTGATTCAGTACCATAGGTGTAGAAAACTCAGCAAAGTTTAAGCCCTATAATCTGAGGATATATTGAAATAGCATAAAAATCTACATCCAACGAATATGAACATAAGAATCACACCTCGAACCAGACCGCAGAGAAATGAATGATGGGTAAATTTGCCTGCTACAGTAGTGACGCACTACGGCATTTAATGAAAATATCAGCAGCGGAGCATTCAGCTTTCGTCGTTATAAAGCTTCACGCTGAAGCACATCACCAATCTACCCTTATAGCATAGTATGGCAAATTCGAAAAGCTTACACAAGCTGAAATGGAGTGTTTTGGGTGTCACTTATATTCGCTTTCTGGTTTTCTCTATGCAAGTTATGGAAAATAGATTTCTGATTTGATTCTCCTTCAGAAAAATCAAAAAGGGAACGATTAGTTTCAGCTAAACACGAAGCAAATCCAACTAGAGCTAAACGAAAACAAAATACAATAACTCAAGTGTAGTTTTGGTTTAAATAAAAAATAATAATTACCAATTAGTAAAATTCAAGTTAAACTCACTTCATATGAAATAGTTTAAGTAACTGATCGTAATCCACCTCATAATGCATAATAAGAATCAGAGGATCAGCCAGCCACTTTAACAGTATAAACACTTTATCTTGTAATACATAAAAAAAACCCCAAAATCAAATGAATAAAATTTAATTAGGAATGGTATACACGTTCAAATTGAAAGAGATAAAAAAGAAAAGTAATAAAAATAGAATTCGATAATAAAGGATAAGTATGTTCCTTAGTAAACAACTTCACATCATCTCTAAAAGGTTGTAATAACCCTATAAATCCTACTTTACTCGGCCTTTTTCCAAATATGAGTATAACCTCGAACTTTACGTTCATAAAAGTTAAAAAATAACCTCCGACTATTACCGAAGACATCATATTAAGAAGACTGGCAACTTTGTCAGAATCCAAGCGACAGATACCGTAGCGCTTGAGTGAAGGTGGAAGCAACGCATAGAAAAATGAGCAAATACACAGACCTTTCTTCTGAGGATGTAATCTTTGCTATTACATTCGTTCGAAGCATTTACCTTTGAGAGGCAGATGACACGATTGTACCTGTTCCATAGCGTTCGTATGAGAAAATGGAAGAGTTGCCAGTCTTCATGTTATGTTGTTTTCGCTATGACACAAATAACTAATAATAAACTTCCAATCAATGATAATATATAATATATTCAAAACAATACTATTTGTAATAAATTAAATTCTATGAATAAATTCCAAATTTATTGCCAAAATAGTTGATTAAATATTCATGATTTAAAAATTATTTATTATTATACTACGTCCTTTTGTCTTTAGTATTCCTAAGGCTGATGCAAATAATATTTTATTTTAAAGAGTGTATTCGGTTAAAATGACACATACCTATTTACTCATCACAATTAAACCGATTATTGGATTTTCATGAAATTTTCAGGTAACGAAAAACTACTAATGAGTTATGATTTACAAAATTTGTTTAATTCAATTTCAAGGTTGATATGTAAGTGAAAAACAATAAACTGCTGTTTACGATATTATGAAAACTGCAAATATTCATCTATTTTCGAACAAAAGTTGTTAGAAGAAATTGAAGAAAAAGGCATTAACAAAATACAATTTCAACAATGGGTTACTACCGACAGTTACAAAATACACAAAAATTGCAGGATGGTGAATATATAGTAACATGTGATTTTTTTTCAGAAAACTGCACATTTGTATTGCAAGCCAACTCTGGAATGCTAAGTAAGCAACTAAATATACATCCATTTGTTATTTAGTTTGCACACGATAAGTTTCCTCTTCATAATTGCCCAGTAGTTTTCAATGGGCCTGAACTGGGGACAATTGGGCGGATTGAGGGTTTTCAGGACAAACTGGACTCCATTGCCATTGTACCTCCCAGCTGTAGTGACAACTCTCAAGATCCGTCTGAAATGTCACTGGACCATCATGTGACTGGATGAAGGACATAGTTCGCTTCTGGAAACATTCGGTTGTGTAAACCTTTGTCTTCTGGCCGCAGCTGCGTGAGATTTATCCGCAAAAATAATTTTGAATCTGCCAGGGACACCTACTTTGAGGCTTCCGATTCGTCGTCAAGGTTTCCCTGAACGTTTTGAGCACGCGGCATATGGTGTTTTTAGGAAAAGTCAACACTTTAGCCAACTTGGCCGCGGACCACGATGGCTTTTCCAGGTAACTGCACACGGTTTTTTTTTTCTACGCTCCTCTTGCATGGTGATTTTCTCCAAAACAAGAGCGTTTTATGAACTGAAAAAATTCACTGAGATTTTTATTGTTTTTGTCATCAAATAGACGTCCAAGGGGTAGGTCACTCCACACACCAATCTTGGGTTATCTTTTTTGTCAGTGTGCCGCAAGTGTGCCGCAGGTTTGCCGATTTTTCCGGTCATTGAGCAAGCTGTGATTGTTTGTAAAATACCCATCCCGGCAACCCGGTATTTCTGACACCTTGAATGTAGGATTGGGCGATCTTGGATCGATCTTTGGAAGATCGATCTTTTTCATCCCGATTTCTGATTTTCCAGATCGATTTTTTGTCCACGAAAAGATCGAAAAAATCGATCTCTTCTTTCGATCTTAAAAAAAAAATAGGTCTTAAATTTTATAAGTAGGGTAAATGTCGGCTTCGGCACCTATTGACTGTTTTCGGCAACCAAAATTTAAACGTTAATTTCACTATGTTTTACCATCAACACACTTCCCTGAATGTATCCAAATGATTCTTTAGTCTTTCAGCTTCAATCTGATTATATTTGTAGAACCGAGCAATCCTGGTATGCCAAATTTTTCTTCAAATGAAGCATACGTACTACAAAATGGGGCTGATTTCGAGTTGCCGATAATAGAACAGCTGGTTAACACGCAGTTCTAATGGGATGGTTGCCGAAGAAAAAGAGATGCTAAGTTGATGAGAAGTTTAGAGCGTTGTAAAAACGCTTTCAAACAGTTTTGAAGAATTCTGTCGATTGGAATGGATAGAGAAGCAAGCAGCAGATGAATTGAAACAAACAGACACGTCATATATGTGCGTGACGCTGTGAAAATGCTAATAGAAGTGCGGACGCTGCTTAGATTGACGAGAATACGTAAATTCCCCTATATTTACATCGAAAAAAAAACGATTTACTCTCACCACAGACTGTCTAATAAATTAAACGAACATAACTTCAAGATTAGCATCGCTCCATACAATGACGTCACTGTTTGCGTTTCCGATGTTTACGAATACAGCAACATTTGAAGGTTTGTGCCACCTCCCTCCTGTGTTTATTGCTGCTTACCGTCACGACAACATTTAGTTGAATATTATAAAGGAAATAATTTCTTGGGGTACCAACGTAAACAAGCGTATTATTATAAAAATGAAAAGATCGATCTACCAAAGATCGATTATTTGGTACCGATTTAATCAGCGGATCGATTCTAGAGCCAAAAATAAGATCGATCCGTCAAGATCGATCTTTCTCTGAAGATCGCCCAATCCTACTTGAATGTTTTGGCTTAAAATCTCAAGAATAAATCGTATTGAGGATGACGCTTGAAGTGGTGGGTGTGCGAAATTTTGATGTTTTGTGTTTGTGAGGTTTTTGACAGCGAAGACAAGGCTCGGTAGCTCAGTGGTTACCGTTTCTGCTTACTGAGCAGAAGGTCGGGAGTTCAATCCCAGGCCCGTCCCCTTCCTTGCAATTTTTCACTTTGCCTTATTCTATACCCACTAGATTTTAATGAAAACAAATTCTTCTTTAACACCGATCGCATCACTTACCACAGTAGTGTGGGTCCTAATCTAAAAATAAAAATTGGATGAGTGCGCGCGCGCGCGCGCGTGTGTGTGTGTGTGTGTGTGTGTGTGTGTGTGTGTGTGTGTGTGTGTGTGTGTGTGTGTGTGTGTGTGTGTGTGTGTGTGTGTGTGTGTGTGTGTGTGTGTGTGTGTGTGTGTGTGTGTGTGTGTGTGTGTGTGTGTGTGTGTGTGTGTGTGTGTGTGTGTGTGTGTGTGTGTGTGTGTGTGTGTGTGTGTCTACCAAAAAAACGATCCCTGCGTGTGCGTGCAACCATTTTCCCACATCCAACATCCCAGTGTTTTCTCGTGGAAGCGCAGAGGATTTCTCGGTTTCCTTCACAGCGAGTACCACGTCAACACATTCCTTCCCATTCCCTAGTTGACCTGCATTCGGACACGGCCGGCGCTGGTATTGCTAAATATTAGATCTCCAGTTCTTACACATTGAGGATGAATGTTAGTCCCAAACATCATCTGTTGGTTCTCTGAGTAATTGCAGCTGATTTGGTAATAACAGAACAGCAACCGTGGGCGGTCAATTTGATATGTGAGGTTTTTGACAGCGAAGTCACGCGTTGCATCACTTGCCAAATTGAAGAAAGGAAACAAATGGCTATCCCCGCCTAGAACTGTCGTCAGCCTTGTTGTTAGCTCACCTGTTCGAAAAGGTCATGCACAGTATTGGCATCGAAGCGAAATGTTTCTTTTGAACAGATTCAACCATCGTCAATTGTTGGATTTCTTCGTCACCATGCAGGTGGAAGCAGTTTGTTGCGAATAGGGTTTCAGAGATTCAGCAGATATTACCAAGAATGGCGGTTGGAATCAAATAGCAGGATTGGACAATCCTGCAGACATAATTTCCTGTAAGATGATCCCAGCTCAGCTGCAATACGAACCGCTTTGGTTTAAAGGTCCGTATTGGCTAAGTTCAGACGAACACAATTGGCCTTCGCTCCTCAAATCCGTGAAGAGGAATTCGATCCCGTGAATCTCGAAGCCAAAAGCGTATCGGCAACTGGATTCCTCACAACGCGCGAACTTGATGATGCTCTGGAGGTATTGATACGAGAACGTTTTCGCAGCCCAAGAAACATTGAAAGCTGAATAAGAGCTTGTTGATGCAAAATTTAGCTTCTTCAGCAATTCAGCTCAAATTGTTTGTTGGGAGGAGCTAATAGATCTGAAGAATGATAGAGAAGTTCGAGAATCATCGAAGATTCTGTCTCTGAACAAGTGCAAGACGGAATAATCTCCGTTGGCGGCCGGCTTCCTTTGGTTTGTTTTTTTCCGTCGATCTTGTTTTCCGTGCTGAGCACCAATGCTACCGACGTGCTAGGAAGGCAGCTCCCACACCTGGACCCTACCTATCGACCCATCAACTCATGAACCGGGGACCAACGGCTTTACTTCCCATCCGAAGGAAGGCGTGATCAGAGATGTTATGCCTCAGAACATCCCGGCGGCGCCGACTGGGATTGAACCCAGGCCTGCTGGGGTGAGAGGTAATCACGCTTACCACTACACCACCGGCGCCGTTAACGCGGCGGCCGGCTTCGTCACGCATCGATTACTACCCGTCGCAAACACCCGTACATTCACGACCAACATCATCCGTTCACACACTTCGTCGTCGTCCACTACCATTTTTAAGATGCTGCATGGTGGACAGCAGCGCATGATTTCGTCTATTCGAGAACGATTCTGGCCAACAAGCGTCCGGAATATTGTCCGGAAATTCATCCACGAGTGTGTACCCTGCATTAGAGTGAAGCCGAAAATTCCAGCAGACTTCCGAGACCAAACAGCTTTCCTTTGAGAGAACTAGAATTTTTTTAAATATCCGGGACCAAAATGTTCGCGCCCGTCGCGGTCAAAATACTTCGGACACAGGAAAAGGACGTTTTTGCACAACATAAAACACTAATTACAGCTTTATTAAGACAAAGGACGAAGTGTTTACTCCGTGACGGGTTATTTGTACTGATATTTTTCTTTCTACTACTCATTCTACGTATCTATGTGCCACACAGCTGACTCGATCGGTAGCTATGGCTTATATCATGTAATATAGGCTGTCTTGCAATGAGCACTCATAAAGGGTGATACGGTCAAAATTTGGTCAAGGGAAAACGCGTGTAAATCGGTGAAATCGTTTATTTAAAAAATCAAATTAAATTTCTTTTTCAAGTTCAATTAGTATAAAATTCAGGAAAAATATTCAGTTAGGCTTCCGCTTTTCCAAATCCGAATTGCCGGGCCTTACGCTTGACCCCTGCCATCAGATTTTGTACAGCCACCTTGTCCACCTTCTTCGCCGCAGAAAGCCAGTTTGCCTTGAACTGCTGCTCGCCCTTAGCAGTTTTTTTGGTCTTCTTTAGGTTCCGCTTGACAATAGCCCAGTATTTCTCAATTGGGCGGAGCTCTGGCGTGTTGGGAGGGTTCTTGTCCTTGGGAACCACCTGCACGTTGTTGGTGGCGTACCACTCCATGGCCTTTTTACCGTAATGGCAAGATGCCAAATCCGACCAAAACAGTACGGAACAACCGTGTTTCTTCAGGATAGGCAGCAGACGTTTATTCAAACACTCTTTCACGTAAATTTCTTGGTTGACAGTCCCGGAAGCTATGAAAATGCTGCTTTTCAAGCCACAGGTACAGATGGCTTGCCAAACCAGATATTTCTTTGCGAACTTTGACAGTTTCATGTGCTTGAAAACATCTGCTACCTTTCCCCTTCCTTTTGCCGTATAAAACTCCTGTCCCGGAAGCTGCTTGTAGTCGGCTTTGACGTAGGTTTCGTCGTCCATTACCACGCAGTCAAACTTCGTCAGCATCGTCGTGTACAGCCTCCGGGATCGCGCTTTGGCCGTCGTATTTTGTTTATCATCGCGATTTGGAGTCACTACCTTCTTGTAAGTCGATAGTCCGGCTCGTTTTTTGGCTCGATGCACGGTTGTAGACGATACACCCAGCTTATTTGCGGCATCTCGGAGAGAGAGGTTAGGGTTTCGCTTGAAACTACCGGCAACTCTCTTTGTCGTCTCAGCGGCTTCCGGTTTTCGATTTCCCCCCGATCCAGACTTCCTGGCTGTCGACAAACGTTCCCCAAACACTTTAATTACATTTGTAACGGTTGATTTGGCAACTTTTAGCGATTTTGCCAACTTTGCGTGCGAGTAGCTCGGATTTTCGCGATGCGCGAGCAAAATTTTGATACGCTGCTCTTCTTGCTTGGACGGCATTTTGACAACTGAAGAGTGAATTCCAAAATCAAAATAGGAGCAACATTCTACACACACACACCTTCAAAATGAGGGGTGTTCAGGTTTTTTAAATGCAAAATTGAAAGAAATACGTCAAGTTGATATTGACCAAATTTTGACCGTATCACCCTTTATATCTAGTTTTCACTGGAAATCTTATGTATGAGTGTTCATTGCAAGACATCCTATATAACATGATATAAGTCATAGCCTGTACGGGGTATAACAGTGTTCATAGGGTAATAAACGTCCTGTGTTTTAGTGTTTTGTAATGGCCTCGAAGGCAGACCAGAAACCTAGCCTTTCGTGATGTGAAATGCATCGGTCTATCAGCGGCCGGAAAGAGTTGGAACCGGTGGGGAGCATTGTTGGAGAGCGACTATAGAGGATGATGAATAGACTTCTTTAATTTTTTTTTGTGAGATTTGCAGCATTATTTGAATTAAGGGTACTGATGAGCTCTGATTAACCGCTTTATTCTCTTGAGCCCACTCTAGAACCTACAGTTCGTATTTAAATCTATATGTGAACTGCTGGTCTGAGTTACTCTGGTATAGTCAATTAGAGGATGTTCCTAAAATATACAGTCAAACAATACGTATTATTGTGAACAACTTTAATACAGTTGTCCAGCAGTGCTCCCATTTTATTTACAACAATCCAATGCCTACGAAATTGTGCCGAAGGTGTGCCGATGGATGTGTTCAAGCTGTGCCAAATCTAATTTCGGCACAATGTGCTGAGTGACGTACCCCTTGTAGACGTCAAAAGCTTCAGAACACGTCCACTAGGCGCGCTGTAATAAGCAAAATAGTTTGTTCCGTTACTAAGTGGGCAATGGTTTACATTCGAAAAGTTCCAAATATTATCAACATTTCTAAAACAATTAAAATCACTACATCTCGAAAACGTAGTCACTTAGAAATCTTTTATGTTTGTGCTTTTTTATTGCAAAAATATTGTTTCATTATCTCAATACAAAAGAAAAATTGGACAATTTTTAGATACTATTCCAAAAATTTCAGTTTTTCAAAAAATCTAAACTTTTTGTCTATCATTTTTACACCATGACCAACAGTGCAAAAGATGGCATTTTGTATCTCCTATAGCAAATAAAAAATAAAATTAAATTAAAAATTCTTTAACCAGGGGAAACAGCCCTATTGTTGCGGTACGTTAGCAGCGGTCTCCATGCTCAACAATAGGCTTCTAACGCTGCTAACGTATCACAACAATGGGGCTGTTTCCCCTAATCATGTTTTATTTACTTCATGCGTGAAGTTAACGATTGACATAGTTGGAGATTCTTAATTTCAGATATCAGACTTAAAGTTATTCTAATTATACTTGAAAATTTTCTTCTTTTAGTTCCTTTCAGTTGTTACTCGTCTTACCTCTTCTTAGTTGTTTTTTTATTTATATTAATACTGATACCGTATAACGAAGTAAACATTTCGACAAGAATCATTTTCAAAAAATAAGCGTTTACTCACGCTACAAAAAGCTGAGAATTTTACCTAATTTAATAAATCCCAACATAAATCAAGCGACGCTCTCACACCCTCACACACATGATCCCTGCTACAGGCCGCCGAACTCCGCTAAATGCCACACGCTACTTCCATTTGATGAAGTGATCGATACAGTCACTCTTGCTTGTCGCCATCAGCTGAGATCTTTCGCGCGCCCTACGATCCGATCGCTGTTTGCCGATAAGATGATGCGAAAACCAACTTGCTCCACATTCACCCATACTAAACTCTCATAAGGAAGACCGAGAACTTCTGAATGAACGAAGAACAAACGGAGATGAAGTCACCAGAGAGAGAGAGAGAGAGGAAGCGGGACGCGAAATGGGCTGATGAGAAAACGTGTGAAAAATGCTTTTTAGATTCATTGAGATTCATGATGTGCTGTGATGGCTGCAGGAGACGCACTTTGATTAGAATGCACACGAGTGCGAACTGGGTCTATGCATACTATGTAGGAGAAGTGCAGCGTGTGCCTTCTTCCTAATTGCCGGTGGACTTCAATTCGATTGACTCGATTTAGTGCAATTGAACGGTTTGTGGGCCTTGCTCGTTCGTGTTCAACATTGTTTTGCAAAGTATGTTTTAGCGATTATCATTCCGTTCGAATGGGTTATGAGGTCATCGCGCGTTTGAGACGAAAAAAGCTAGGAATGGGTAGTGTTCTAGCATAAATCGAGAATTTTTGGTGCATTCCGGTTAGTGTTGCACATGTGCTATATCGATTAGTCGTAATTTGCAAATGAAGTTGAGCAAGATCATCAGTCTGTGTAACAATGCTCAAAAGAGTTTATGTTAAGTTCATTCGTCACAAATTTACAAACTGAGAATTTTGATCTCGGATGAAAACGTCTACAGAACCATGCGTCTCCATGGGACATTAAGAGTCAAGAAAACGTGATCGTCGTCGTTTGGATATTTTAATTCATCAAAGTTTTCCCAAAACCTCTCGTATTCGCCGTCTCAAAAAAATCGTATGGAATAGTAATCATATTGCTACAAAATTCAATCTAGCCCTCACTCTCATTTCGCCAGCACCAACCGCGCCAAGATCGCCCGAAGAGTCTGCGATGGCGATCTTGGGTCCAGCAAGTCACAGATGAACATGCGTTGGCGCAATTCTCGCTATAAAAAGCTCCCCATGGGCGAGAACAAATTCAGTTGTTCTGGATCTTCTCGCGCGCGCGGTTTGGAAATTTGGCTCGGGTAGTGATTAAAGTGAAAGTTGGAAATTGTTGGTCATCAAGTGGATTTTTGGAAGTGATGCAGCAGTGATTCCTGTCTTCTTCCAAAGAGGATATCTGGAAGAAGTGAGTGTTCGAGTTGGATTAGATCACGGGTTTCGGCAGAGCCGATGGAGAAGCTGTTCAAATATTCGAACGAAATATATCGAAAACACGTGCTTGGATAACCGGAAATGATCGTAGTTCTATGAATACTAGAATATTTAAGTGGATACAAATTAGCGTAATCCCTGCGTAACACTTAACGTGCGATGTGTACTTCAAAATCAGTGAATCATGACTAAAAATCACAAGTTTTTTTGAAGAAAAAAAATCAAATCAAATCGCTATCAACTTCACCCTTTCCATGCTGCTTAACTGTGAAATTATCAAAAAGTTCAGAAACCTTATCAACGAGTTCATTCGCAGAGTGACATAATTTTATTAGAACATAATTAGACCGGCCAGCATGCGAATGGACCACATAAATAACCGCCAAAAACTTGAGATGCAGCAGCCAGTTTGAAATTCTAAAACAAGCCGTGTTATCAGTGAACCATAGAAATAAACGCAAAATTACTCAACTCTTGTCTTCCGCGTTTCCTTGCGCCGGAACGGTTTTAACCGACTTTCAGTATGCTCTCTTATCAACCTAGGACCAAAAAAAAGTGCGAGTGCGATTAGTGCAAAATTTTGAGTTTCGTTCTATTCCCCAGGATCAACGTTCCTAGCCCACGCAAGCGCCTCTGCGTGCCCACCACCAGGAAGTGTTCGTGAATTCAGAAACAATGTGCTAAGTGTACATACTGCTGCCGTAAGCAATCGCCCAGTTCAGAAATGAAGTTTCGAATTAAGCATACGGCACTGCTGCCGCTACTTTTGATAACTGTGATACTAGTCGAGCAGATGCGATGTGAAGACGAGGAAACGGTTCAGGTCAAGGTTAGGAAGGTGAAGAAGAGGACGAAAAAAGTCGGCAAGCTGAAATCTCTGAAGCCGAAGGAGAGACCCCAGGCAGATGCACCACCGTCGTACTCGGAGTACGACAACTACGATAACTACGACTACGGTGATGGGGAGCGGGATTACGATGCAGAAACTGGTAAGTGGAACTGAGAGGCGGTTAGAATAAGGTGGGGCAATAGGCGTTACAAACTTGGTTTCTCACGGCCATCTAATAAAAAAGGCTTGACGATGCAGATTTCAAAATTCTCCACGGAGAGTTATGGGAAATTTTTCAAAATGTTTATATTTTTCGAATTAATTTCAATTGATTGTTACTGTGGGGGATATAAGTCGATACAAACCTATTTCAACCACATTCATCACTTATTTTTTAAAAATATCGAATATTTAATAAAATACGCCTATTGAGTAGCCCTGTAGTTCTTGCTACCCGTACAATCATCGAAAAAATAATAAAACCATTTAAAAATGCCAATCCCATACCTCACCGTGCAAAATTATGATATCTGAATCTTCAAGCCTTTTGGCAAGCCTTGTAGGCCAAGTATTAGACGCCTATAGACCTAAGTGTATATATAAGCAATAATTGTTGACATCCCCAATGAAACATGGTCCAACATAAATCCAATAATGTTGTCATCGTTTTGCTGCTCATTAATTTATCAAATTGTAGCAATGCAGAATGGGAGCAAATATTTAAATTTGCCTAGTGACCAATTCGGCCTAATGGTGTTCGGCCTAGTGGAATTAGACCTGGTGAACCATCCTTGCTCTTCAAAACAGGGAACAGTTTTTTTTCAGTAATGAAAAGATCATATCTTTGTCCTTGTTACGTTTTATGCCATGTTGATAGTGAAAAGACTCGGGTCGCATTCCACCGATAATGATCTTGAAACAAGGAAAAAAATGGGTCAGTCTTCCTAATCTTCTCTTCGTTGTTCTCTAGTTTGAAGTGGATAAGACTAGGATTCTGATGCATGGTCAATATCAGTGTCAAGCTTGATTTTGTCGCTAAGGAATTCGATTTTGGCTGTCACGACTCGATTAACGACTCCTGAATGGGGAGGTGTCTGATGTTAAACTCATTATCTTCTGCATAGAACGCAAAAACGGTCGCTCTAAGGCCACCGAATCTTTCATATCACATCACACCACTAATGATACTTATGTTGCTGTAACCATTCAAATCCGGCGCTGACGATGACAAGTGTCACAAAACACACAACGAGCAATGTGACCCTAAAACCCCTTAAGAGAGACGTCATTAGTTTTTAAAAATTCAAAAGCAGGTTCGTTCAAAACCAAAATTACATTGGGAGATAAACCAGCCCACAGCTGAAATTCTCGTTAATACACGCAAACCAAAAATGTATTACATTCAATGTTTGTTGCATTCCCTATTACTCTTCGCAGCGAATATTTCAGAGAATCATATAATTTGGTCATGCAGACGATGCAATGATTTTTTTTGTCTATTTTATTTCGTGTTCTGTCTACACTTTCGACTGCATCAACATGTATTTAAGTGATTCCCTAGTCTTTCAGCTTCAATGTCATTAGATTGTTACGACTGAGCAAACGCATTTTGCAAGGTTTTTCTTGAAATGAAACATACGACAAACTGCAGCCGATTTCAAGTTGTCGATAATAGAACAGCTAGTTAACACTCAATTGTCCCGTAACATGGGTAGATCACCTTTTCGTGGTACGTTACGGGATGTAAGATCTGCCACCGATTCCTAGCCCTGACTACTTCAAACTAGGGGAACAGGATTTTTCAGTAATCCAAGGAACACATTTTAGTCCTTGTTACTTTTTATGCCTTGTTGATAGTGACAAGACTCGGCTTTGTCCACCGAGGATGATCTTGAAAGAAGAAAAAAAAATGAGTTAGTAAGTCTTCATCTATGTGATTCCTAATCTTCTATTCGTTGATTTCTAGTTTGAAGAGGTTAAAACTAGGGTTCTGATGCATGGTCATTATCGGTGTCATTCCTTAATTTTGTTGCTAAGGAATCCAATTTAGATTGACAAAGGGGCCCGCCTTTGCAGGATGTTTCAACACTCCGAAGGGTATAAATAGCGGGACCTTTCAATTAGAGTCGGATCCTTGTGATAAATGCAAGAATGACAACTGTATCAAAATCGAATACTCCATCATTTCTCAATAGTGATGAAGTTATACGACATGCACTTAACTTACGACACGGGATATACTACAAGAGATCAAATTACTGATGGCAGTGGTGTTAAGTCCCGAACAGAGGAAAAAAAATAACACTCAGTTCAAATGGAAAGGTTTCCGTAGAAAAAGATGTTGCTGACAATAGTCACACTCACCTGAGAAGATTGGAGCGATTTAAAATCGTTTTCAAACAGTTTTGGACAATTTTGCCGAAAATGTCATTTTGTAAACAGTTTGTATTGCAGCCTTTTTGTAATTTCAACACCATTTCACAAAAATTGAATGACATTCAGCAAATTGTATTCTTCGTTGAAAGCAGAGGTCTAGACTTTACATTATGGTTAACATGAAAGTTAAATAAGCATGGAACAAAATGTCTGAGCTCGATGTTAGTAGTAGTAGTAGCCTAATCGTCCATTTTGGGTCTATCGAGCACAAAACATCAAATAAATCCATGATCCATGTTTAGTTCAAAAGCTACCGAACTAAGCCAATGAGAACGCGTGGTATTGTGCTCAAAAACAAAAGAAGCGCTCCCACTGAATCAATTTTTATCTTCATCCGATAGACCAAACTGAATTCAAAGGCGTTTGAATGGCGTTTCAATGCGTTAGGTCGAGTTTAGTATCCGTAGGCCGAGTTTGGGGTCAAGAAACAGTGTTAGATTTCTAACAATATCCCAATAATCCAATCTTACGGTACGTACGGAAAGGTTAATAAGTTTAGAAGACATCTGCAGAGAAAAAATTCAATTTTGTGAAAAGAAAAAATACACTCGAAAAATAGAGGCAAAGGGCGGGTTATGTTCAGTAGGCCCAAAATTTGTTCTATTCCTAGTTCCTTTGTTACTTCTGCTTACGACAGGAATTCATTCGATGCCCCTCCATCTGATATAGGAAGCGGTTATCCTTATTCCCGTTATTAAATGTATTCCAATTGAGGGAAATAAGCGAAAAGGGAATCTCCCCTTTCACCTCCATGTATACCACTCGCTCACTCCGGAGCGAAATCCTCCCGGATGACACGCTTCACTATCCCGCACACTATTCACAGCATCAACGCTAGATCACTGTCGGGAATTTGGATGGAAGATCATACACTTTCACAAATTGATCCTAATTTCACACATGTGACATGTGTACCTGCAATGTCTTTAAATTCACATTATGAATAAATAAATCTTCCAAGGTAAACGTCAATGCATGGACCATCGATTGTTCTGACTTAAACATTTGAAAGGCGCTTGCTTCTTCGCAATCTGGTAAGTTGCTTCTATCTGAACGAGATCCACATCCAGTGTTTTCACGAAATAACACATTTCAATGATCATTTTAGAATCAATGAATTGCATCATTGGAGCAGTTTAAAATGTTGTTTCCTATAAGTCGAACTTTGTCGTGGAATAATATTTTGATATTTTTTCTCCTAGAAACTTGATAAAATCAGGTCCTGGAGTTTATTGCTTCATTTTCTTAAAATCTTTGAAAGAAGGTTGGCTTAAAACTGCTCTACAATATGATTACATACTTATGTTGGCATCAGACATTAGACATCAGACAACTAAATGAATTAGTAGCGTGAAATAGTTAAATAGTGAGGGATTTTTTAATGATTCAAGATACATTGGAGACTCAATCTAGAAATGTTTCCCGATAACAGATTTATGATTTTTTATGTGCTTGAAATTTAAAAAAAATGTACCAATGTCAACAAATACTGTCAAAAAATAATCAGAAATGCAAAATTATTTTCCAAGTTAATCGTTGAAATTATTCTCTGTTTTGAACTGAGCGTATCAAGTCTGGCATCTCAATTTACTATCCAAAATCGCAGTCTCGGAATTTTTGCCAAGTTCCAGCCTCTTAATGGATATTTTAAATCAATGTTGATCACGCTTGATTTTCGTGGACAAATATCAACAAGCAAAAGGCAGCGGATGATATTACCAGAGAGAATAGGAAGAGAGGCTAAGAGCATAGAGGTAACTCTAAGACCAGAAGGTCACGAAGAGACGAGCTCAACTTTTTGGCTCAGCTCTGGTACTATCTTCGGTCCCAAGCTAATCGATTCACCCCTCGAAACATAGAAAAATCCACTAACCCCTCATAGTGTAGTACTAGAATGTATACTAGATGGGGTGCGTTAGTCGATTTGCTTGGGACCAATAGGGTAGTCAAGTAGTGAGCCAATTTAAAATCGTTAGTTTCGTATTGATTGTTGCTAAGAGTGTGAAGCAAAAAAAACCTTATCGAACTGTCAAACTGGTACCACACACGAAGTGATAGACGGAGTAGCTCGAAAACTTTGGTGACGCACCTGCTATTACAATTTTTCAGTGTACCACATGGCAACACCACTACTACTGGATTGTACCAACCGGTAGAAACAAACGATTTTAAATTGGCTCACTACTTGACTAGCCTATTTGTCCCAAGCAAATCGACTAACGCACCCCATCTAGTATACATTCTAGTACTACACTATGTTTGTTTTGATTCGCTATGAAAGTTTGACAGATAAAATGAGAAGCTCGTGGATTTTCCTATGTTTCGAGGGGTGCATCGATTAGCTTGGGACCGAAGAGAGTACCAGAGCTGAGCCAAAAAGTTGAGCACGTTTCTTCTGTACCTTCTGGTCTTAGAGTTCCCTCTATGATTGTACCACATGGCAACACTAAATTTACTAGAATGTTTTGGTTCTATCTCTAGAGTGACTCTAAACTGAAATGCATAAAAAATGACAAAATGATACACTCTTTGCACACTGTCAAAGAATCATTGTACACAAAATCAATTTTGTTCAAATCAAAACAAAAAAACTAACCCATCTGGTGGCTGATGGCACAAGCTTATAAGAAAATTCTATTACAGCAAACCACATTATTTTAATTGATTTCTTCGCCAGTTAGTCGTCTGTCACTTCGTTTGTGCTGGTACCCTATCGAACAAAATGAACATAAGTTGATGTTTCCCAATGAAGGCTAGTATTGAAATCGCTGCGAATATATTTTGAAAAAAAAAAATTTAAAGATGTAAAAAGTACATGGACACATAAAAAGGTATGCTTGACTTTGAAGTGTAATATTATTTAGGGTATTTATATTTATATTCTTTACCTTTGAATTTGGGCGTCTATCAGTTATGAGGCGTACATGTATGGAAAAATTTCATTATTTTAAATAGCATATGTTTTCTACCAGCTTGATTGTGATACTAAAATAATGAAAAAGCTCAAACCAGGGTTAGAGATGGCACCATCATCATCATTAGCTTCATCATTTAAAAAAGATAATCAAATTTAAATTTTTAGTGCTGAACAAATAACGGCGCCGGTGGTGTAGTGGTAAGCGTGATTACCTCTCACCCCAGCAGGCCTGGGTTCAATCCCAGTCGGCACCGCCGGGATGCTCTGAGGCATAACATCTCTGATCACGCCTTCCTTCGGATGGGAAGTAAAGCCGTTGGTCCCCGGTTCATGAGTTTGATGGGTCGATAGGTAGGGTCCAGGAGATGCTCGATAGGTAGGGTCTAGGAGATGCTCACTTTGAGTGAACGCTCACGAATCATATGATCGCTGATTGTGAGGGTCGGAAAGCAAAATTGACAGATTTTATAAATCAAACACATACTTTACACCCTCTTCTTGTTACTTAAAAGTACAACATATCATTATAACAGCTAATGATTGCGTAATTCCGAAATATATTTTTTTATCGCAAGTGACTGGAAGCAACCCTATACCGTTGCTCTAAATATCAAGCTAACAAAACTCACCAGCTATGATGGTGAGTTTGAGTTTCAAGGTTTTTGCTTTACACCCGCACGTGACCCGAAGCTTTCATCACCACTGGCAGAAGTAATTTTGTGTCTGGCATGGGTGAAGAGTAAAGAGAGATAGCAAATTATTATATCTCTATCTACAAGAAAACGATGTGCAACGGTATTATTTTGGGGTCGAGTCAACTCGCTGCGAGCTGCAATTTCACATGTGATTAATAGTTTCGCAGTATCAAAGGAGTTTATAAAATCAATAACAAGCATGATATTTTGTTCCAATTTCCAATATTTGTTGGCTGTGATCTCGGCAAAATTCCCGTTTGTTAGCTGAATCTCGGCAAGTTTTCCAGTGAGATCCAGCAAAGTAAAATGCCGAGTTGCTCGGTGGTGCCCATCTCGGCAAAAAATCTAAGTGTGTAGAAACCAATTGAGATTTCTTGATTTCCACATTTTTTTTGCAATCAAATAGTTCCATTATTTAGAGATCAAGAAAATTTTACCAAGTCTTAAGTTTCCAAAATTTCTCCAAATCCTCCATATTCTTCACCTCATCCTAAAATCTTAAAAAAAAATATAGTCTAGGATATCGAAAATTGACGATAGCCCTAAAATCTAAAGGTTATTGTTTTTTTTTTCGGGTCAAAAATCACTTTGAGCTATCTTTTATGATATGTCCATGTCCATGGGACATATCATGTTGTAGTTCCTTATTACACTATTATGGGTCAGTCAGCTCTACGTGTTAATCAAATGGAAGTTGTCCATAATGGTGGGTATCCCATAATACTTGGGTGACTGTACTATGGAAAAATAATGAGATATTCGTGCTCTGCTCACAAGAATCCTCTTTCAATTGCGAAATTCAGTAGCATTCGAAGAATTCTGGGACCTCTAAAGAGACGATCCGAACCATTTCTTGTTTCCAATCTCAAGTCTTCGGAGACCCTCTAGGCCCACGCACATTAAATCCTGATCGGACGCGTTGCGGCAAAGTGTCAGCTAAATCTATTGTCTAACTGTCAAATTTACGTCGACGCAACGCAAACGGATCTAATGTGGGTGGCCTTTCAAAATCGAAGTTCATAACCGTCAACAGACAGCTCAGGGTCAGGGCCAGAGTTCGATGTGGTAGATTTGAAACAGTATCACCAACAATCAATACGAAACTAACGATTTTAAATTGGCTCACCACTTTAGTAGCCTATTGGTCCCAACCAAACGATTAACGTACCCTATTCTAGTTGAAATTCTATTGCTACACTATGTTTGTTTTGATTCGCTATGAAAGTTTGACAGATAACATCAGGGGTGTGTGGATTCATGCAGAACATGCAGGGGTGAGTGAAATAGCTTGGGACTGCTTGGGACCGTTGTTCTGGTACTGAGTGAGCCAAAAATAATAATGATTTTCTTCGGGACCTCTATGGTATCACTACGAAAAGGAGATCTACCCGGGGAACACTATTGTTACTAGCCTTAGATTTTGTAAGTTTGTCTAAGTCCCAGGATCTTGTGCATTTTTTGTATAATACGAGATCAAGATTTATTTTTTCAAAGCACAAGATCTTGAGAATTCTTCCAATGTGCACAAACGACACAAATAGAGAAGAAAACGGAACGTATGGAATTTACGTACAATTAATCACTTCATTCGAGCAGGTAAAATGATGTTTAATACCACTCGAACTTTGAAATAAACCATTATTTTGAGATTTTGTCTTCTAGAACCTCGAGAAAAGTAGCCAAGATTTGAGCGTTTAATTAAAAAAATAGTAATTTGTTGGTCTAGTTTTGAGAAATCGCTGGTAGAAAGTTACACCAAGCCTGCTTGACAAAGTGGTTCATTTTCGTTCTCTTTAGGTCAACAAAATGTGTTTTCCACAGTTGTTTGCAGGTCATCCATACAGCCGTCCTCAGTTTTAAAGAGGAAAGCCGAAGCAAAGCGCATGGTATTGAAAACTGAGTGAAGTTGTTATTTTACTTTTCTCTTTTTATGTTCTGAGGTGTATCCATCTCTGCGTTTTAAGCATGAAGCTACGTTGAGAATTAAGCCGAGAATTATGCCTTATTCGAAACAATTACCATTCTGATTGTAAATTTACTATTTTATAATTTAATATCGAAATATCTTCCTAAATAACTCATTCCTTCTTTCAACGCCCACGTAGCCAATCGCCCCACGGAATCCACCTTCCGCCAGCCGGATGACGAAATCCCGCGCGGTGAAGTTCCAGCTCCGCACATCACCGTAAGCGTGAGTCCACTGGAACCGGAATCGATCGTACAGCCGTTCACCTGCTATCACGAGGGTAAATGGCACCGGGAGAAGGATCAGTTCCAATCGGGCTACAAAGGTTGCGCCACATGCCAGTGCCGCAACAGCGTGATCGTATGCGATGAAGCCGACTGTCCCAAGATCAAAGCCGATGTAAACGTGGAAATAATTCCACCTACGACTTCGACGACGTCAACCACAACGACAACAACGACAACAACGACAGAAACTCCAGAATTTGATGCCGCTCAAATTGGCGGTCGGACTCCGTCGGGGCCATCCGGTGTCCCTGGAGAAGTTGGAGTGCCTGGAATTCCGGGAACACCAGGCGTTCCTGGAATGCCGGGACCTCCTGGACCACCACCAGATCTATCATTCTATACGCAGCAGCTTCAAGAATCAATGGCCGGTTCAGATAAAGGACCATCTCCAGACAATTTCCAGTTCATGCAAGCCCAAGTTGGTCCCGTAGGTCCACGTGGTCCCCCGGGTCCATCGGGTGTTGCTGGACCTCAAGGTTTCCAGGGAACACGAGGAGAGCCAGGTGAGCCTGGCCCAACCGGCGTATCAGGTCCTTCCGGCCCACGAGGACTACCGGGTCCCCCAGGAAAAGATGGAGCTCCGGGAGACGACGGTGAACAAGGCCCGCAAGGAAGCGTTGGACAGTCCGGTCCACGAGGATTACCTGGATTACCAGGAGTGCCTGGCATGAAAGGGCATCAAGGACTACTCGGTCAGGATGGTCCGAAAGGTGATCAAGGTACACCCGGAGAAAAGGGTTCAGTAGGATCGGTTGGCCCAATTGGTGCACCAGGAGCGATAGTAAGATTGCAAATTTATATTCTTCATATCTTGATAATCTAAAAATTTGTCCTACAAAATAGGGACCAGCAGGACCACGCGGTGAAAGAGGACGTGAAGGACCACCAGGGACTGCTGGATTGAGAGGTATCGATGGCATCGCAGGTCCTCCAGGACAACCAGGCCCAGTTGGCAAATCAGGCCCACCAGGTTTTCCCGGAACACCTGGAAACAAGGGAGACATGGGAGCACAAGGACCCAAAGGTTTGATTTATTTGCCCTTGGCAGTCCGTGAGCTGATTTTAGAATCTTCATTTTAGGCAGTCAAGGTCCTCAAGGCCCTCGTGGTGAATCAGGACGACCAGGTCAACCTGGAGAACCTGGTTTGAATGGTCCACCAGGAAAGGATGGAGCTACTGGTGAGAAGGGATCCAGTGGTGCACCGGGTATGGCTGGTCAACCTGGCTTCCCTGGACCCCGAGGAGCACCAGGTTCAAATGGCAGTCCTGGAGAAACGGGAATCAAAGGAGAACCAGTAAAGAACAATTTGCCAACCTAGTTATTTTCAAAATACATTATAATCTGCCTTCATCTAGGGTCTACCCGGAGAACGAGGCTACAAAGGAGACTCAGGAATAAAAGGCGAAGCAGGAGTACCTGGTCCGAGAGGATTACCCGGTGCTGTAGGTCCAGAAGGCAAACGAGGCAAGCGTGGTATGAAAGGTCCCACCGGTTTGACAGGTCCTCAGGGTGAGCGAGGATTGCCAGGTGTTCCCGGTTTACCTGGACCAGATGGAGCCCAAGGTGTTAAAGGACAAAGCGGAGATCGAGGTGCTCTAGGCCCCCAGGGTAACAAAGGCTCAACTGGAGACCCAGGACCTCCTGGTCAACCAGGTATTCAAGGATTGCGTGGAATGGCCGGTAGACCGGGTGCTCAAGGAAAGTCAGGAGTACCGGGAGAACGTGGACCTGCGGGATCCGATGGAAAGGTATAAGATAGCTTTTTTTTTAAATTTTGGAATCATGAATGTAAAATACAAATTTTTTGCTAGGTTGGAGAGCCAGGACAACAAGGCTTGCAAGGCCTTCCAGGCCCAATAGGTCTTCCTGGAGATAAAGGTAAATGCGATAATTATACAAAAAAATAACAAAATCAATAACACTGTCATCTTATCATAAGGATTCCCTGGAGAATCTGGCAAGGATGGTGATATTGGACCACAAGGAGCACAAGGACCACGTGGTGATGCCGGCAAGGATGGTCCACCGGGAATTCCAGGACCACCAGGTCCACATGGAAACGATGGAGATCGTGGCCCTCCAGGACCTGGAGGTAAGAAAGAGTTATGCTCGTGTCCTAAGAAACATCATTAAATTATCCCATCCTTGTTAGGTCCACGAGGCTTCCAAGGCCTACCGGGAACACCCGGTAATCCGGGAGCGCCAGGAAAAGATGGTCAAACTGGTCAACCAGGTCCAGTTGGTCCAGCCGGTCAGCCTGGTATCAGAGGCGAGCGTGGCTTCCCAGGAGAAAGAGGTCCAGTCGGTACACCAGGAACTCCAGGTCTTCGAGGAGAGCACGGTGCTCAAGGAAATGACGGCCCACCGGTAGGGAAAATATTATTTTAGCGAAATTAATATAAATTGAACTATATTTTACTTGACAGGGTTCACCAGGTCCAGCTGGTATGAAAGGTCATCAAGGAGCACCTGGTATGATTGGTATGCCAGGATTGAGAGGTCTTCCGGGTCCATCTGGTGAAAAGGGAGAGCGAGGGGCTCTAGGTCCAGTAGGTCCTGAAGGTGCCGCAGGTCGACAGGGCGAACGAGGTCTTCAAGGTCCAATGGGTCCAACGGGTCCCCCGGGAGAGCCTGCGGAGAAGGGAGAACCTGGTACACCGGGTATTCCAGGAGAACCAGGGACACCAGGAGCAGTTGGTGAACGTGGACCAGTCGGACCACAAGGTTTGCATGGATTCCCTGGGCCACAAGGCACAAGCGGACTGCCTGGACCTAAAGGAGATCGCGGTTCAATGGGTTTGAAGGGAGAACAAGGAAACAGTGGTAATCCAGGAATGCCTGGTGAGACAGGACCTCAAGGTTTAATTGGGTTGACTGGCAGCAAGGGCACTCGTGGTGAACCAGGATTGCGTGGAGAAACGGGATCAATGGGTTCTCCTGGAAGACCCGGTGATCAAGGTGCAGCGGTAAGAGTCATGAATATTGCAGACATAATTCATGTCATAGTAACATCAAAATATATTGTAGGGTCAACCAGGAAACCAGGGTCCCGCAGGAATTGCAGGAATTCCTGGTATCAAGGGAAATCCAGGAGACACTGGAAGATCTGGAAATCCTGGACCTCAAGGTTAGCCCAAACATTATATTATATGTATCAGAATTCTCATATATTCAGTTGATTCAATTTTAAGGAATGCCGGGTCAGCCTGGGCCAGAGGGAATCAAGGGATCGGCTGGTAGTGATGGTCCGGCAGGTCCACCAGGAAATCCAGGTCCTCAAGGCCCCCATGGAGATCGTGGAATGCCTGGTCTTCCAGGACCAAGTGGTAAGAAAAGCCTTATGCTTATGCTTATACTTATGATAAATTTATATGACCATTTTTTTCTTCTTGTAATGAATAGGTCAATCTGGTGCCCGAGGTCTCCGGGGTGCTGCTGGAGAACCCGGACAAGCTGGTAAACCTGGAAACGATGGGCCACCGGGTCAGATGGGAATTGCTGGACCACCTGGTCCTCAAGGTCACGCTGGAGATCCGGGTATTGAAGGCTCGCCTGGTAAACAAGGTCCATCAGGAATTGCTGGCCGAACTGGTGATAAAGGACCGGTCGGTTCTCCTGGTAGTCAAGGTATGCCTGGTACTCCTGGTCTTCCTGGTCCACCAGGACCACAAGGTCTTATCGGTCAAACTGGTGAACGAGGATTGCGTGGCGAAACAGGTCCTCAAGGTATCGATGGCCCTTCAGGTCCTCGCGGAAAACCTGGACCTCCAGGGTTAGAAGGATCAAAGGGAGATGTAGGAGAAGCTGGAGCAAAGGGTGTGAAAGGTCATCGAGGTTTAATTGGTCTGCAAGGATTGCCTGGTCCTGCTGGTTCTCCTGGAGATAAGGGTGATACTGGATCTGTTGGTCAACCTGGTAAACCTGGAGAATCTGGACCACGAGGTCCTCCAGGTAGAGATGGCTCACCAGGTCCACAAGGAATGTTAGGTACTGTCGGACCCCGTGGTTCTCCCGGAAATGATGGAAAGTCTGGACCAGTGGGCCCAGCGGGTCCTCCAGGACCTCCCGGTCCACCAGGTGACGGAATTGGGTATGATGCTGCAGCTTTGGCTGCATTGCTTGGCCATGGACAGATGAGCAATACTAAGGGACCTGATCCGAACCAGGGCGATGAACCAATGAAGTTCAACAAAGTATTTGAGCTAACCGAAGATGAGAGACGACAATTAGTGGAAACAGCTTTTGAACGACTGAAGACCACATTCAATACATTTAAGAAACCAGATGGAAAAAAAACATCGCCTGCCAAAACTTGCAGAGACCTGTTCGCTGCCTATCCGGAGTATAAATCTGGCCATTACTGGATTGATCCGAATGAAGGTGATGTTCGGGATGCTATCCTGGTGTATTGTGATGCTGAGAAAAGATCATCCTGTATTCTTCCGCAACCACTGCGGACCAAAGAACTGCACTACGTCGGCGATGAGCATGAAGTGTGGCTAGGAGAGATGGAAACCGGAATGAAGATAACCTATAAGGCTGATAGTAACCAAATCGGATTCCTGCAATTGCTGTCGGGATCGGCCTCCCAGAACATAACCTATCACTGCAAGAACAGTGTAGCGTATTTCGACAAGGAAAAGAACAGCTACCGTCAGAGCTTGAAGCTTCTAGCGTGGAACGATGCTGAACTCACGGCGAGGGGACCCCAGAGGCTGCGATACGAAACCGCTCTGGACGAGTGTCAGCATCGAATGTCTACGTATGCTCAAACGATCCTAACCTATAAGACGGAGAAACCAACGAGGCTGCCGGTAATCGATATTGCCGTACGGGATGTCGGTGAGCTGAATCAACAGTTCTGGATAGAAATCGGAGCAGTGTGCTTCCAGTAAGACAAAGTCGTTTAGTGAATTTAAAAAAAAAGAAGTATACTTTAGCTTAGGATAAATTGATTTCAGTATTAATTTGAATACATGAAATCGAAAAAAAAAACAACGACAATTTTCAAGTCAGGTACTGCCACAGCAGTAACAGACACCACTGCCAAAGCAATTGACACCAAAGAAAGTGATATTTTCGAGAGATCTTGTAGCAAGGTTTTACAACTAAGTCTAGCGTAGGTTCCCCTTTGTAGTTTATTATGAATTTAAGAATGTGTGTGTACAATAAAGATAACATTTAAATGTTAAATCAATTATATTGTTGATGGATGACAACTGCCATGAATTATGTGCTTGCAAATTAAAGAATTGCCTTAAAACATGCATGAGTTTATGCGCTTATGAGTTTTGCCTTGCAAAATTCAACGTCAGTATTCACGCGGCTGTCGACAGAAGCATACCACTCTTAATATGTGTCAGGCGATCGTCTGTTTACTCGGCAGCAACCATTGTGTGGTCCTCCTCATTGTTCTTCATCAGCATTTCTTTCAGTCGATGCGTCGACGACTTTGAAAGGCAACCGTTTCGTGTTGAATGTGTGAGTGCTGACCACATTTTGCGTCAATGGAAGCGCTCTGACTCTCGTTGGTGAATCTGCCATACAAGTAAACCACTGGAAGCAGCTCCCGTTCTGGTGGAGGAAGCTTATTGGATAGCGGAAGATAAAATGTTTATTGTGTTGTACCTTTTAACTATAGTTTTAAGATGTATTGTATAGTGAACAAGTATCCTCGGCTCTGTAAAGTTAATTCGGTTGAGCCTTATCAAATAAATTAATAATAATACAAAAAAAACATCAACGTCGCAAAAATCACCGATGAGTTTTCAGGTTCAAAAATTCATTGCTTTATATTTTGGCGGTATTCATTGTTATTACTATTGTTGATTGAAATTTTGTTTTGTTTTAATGTCTCAAAAAAGACAAATATGGCAGAATTGAGATCATAATTTCTGGTACCTATGTGTGGAAGTGAAGTTAACGGAATTGTTTATGATTATTTTGAAAATGATGGCGAAAATGTAGGTGAAGTAAATAATAAAATTAGCTTCATTTCATGTTGCCGATTATGTTATATAAAAAAAAATTGTACCATGAAAAATGCATTGGACTAGGTTTTCATGGTACAGCAATTTTGAAAAACTGTTAAGAGACTTCCGATTTTTTTTTTTTAAAGAAACTGTGTAGATTTTAGAATGAACTCTATATAAAATACCACGGTATTTCAGAATTCCTAGTCAAGTGAGTGATTTCAGAGCAATTTTTTAAAGTTGCTCTGTAAAAATGTTCATGGCCATTGTGAAGGATTCCAAGATCCGTGTGGAATATTAAGGAATCGAATTAATTTCAATGGCATCTCGAAAAGAATTTCTACGCACTAATAAATTATTATCGTATTTGGTAATTTTTTACCGAGCTTTCAACAGCTGATCGTTCGGTAATCAGTTCGGTAAACGAAATAACAGATTTTTGGATTTTCTCTCAAAATTACCGAACAATTCGGTGATTTTCTACAGAACAATTCGGTAGCTATTACCGAACTTCCGTTAAACGAGAACGAGAAATCATTTTTAATTCTACTACTTTTTTCGATTAATTTGTATTATCCTTTTATAATAATTTATATTAATTATCTTTTTTACAATAATAGTTATTTGATAGTTTTTATTGTGAAAATTTTGCCAGAAGGATTTGGTGCGATATTTGAAATGGAAATTGGCTTGATGAAAATTGCGAGCAGGAGAAACCTCGTTTGTGCCCTCCAAGAATAGTCTTCTGAGTCAGAAGTTCTGACAAATAGAACGGGTGGCATTGTATTTTTGATAGTAAAAATTTCTTCGGTCTATAAAATAGTAGTTGTTAAGTGAATAATTTGTTGCAAAATACTTTTGTTTATAATACTGCACCTCGTTCCATTCATCAGCACTTTAAGTTGGTGTTTATCCTCGAAGCACGGTTAACTTACAAATAAAGTTTCTTCACGATTTGACAGTTTGTACATACCGTAGCTCGGTAATCTAATTTATGTTTTATGGTTCGAACTGTAATTTTTTTTAAAGGGTTCGTCATTTAAAAAATCAGATCACCGTTACTTCTGTAAAATTTTACCGAATATTGGCAATTTTTTTTTAGTTTTACCGAAAAATTATTAAAATTTTACCAAAATCTCAACAGCTGAACGTTCGGTAAACAGTTTCGCAGATTTCCTGCAATTTTTCACAAATATCTGTGAATTTTTCACAGATATCTGTAAATAATGACAGGAAATCTGTAAAATTGTTTACCGAACGTTCAGCTGTTGAGATTTCGGTAAAATTTTACAGAAATCTGTAAAATAATCTTAGTGTGTAGATAGCGTAGATTTTCGGAAAGAGAACTTTATGATAATTCTGAGTAAAATTGTAAGACAATTCAAATGTGGTGAGAAAAGTTGATTAAATTATTGAAGATTCTAACTTTATTGTTGATAATGTTGAAGTGTACTGTAGCTGTTGATTGTATCAAAATTAATTGACGACAAATAAATAAATAAATAGATTGAAATAAACAACCGGATGACGCTGATTTTAACGTAGTAGATATTAGCAATATTGAATTGATGGTAATAATGATTGACAACAGCATAGTAATTTATTGGCAATATTAAAATTTTAATTTAATTTTAATAATTGAAATCAAGTTTTAAGATGATCGAAAAGCCAAGTTTATGGTTAAGTTGATATTTCTGACAAAGGTGAAGCCTCACTCCGGTCACGACAGTTGGGTTCAGAAAAAAGTGGCAAATACCCTACAATATGGGTATTTTTGGAACTGGGACGACGTGTGCATGCCTGAAAATGATGTTCGACGCCATTTTGGAATGCAATATGGCGGCCATTGAGTTCAGAAAAATTTGTAAATACCCTATAATATAGATATTTTCGGAACGGAGACGACGTGTATATGCCGAAAACTGATGTCCGACGCCATTTTCGAATCCAATATGGCGGCCATTGGGGTCAGAAAAAGAGGCAAATACTCATCAATATGGGTATTTTCGGAACGGGAACGACAGGTAGATGCCAAAAATCGCAATTCGACGCCATTTTGGATTTCAAGATGGTGGCCATGGGGTTAAAAAGAGTGAAAAATACCCTACAATATAGGTATTTTCGGAACGGGGACGAGGTGTAGATGCCGAAAGTTAATGTCCGGCGCCATTTCGGAATGCAATATTGTGGCCATTAGGTTCAAAAAAAGGGGGTAAATAGAAGAGTGGGAATTTTCGAAACAGGGACATCAGTTAGATGCCGAAAATTCATGTCCGGCGCCATTTTGGAATTCAGGATCATGACCATATCGTATAATATTTAACTCTTTTTCTAAAATAGGTGGCCAACATCTTGCATTCCAAAATGGCGTCAAACATCGATTGCTGGCCTTCCGTGTTGTCCCCGTTCCGATAATATCCATATTGTAAGGAATTTCACAGGTTTTAATAAACCAATGGCCGCCATCTTGGATTACAATTAGGTGTCCGATATCGATTTTCAGCCGCTACACGTTGTCTCTTATCCGAAAATACCCATATTGTAGGGCATTTGACACTCTTTTTGAAACCAATGGCTGCCATCTTGGGTTCCAAATTGGCATCGGACATCGATTTTTAACATCTACACGTCATCCCCGTTCCGAAAATACCCATACTGATGGGTATTTTCCACTTTTTCTGAAACCGATTTGATTCCAAAATGATGTCGGACATCGATTTTCGGTATCTACACCTCGTCCCCGTTCCGAAAATACCCATATTATAGGGTATTTTCCACTATTTTTTAACCCAAATGCCGCCATTTTGGAATCCAAAATGGCGTATATTACTTGGTTGAATATCGATTTCCGGCCTCTAGACAACACCTCGATTAAAAAAATACCCATATTACCTATTTTTTATTGCCGTAAACCAGCAAAATTTTGCTGGATTTTTTTCCGAGCTGGAAGTTCAACAATCCATCCAGCAAAATATTATAGCTGAACGACCAGCAAAACAAGATGACGTGGAAGTGACAGCTCATTACCATATAAACAGCAATATTTCACTGATTTTTTTCAGCAAAACTAAACATCAATTATTTTGCTGTATATCCAGCAATATGATTTGTTTTTAAATTGAACCTAATTTTTGGTTTCGGTGTTCAATTATTACTTTGACTCGTTTATTTATTGGGCAAATATAAGAGAATATTAGCGGCTAAAATTTTGTAACAGTCGTATAGACAAAACCCGACTGATTTAGCACTTGACTGCTCTGAAATCAACTATAAAAGTATTGCCGTATTGTTTCAATGATAAAGTTCATAAACTTACTTCATAATTGCACGATGATACTATTAAAAAAAGGAACTTTCTACCCGACTTGCTATTTCTGAATATAAAGGTCAAAAGAATGTGAAACGCAAAAAAAAAAATGATCGAAAGTTTGACAGATGATACAATCAACTGATCGTCCAGCAAAATTTTCAGGATTGCTGTTTGTTCAGTAAACACGGTAAAAACTAGTTCTGCTGGAAGCAGTTCAGCAATCCATTTTGCTGGACCTCGATTCCAATTTTTGGTGTGTACACAGCAAATTTTAGTTTTCATTATCAGTAAAACGGTTTTCTGGATCATGGTCAGCAACACAAAAGTTTTACTGAAAAACAGTCAACAAATTCAGCTAACATAAACGGTTTGCTGGACACCCAGTAAAAAGCTGTCAAGCTGTCACAGTCGCAAGTATTCGCATTCGTACACACCACCGAGGAGGAGGAGGTAAACAAAACTACAAATATATAAAATCAGTGCTAACATTTTAAAACGGCACAAAAGCCATTTGTAAACAAATGGTTTGTGGGCCCTTTACTCACTACTTGAAGTACACCCACGCGACATAACAGCAACATCGGGTAGGGGAAATTTTCCCCTTCCTGACGATGCTGTTGGTTTGCGTGGGCGTTCTTCGGGTAGCGAGTAAAGGGCCCATAAACCATTTGTTTACAAATGGCTTTTGCGCCGTTTTCAAATGTTAGCACTGAAATTATGTTGCTAATACCACAAACGAAGTGACAGACGACTTACTGGCGAAGAAATCCATTAAAATAATGTGGTTCACTGTAAAAGAATTTTCTTGGAAGCTTGTGCCATCATCCACCAGATGGGTTAGTTTTTTTGTTTTGATTTGAACAAAGTTGATTTTGTGTACAATGATTCTTTGACAGTGTGCAAAGAGTGCGTATCATTTTGTCATTTTTTATGCATTTCAGTTTTGAGTAGAGTGAAAGAGATAGAGCCAAAATATTCTAGTACATTTGGTGAAAATGCTAGTTCAATCCAATAGTAGCATAGAGGTAACTCTAAGACCACTGGGTCCCGAAGAAAATCAGTATTATTTTTGGCTCACTCAGTACCAGAACAACGGTCCCAAGCAGTCCCAAGCTATTTCACTCACCCCTGCATGTTCTGCATGAATCCACACACCCCTGATGTTATCTGTCAAACTTTCATAGCGAATCAAAACAAACATAGTGTAGTAATAGAATTTCAACTAGAATAGGGTACGTTAATCGTTTGCTTGGGACCAATAGGCTACTAAAGTGGTGAGCCAATTTAAAATCGTTAGTTTCGTATTGATTGTTGATAGTAGTGTCACAAACGAAGTGACAGACGGAGCGGCTCGAAATTTGATTTGACGCACTTACATTTACAATTTTCGAGTGTACCTCACGGCAACACTATCTACCCATATGTACTAGATTAAACTAGGGGGTACCAACAATCAATACGAAACTAACGATTTTAAATTGGCTCACCACTTTAGTAGCCTATTGGTCCCAAGCAAAACGATTAACGTACCCTATTTTAGTTGAAATTCTATTACTACACTATGTTTGTTTTGATTCGCTATGAAAGTTTGACAGATAACATCAGGGGTGTGTGGATTCATGCAGAACATGCAGGGGTGAGTGAAATAGCTTGGGACTGCTTGGGACCGTTGTTCTGGTACTGAGTGAGCCAAAAATAATAATGATTTTCTTCGGGACCCAGTGGTCTTAGAGTTACCTCTATGGGGGTACCGCCTGTTATCTCTTTTTCTCTAACGAAAATTGAAAGGGAGAGCCTGTTGTCAAACAGCATGTCATTATATCGCTTCTTTTGTATAATGAAAGACCATAGGCCAAAATGATTAGGGATGAACACATCGGGTTAACATTTGCTTACAAGTAAACGATGTTGAGCTGTCAATGACTCGCGCTTGTTGCAATTGTTGCTACAGATTTCTTCAGTCCGTGCTAGAAGCCTAAGTCACAGTCATTCGCTACCGAGAAGACATAGACATCGTAGTTGGTCGCCAAACAGAACCCGGCCATACGGCCATAATCGGTATGCTGGTATACATTCACTCCTCCGTAGCGGAACTGGAAGGATCCACCCAAGCTGCCGGATATCAGTTTTGTCTGCTCCAGCTTCTTCTTATTATTCTGCAGAACCAGACAGTGCGAGTACTGATCGTGTTTGCCAAACCAACCGGTGGAATACTAATCTGAAATCCGATTTCTTAGGCACGTTGCATTTGTCGCAGTAGATCGTCCCTTGCCGCTGCACTTTCATGGAGCGGATTACAATCGCCGTGGCAGTAGTTTCGTCGTACAGATCGATCACTGAATCGATATCAACCCGATAGGTATGGCCGGCATGCTTCGTGTAGTGACGCTCGCTCATGTCACGGGGAATCCTTTCCGAACAGGCGGCACATGAAACTTCTGTACGAATCGATCGGGACATAGGATTTGATGTCACGCTTTTGTCTCTTGCTGCCTCGACTGCTCAGCCTCTTCTTATTCATCATTCAAAACATTTTCCGGTACGGGTGCGGGTAGTGGATGTCCCTGTCGAATTGGTTGATTAGACGAGATCATCGTCATCGACAAGTACCAGTTATCATGCAGATGATGTTTTCAACGGAGTAATCTCTTCCACCTATGCAGCACAAGCTCGGTTAACAAGCTGCGGCAAGCTTTTACGTCGATGCAAATGGGAAATTGGAATTCAATCTGAAATTGAAAACCAACCCTAATAAAATTGTTATGGTTATTTTGCTTAACGACGTGTTCGGGGTATCATCCAAACCATTTGTTGAATAGTTTTATCACAGACAAAGTTTTATTATTTGGGTTTTCGTTCATGTATGGTAGTTTTTTATTAGGGAAACAGTAAAAAAAAAGTTGTTGAATATTACAGCAGATAAGCTGCACATAACATATACACATTAATCCAGTCAGTAATGTTTTACTGGGTTTTTGAATTGTGGACTGTTCGAAAAAAGTTTAAAACTCTGCAGGAAATTCAAAAATATGAAACTTTTTCTGAACTTGTACAGATAAAGTTCTGTTAATCTCATTTCTTTTTTTTTCCTTTGATTTGTTTTTCGTCGATCTGGTTTTCCGTACTGAGCACCAATGCTACCGATGCCAGCACTGATAAAAATCCCCTTATACCTTTTGGTAAATTTCCATTGCTGATTATTCATAAAATGTATAAGGCTACCACCAACCAATTTGTTCCGAACGGCGGAAGACCAAGCTGAGGCATGGGATGCTCACTATGCCCCACTTGTTCACTATGCCCCTCTTACCCCTACCATAAAATCAATATGGGGGGGTCTAATATTTTGTGACAAGCAATGCATTAGGTATAGGAAAAACGTCACGATAGGGGGGGGGGGGGGTAAATTTCTATTCGATTTAGCGTGACATAATTAATGCATGGTCCCCAAGGAACGGTATGCGAACGTTTTGTGTTGCACGAAGAAGTGCTTCCGTTCATTTCAGACGCTTTGTGGGATGCAGAATGAGTGCCTGTCGCATTACGTGGATACGTTCCAGTTTACAGTCGTGGTGCGATAAGCACGTAGCGCTGGTGGGTAAGGTGAAATAATCCGGGACCGAAGCCTGTGTCTGGTTCCATCGGAGCTGCATGGCACAGTTTGCCCAATCGGCGGGGTACTTTTTCAAGTGCCCTTTGTGCAACAAGGACGACTTTAGTCAGCAGATGCACCAGCGTGTCGCTGTCGGTATGGGCGAGATTACGATTGCAAGCGTTGAGATATGATCCTGTGTGCAACGTGCGGTTCGACTTGTCGCTACGATCAGTGCATGGAGGTTCCCCAACTAACAAATTTAGCTGCAGATTAGCTTATACAGCCAAAAATTGGCTTATACAGCTAATATTTGCCTGTATAAGCTAGTCTGCAGCTAAAATTGTTTGTTGGGTCCCTCGAAGAACTATGTTTGCACCTTTTGTCTTCCGATTGTTTGAAGCTAGCCGAGGCTTCCCGAAGAGCGGAAGCAGCTTGACGTGCGAAAGCCAGTAGCAGAGAGGGGAGTTCTAGGGGCTGATCTCGTGGCAGACGTCATATTAAATCGGATGTTTCAGATTGTGAAGAGTCAGTTGCATCGACGACCAAACACAAATCTCAGAAAAGACGAACCACAAAAGACAGTGACGACAGTGATTCCGATCTGGTTTCTAAACGAAAGAAACCAACGTCGAAGCGACGGCTGTCCACGTCTTCGTCTAGTTCTTCTTCGATCGTTCGTTTCTTCGAATGGCGAAGAAATCAGTCTGGGGGAACTGATCAAGAAGATTCCACTGCCACGAGGAATTTCCGTCGAAAAATTGCTTCGAGCCAAACCGGTCGTATCAAATCGTTGATTTCTTCGGACAATGAAGACGAAGCATCCTCCGCCGGATCGTCGACCGTGTTCGATTTCAACTATCGTGTGAATTTAACCAAAAAAGCAGTGCCGAAAATCGATGGTAGAATTGCAGTCGATCAAAGAGTTCATCCGTTCCGACACGGACACGCTAACGGATGCCTCGGTGGGACAGGAAATCGTGCGTCCCAAGACGCCTTACAGAAATCTTTTGAAAAGCTAATTGAAGCTTTTTGGGTCAAAACCCGTCCCACGAAAACGGTCCCTCAGCGAGTCTGATACGGAGTACGTTACAGCGAAGAAAATTAGGTTGATTTAATTTTAATGGCGACCTTCCTTAGACGGCGAATTTTCCAGCGCTAGTCAGGTCTTTCCCACGGCGCAGTAGATTACTGCCAACGGTGCCACCTCAGTGGGAATGCGATTCGAAACCGGGTTGACGTTGATGCTCAAAAGTGAGAAAATGTTCCGGATTTCACGTATTAAGCGAATGTCAGCTGGTATCACGTTGCTTGCAGGTACTGAGGGAGAACCTTCCAAAACTTCTAGTGTTTGGACTGGTGGTATAGAGATTGCTAAAGTATGATTGTGTCAGTGATTTGTTTTCATCGGGAAAATTTTCCGCTATGAAATTTTTTTTTCTCCCGATGAAAACATTTTGCGTATACGTATACGTGACGTAGTGTGCGTACGATAAACGTCAGCAATCACTATGACACAAATAATGCACCTGAAACCGACGGAGAATCGCAAGTGCTGTGATCAATGTGATTGGTCAGGCAGAAGGAAACAAGTCAGCACTTTCATTATCACGACGTTCTTATGCATAATCTAGTGTGACGAAACGTTGGATCATGCGTAAGAACACCATGAGAACGAAAGTGTCGACTACATTCCTTCTGCCGCACCTATAGTAACGCACACGGTTCCCGCGCTGAACTGTTCCTTACTTTCTCACTCTAATCAAAATTTCCTTCGATGAGTGAGAAAACAGCTCCCCGTCAACGCGAGCGAGAACGCGAGTTGCCAGATCATTGCACACAAAAACAAAAATACTAGCGAACCTGGCGGTGAGGAGCGGAAGGTGGACTAGAATTCTATTACAGAGAACCACATTATTTTAATTAATTTCTTCGGAGAAAGTCGTCTGTAACTTCGTTTGTGGTAGTGTTGCCATGTGGTACAATCCAGTAGTAGTGGTGTTGCCATGTGGTACACTGAAAAATTGCAATAGAAGGTTAGTCACCAAAGTTTTCGAGCCGCTCCGTCTGTCACTTCGTTTGTGCTAATACCATAGAGGTAACTCTAAGACTAGAAGGTCCCGAAATAACGTGCTCAACTTTTTGGCTCAGCTCTGGTACTCTCTTCGGTCCCAAGCTAATCGATTCACCCCTCAACACATTGGGAAAACCAATAACCCCTCATTTTATCTGTCAAACTTTCATAGCAAATCAAAACAAACATTGCGTAGTACTAGAATTTCGACTAGAATAGGGTACGTTAATCGTTTGCTTGGGACCAATAGGCTAGACAAGTGGTGACTGTTGGAACGGTTGGGAGAAGCTCTTATTGCATACCCATTAACGCTTCTTTAAAGCTGTTATCATGCTGTTTAGTTGTGTGTGAACTTGAAAGGCGCTTATTCAACCTTTTCCCAGTTATCCAATAATCACTACACAGCTTTCTCTTGAAGCCGGGTTAAATACTGTTTACGCTTTTTTATGAAGGAATGTATTGAGTTTATTTTGCTGTGAATCAAATTAATCGAAATTTGTTACAAATCATCACCCTTATTTACCCTGCACCGGAGGAACCTGGAATCGAACTCGAGACGACCTCATTGGCAAACCTTGACACTACCAACTGTGCTACGCCAACACTTTGAACTTGTGTAAACAAATCAACATTCCCTTCTACAACAAATTCACTGAGTAGAGGCTTTATAATAGTGCACATGAATCACTTTTCTCGACTAGTTATAAAAGAGCAGAGTAAAAGTTGTAAAACTGCAAACGTCTAAAATTAAACCTAGTTGACTGTGAAAATGCTTCCGAAGTTGCTCTTACACAGTTTATAAGCTGAGTACAGGTTGTTTAGTTGTTGAAAAAGCACTTTTGATGTTTATGTTATTCAGCAAGAGTGGCTGGTTATGTAGAAGCCATCAAATGAGTAACATATTAACTTTGTTAGCTTTGTTTTGCAGCTACAAGTTGAAAGTTGATTAGTGTGTGTATAAAAGTGACATTAACGTTTATTGGCTGATGTTATTCACTGCGACTGACAAATTGAATAATGGTTGTGAGAAAGTTGAGTAAACGATCTCCAAAACTATTTTGCTAGCTTTTGCTTGTAGCTGTATCTGCAGCTTCTTTTCAGCTACTGTACAGCACAACGCTGGAAAAGTTGGCTTACAAAGCTGAAAATGTTAGTTGGAAAGTGAGTCAACATAAGGCTACTAAATTTTGAGTAGCCCTACTTGCCGCTGAGATGAATACATTCGACTCAATTTTGAGTTGACCAAAATAAGCGTGTATTTGATCACAACTCTCGCGTCAAATCGAGTTAAGCGATACAAACTATTGCTCTTCTATCATTGTATGTGATACAAAAACATCCATCCACATTTACTTTCATTTCACGGAGAACAAATTCGTTAAGTTAAGATAACAATCCTAATAGTTAATTTCACATGGAAAAAGATTGTTGTTTGAAAGAAACCTATAGTTATTCCAACATTAATTTGACCGTCAACTCAATCATATCTACCTAATAGATTCAACTGTCCACCTTATACTCAATTCAACTATTACTTTGATCAATTATAACAACCGTCAAATGTAATTTATTTATATAATTTGGTTTCAAGTGATCATCACAAATCCACATACATTTAACTTGTCATGCATAAAGCAGGCGATAAGATAGCAGGCTCTCACGCAGATGAACACGGTTCAAACCTAACTTGAATGTTCTTGTTCACTTTTTAATGATTTTGCAGTTATGTTTTTGAGATCGGTAAAGAAGCAAAACAAACTTCATATATATGTCGATAATGAAGAGCAGTTCGTCTAATAAACATTGTAAAATTTTGTTTTTCTAACAATAGTTTTCTTGAATCAACTAGTTGTATTTTGAAGTTTGACGTATGTTCATCTACTGAAAAATACAGTTGAGCCAACTATGGAATATAGTTGTTGCTCTCTATATATAGTCAAATCAACTATAGTTTCGAGTTATCTCTAAAACAATTGAACAACATAGTTATTTTGACCGGAAAAAATAATTGCGTCTGCTATAATTTGTTCTCCGTGTTATTTAAGATAATCATAGGTCACAAATTGTCCAATGTACAGTTTGAAATGATGAGTACATGTTTGTTACTTCGGTCATTCGGACTGCCTAAGAGCAACCGTAACGGTACGCTGCTAAACTCATTTTAGCAGCCCTCATCATAGCGCAGCTACCGTATCGGGTGTTGCCATACGAGTAACTAAAATAGCAGTCGGCTTCTCGGTGAGAAGCGCGTTACCAAATTTAGCAGCGCGATAGCAGCGCGGGAGAAAGGTTGCTATTCGTAGAAATGACAAAATGCTCACTACCGGTACGGACTACAGCGAGTAAATTGATAACCGCGATAGCAGCGACCGGTGTGGAGAAGAGTGACTAAACTAAAATAAGAGCGCTGTGCGCTGTTAAAATAGTCGCGCAAATGGCAACGACCGTTACGGGTGCTCTAACATGATTGGTGCTCATTTTCTAAAGGCGGGGCCAATCTAAAGTTAGGTACTCTACTCTGAAATCTGTGAAAGGGGAGTCTAGTATCATGTAGAACAAAACGCCCAATGCAACACTCATTGATTATGTCATTGAGATAAATCGTCCAACGTAACATGTCCGTTGTACAACTTGACTAGTCAAAACGTCTTATGTGGTTTTTTTTTTCTATATTGTAGCATGAAATTCAATAAAAAAAAATTGATTTACCGTTTTTGCTGAATTTTCAACGTTATTATTCATGGACTACAGTAAAAATGTATTGTTTCTAAACAGTTAAAATAATAATATGTCGAACTTCAACTTCGATTTTCTCAAAATGGCGGATATGTTACATTGGTCTATTTGAAAAGTGACGCGAGAACTCTCAATACTATCAGAGACACAAACCCAATTTCTAGAATCGCAACCCGCTTCAAGAACCCGCCAACGCGACGCTTCCGTAGTTTGCGTTTCGTTCCGACGGCTTCCTCCTAACTGACAGCTGTCAGAGTCCACGATCTGTCAATATTCCACGTAAGCGTTCTTTCGTTTCCGGCATCTCGGACTGCTTAGGAACACATTTCGATTAATTAAAGGCTTTTAGTCTGTAAGTGATAGAAATTGTTTGTGAATTATTGTGAAAATGGTGTGAAACAAAAGCGGAATGTTCGATCTATCCGGCAATATACGATTTCTACTGATTTTCGACGAATTTGTGCCAAAATTCCAGTGTTTAAAGTTTTGTGTACATCGGTGATCGTTCGCTCTTGTTTACCGGAGCTGTCAAAGTGTCTTCCTTGCCAACCCGCTCTTTTTTCACGACCGTGTTTCGCCTCCGGAGGGGACATTACCAGTCTAAATTGCTTCTCTTTCGTTTTAGTTTAATTAATTCCGATCAGGAATCAACACAATGGCCAAGACCAAGACAGAGAAGAAGGCGAAATCCGCCATCAACGAAGTGGTGACCCGCGAGTGCACCATCAACCTGAACCGTCGCCTGCACAAGGTTGGCTACAAGAAGCGCGCTCCGCGTGCCGTCAAGATTGTGCGCAAGTTCGCCGAGAAGGAGATGGGAACCAATGACGTTCGGATTGATACCCGTCTGAACAAGGCTCTGTGGCACCGTGGAATCCGGTGAGTTTTTGTTCTGGGTGGGGATTTGCGACGTGCTGGCTGCGAGCGATGTGTGAATTAAGTGAATTAAGCTAGGTTTTTGGTATGGTTGAATTCAATTCGAAATTCTGCGATTGATCGCAGGGAAATTGTGTAATTTCATTTTCATTCTACCACTTTGACTGGTTCTATATAGAAAAGGAATCATTGAGCATACAATATGAGAGGATTCAATAGGAAATTTCTATATTTTATTCGTTGCCATTTAGTGCAGAATTTACTACGGAAATTAAATGCATTGAATGGATAAATATGATTCAGAAATATTTTTCCAACGTCATTGATGGGACCCACCATAATTCAAATTTATTTCAATGTGGTTACGGATGATGATGATCCTATGTAATCTTTATGTTTTGGAATTAAGGTGACAGTATTGAGCGTACAGTTGAAGATCAATAAAACCCACGTGAGACAATCGGTTTTACTGTCGTTCTGTACGGCATAATTATATAGTGTCGCACAACGGGAGTAAAATCGATTGTCGCTAGTGGGTTTTCCGGTTATCAACTATATCAACAATATCATATTTTTCGAAGGATCCATGATGTACTTCCAGTGTAAACTTTATAACTGAAAACTGTTCAATGCAACTATTATTGCAAGAGTGAATTTTCAATTAGTCGTATCTGCTTTTTTAAACAAAGATTCAAACGTCAATGTTTCTCGAGTACTTTTTCAAAAGATCCTAAGTAACAAAAGTAAACAAATCGAGTTAGTCGATGCAAACTCTATTGCTCTTCTATCATTGTATGTCCTAAAAAAACTTATTTAAATTTACTTTTATTTGTTTAAGATAATCATAGGTAACAAATTGTCCAATGTACAGTTTAGAATGATGGATGCTTGATTGTTACTTCGGTCATTTTGTCTGCCTAGCATGCCTAGGGGGCTGTTCATAAACCACGTAGACAGTGTAGGGAGGGGAGAGGGGTTGGCTATTATCCACGGACCATACAAATTTTTAAAAATTTGTATCGACAATTGTCTACGCAGGGGGAGGGTGGGGTCAAGAATCCCAAAAAACTGTCTACGTAGTTAATGAACAGCCCCTAGGTGCTCATTTTCTAAAGGCAGGGCATGCAAAACCAATCTATGGTTATAACTAAGGGTACCGGTCATATTTCCGGTGTACTCAATTCTCTAATATGTGAAAGGGAATCTAGATTATGTAGAACAAGACGACCAATGTACTGGTCCGAAGTACAACTTGACTAGTCAATATTGTTATGAACGGTAACTGACCACTACTGTGTTAGTAATCAATCTTTCTTTTTAAATGAAATAAAAGTTAAACGATGTAGATTGGATTCGACTCCGTCTCTTCCAACGGCTCGTGCTAGACTAGCCTAGCTCTTTATTCTGCACACTCATCTCGAGTCTCTTTTCGTATTTTGATCGATTACACTCCTAATATTAATTACTCTGAACAGGGTAGATACTACAGTTCTCCCTTCTTAGGAAAAAAACAAACAGTCTAAATTCCAAATTACGTAAATAAACACGAAAAATTCAATAATTCAAAACACTTCGAATTCAATCCCGTTGAAGATGCAGCATCCACCTGGTCTTGCCTAGCTGAGTTGCACAGCTCTCGACCGCGTGCAGATGGGACTTCTAGCTCGTCTGACTTTCTTGCTCTCGTGGATGTCTTCTGGTCTCGGGAGGTCCGAGAATCCGTGGAAATCTTCTTCATCTTCGATCGAATCCCTCTTACGCTCATTCGTTGTGCTGGCTGGAATGTGTACCATAGCTCTGTTTCGCCTAGATTCGTAAGCAGCCTTCAACTGTTGTCTGTGCGCGTTCGTCTTGTGCTTACCAATCAGAACCTGGAAAACATTATTTGATATTTGTTTTACAAATACAGCCTCCAGCCATCTCGGAAATTTATTAACATTTTCATAAAATAGCTTATCCCCTGCCACAAGCTTATCCAAATCATTCTGAGGTACATTTGAGGGTGCTTCTTGTTTCTCTTCTTCTAGGTAGTATATGATTTTTAGAATTTTGCTCGGCATTTCTCATATAATGTTTGTACGTTTTGTTTACTTACTTACTTAACGATCCTGCGCACCTCCAGGGGTGCAAAGGGCTTTTGTGAAAAATTTCCATCCTGGGCGATTACTAGCTTTGGCCTTGACCTGTGCCCAAGACAAATTTCGGTCAACGTTCTTAATTTCACTGTTTAGGCTCCGCCGCCACGAGCCTCTGGGTCTGCCAGGTACGAATTATGTACCGCAGGCATCGGTTGATAAACACCTGCAGTTTCTGAGTGTTCTCCGCTGATACACACCATGTTTCACTGGCGTATAACAGCACAGACTTCACGTTCGAGTTAAAAATTCGGATGTTGGTGCGTCGACTAATCTGATTCGCTTTATACATTTCGCAAACTGGCAAAAACAGTCCTCGCCTTCTTAATCCGTGAACCTATGTCGCTCTTGGTGCCGCCGTCCGACGCTATCTGGCTGCCAAGGGGCTGTTCATAAACTACGTAGACAGTTTAAGGTGGGGGGGGGGGGGTTGACAATTCACCACGGTCCATACAAATTTTAAAATGTTTGTATGGATAATTGTCTACGCAGGGGGAGGGGAGGGGGGTGAGAAACCCAAAAAAATGTCTACGTAGTTTATGAACAGACCCCAAGATATTGGAAGCTTTCGACTTTCTCCACTGCCTGCCCAGCTACCGTGAAATTGGAACGGTTTTCCATGTTGACATCCAACGATTTGTTGACGTTGATGGTTAGACCTGCGTTTTTTTTTTTTGGATTAGACAAATCGATTTGCTTGGGACCAGTAGTGAGCCAATTTATAATCGTTAAGTTTCTACCGGTTGCCTATACTTTCGCTATAGGACGAATGTCTCAGCAATGCTTGGTAGTTATTAGAGGGAGAGATTAGTTCTACACTGCTAGGGGAAATGTATGTAATGTCGGCCTAAGTGTCCCTTATTTGGGTAAATGATACATAAATTCAGCAATCGACTAAATTTTCAATAGCAACCAAAAATATCCATTAGTACCGTCCCAATGACGCGTTCATCTAGATACAATTGATAAATAGCAGATTTTTAGCGATGGGCCCAATCTTAGATCCATAGGCCAACATTAGAGGCATTTCCCCTATATTGTTTTACAAAATCGAGGACTTTGTTCTTGAAAAAGATGAAAAATACATCATGACTGTTTGTCCGATCATGGAATGCAATCACCTATCAGTGCCATCCCGACATGTAATCAACATTCAATAAGGGTCACTTTGCGGTGGGGTTTTGTTCATGAACTAGACCGCTTTTTAAGGAGGTTTTAAACGGGGGGTCCCCGCGTGCAAATCGTCCATATAATACCACTCCCCTAAAGTGTCTACGTAGTTTTTGAACTGCGCCTAGAAATTGTATACGGTTGTACAATTCGTATAACGCATCAAGCTGAACAATGCATTATGTCCTAAGTAACATTGACAGATTCTCTTCGTCGACTTTCTCTTTGCAACCTCACGGTCATTCCCAGCTAATTTCAGCACACAGATCGATGAAACAATCTAGCATTTCATATGACAAACACGAAAATAAACGGTTCAATACTTAAGTTATTAACAAGAAGAGAAAGTCGACGAAGAGAATCGATCAATGTTACTTAGATCCTAATGCATTGTTCGGCTTGACATGTTTTCGCGGTTAACTTCATTGGGATTAAAATAGTTCATCAAAAAATGCCGTTAGTGTGAATCCTTCATTCTCGATTACTTATTCGAAGGGACGTACCAGCTTTTGAAAACAATGCATTTGATCATCTAGAATTTTCCCTTACCTGATACTGCGTGGGCGAGCTACCAGTTACACCAAATCGCTGATCAAATGCATTGTTTACAAAAGCTGATAATGTCCATTCGAAAAAGTAATCGAGAAGGACATGAACCAGCCCAGGGCTGAAAGTCTCCTTGATAAAGATATTATATCACGCAGTTAGTACCTAATTCTCGATTTCTTTTTTTTTAATATAAGGGAATGACGGCTTCGGCATGACAGACTATTTTCGGCAACCTAAATTGAAATGTTAATTTCATTGGATTTTCTTACGAAAACACTTCATTGAATGCATTCAAACTATTCTTTAGGCTTTCGGCTTCAATTTGATTATATTTTTACCATTGAGAAAAAGCAATCTAGCAGGGTTTTCTTGAAATGAAACACACGCACTACAAAATGCTGCTGATTTCGAGTTGCCGATGAAAGCACAGCTTGTTAACACGCAGTTCAAATAGAAAGATTGCCGAATAAAATGATGTTGCCTACAATAGTCGCTCTCACTAGAGAAGATTGGTGATTTGTAAAAGCGTTTCAAAACAGTTTTTGACAATTTTTTCGACAGAAATTGTTAGAGCAACTGGCAGCAAAAGATTGTAAACAAACCAGTACTGCATTTGTTGTGTGCGTTCCTTGAATAAAAAAGGCTATATAAAGATGGTTGCTGCTTAGGTTGCCGAGAATACGAAATTCCCCTATAATATATTAAAAAAGAAATCGAGAATTACTAACTCCGTGGCTTCCACGATATGTCGTACAACCTTTTTATACATTACTCGATGAACATTTCAAATGGTCCTATCTGCTTTGATCGATTCTCTTCATCGACTTTCTCTTTTCATAACCACTGCTATGCAAACAGATTTCGCGCTAATTCTATACCACATGGTTTGATAAAGGAGGTTCTTATCTTGCGTCCAAAGCGTCAAATACGTTTATCTAGATTACAACCCGAACACTGCAAAAAACAATTCTAGCATTCAGAATTATAAGGGCCTAACTGCGATCATGCTCGGCATACACAATTTTGGTCACGAACTGCTCATTTGCTAATAACTTTGCACACAGTTGACAAAACATAGTTCTAGTTGAAGCAGTAGATAGAATAAAGTTTATGCTTGTTATAGGTAGGGTAGAGAACTACTTCGGCCTAATCGCCCATTTTGGGCCTATCGAGCAGAAAACTTCAAATAAATCCTTGATTTCAGAGTTAACAAGTCAATTGTGCATTTGGTACGATACTTTAGATTTTAAGCTACGGAACGAAGTCAATGAGAACACGTGATATGAAAGTTTGCACCCATTATTCCCAGAAACAAAAGAAGCGCTCCGACCGAATCAATTTTTATCTTCATCCGATAGGCCGAAGTGAATTCATTGGCCTTTCAATGCGTTAGGCCGAGTTTGGCGTCAAGAAGCAGTGTTAGACTTTTGACAATATCTCAACGATTGGTTTCTCTTAAGCAAATCTTACGGTAACGTACGGAGAGGTAAATAAATTTGGAAGCCATCAGTAATAATAACATTCTGTTTGGTGCTAAACTGCGCTAGATTAAGAAAGACTAAGTGTGGGTTATGCTTAATAGGCCGGAAATGGGGTAGTTAACCCTACGCTTAGCTTAGCTTAGATTGACTGCACATATCAATGGTTGCTACTCCGTGATTGATCAGAATCAGTGAAATTGTACAATGAATCAATTGAATGGGGCTGGGAGTGACCGTCCATTCTCATTGTACAAGTTTCAGTGACTCTATATTTTGTAGATCAATAACGGCGCCGGCCACGTCCTTGCAATCAGGTGGGAGTAGGGAAGGAATATTAGAGTGACCTTTGTTGTTTGTGGGCCGTGTTAACCTCTGCACCCCAACAAAAGACACAGGAAAGGAGATTTTGATAGTAAGTTGGGTTCGTTGGATCAGGATTCACCTTGATAAGTGATGCGACCATGGTTTTAAATGAATCAGTGTTATCATGCATTATACTTGGATTTGCCCGAAGCCAAAACCAAATGGTGTATCATTGGGCCACAGACAAACAGACGTAACTCTTTGAAAAAGTTTTTCTTGAATATATAGTATCTGAAAACATAGGACCTCAGTAACGACATCTCTCGGGCTTCTCTCGGAAAACAAGCTTACTCGCCAAGTCTCAAACAATATTGCATAAAAGTGTGATATAATGTATAGAAACGTCAAAGTGATCCGATGCCAGCGCTGCGGCGAGTAGTTCGCGGAACAGATAATATTCAAATTAATCGTTAAATTCATGAACGAAGATTCAAAATGAAGAGTTAAATCTAATGATGTTCCGTCATCAAAGAGCTGGAAGAAAACTCAAATAATTTAAATCAATAGATCCAGTCTGAATGAAGGCTGCAAAAAGAGAATAATTATACAGCAATGACCCCATTTTGTCAGCTAGCAAAGTATGTGTACCTTAAACATTCATCTTGAAGGAGGAAGGTATGAAATTACAATTATGTGGAATTATTGAAAAATAACAGTCTGATGCGCGGAGAGGTTGACAGGATCGGGTCATAACTGTAATGTGAATATTAGAAAGATTTATCATCATCAATTTATTCTTGAATTAACTTGGAAGAATGCCATCCCTTTTAAGCTATACATATCGCATCAATATTTTTGTTTGTCATTTTTTTTTAATGACAATTTTTAAATCCCACTTCTCCATTAATGCACTCTATTTTATTCCATCTATGCTTTCCCTTAAAATAAAAAAAAATAATTTCTATATGTGTTTCATATATGTACAACCAGTTTCTCCGTTTTCAATTTGCTCCCTAAGGCTCTGAACCATTTGGTGGATTATTTTAACTTTTGGTTAAAATTTGACAGATGGAAAGTTATCGATTAACCCTGCTATCCGAGCGTGGTTATTTCTGACAGACAAGAAGTTAAATTTTGACGACCGTGGCTCGAAAACCGGTCGATCGACAGCACGGGGATTTTCGAACATAAGAAATAACTTTCGAAATGTCACTTTTAACTACGAGTTAAATTTAACTCGGCAAATGGTTCACAGCCTAAGTATCAAAAAATGGCTTTAATATTATCGGTTATCTGTCAGCAGGGTTGCTTCCACTCACCCGCTGCAAAAACATATTTTTCGGAATTATGCAATCATTAGATGTTATACTGCTATGTTATACTCTTAAGTAACAAGAAGAGGGTGTAAAGTATGTCTTTGACTCATAAAACCTGTTCATTTCGCTTTGAGAGCGTCAGAATCAGCGATCTTATTATTCGTGAGCGTTCACTCAGAGTGAGCGCTCACGAGTCGTAAAATCGCTGATTGTGACGCACTGAAAGCAATATTGACAGATTTTATGTGTCAAACATATACTTCATGACCTCTTCTTGTAAGTTACAAGTACTAATTAGCACTATACTATATCATGAGTTCATAATTCCGAAAAACACTTCTTTATAGCAAGTGAGTGGAAGTAACCCTGTCTGTCAGCACTGTTTGACTCCCACTTCCCTCTTAAATTTTTACCATAATTAAATCTGGCAATTGAAAAGAAAAAAAATGACCCTAGATGGCATTACAACAAACGCTTCAAATGGTTGTTGTCTCGCCTATTTTTATTATTCTATACACGCTCACAATTTCTACTCAATTTATAATTTACTAAAAAAAAAACCAAAAATGTGTCCTCCCATAAATGAACAAAATTCCACCCAAATTCAATCAAATGTCACCCACATTGCTATAGATTTTCCGTGAACATGATCGACATCCACTCAAACCCGAGTAAAACCCTACCCATCCCGAGCAAACCCACCCCCTACAGCGAGTAAACCTAACCTAAAATTGAGCTGCATTCCCCGTGTTTGTACTCGATTTGTGCACGAGCCTTGATACAAGATCCCATAATCATACATTTACCCCATTCATATCAAGCTGAACACCACACTAGTTCCCAAGTAACACTGACAGACTCTCCTCGTCGACTCTCACTTTGCATCCCCACGCACGCTGACTTGAAAGTACCCATTTATGGTCGAAAAAGACCCATTTTGAAGAAAAGTGGCTCAACTCATCAAATGAGTAAATTCTCCACCCATTAATGAGTATCTGTTACCCATTAATGAGTAACTGTTAATCATTAATGGGTAACAGACACTCATTAATGGGCAAAATTGTTTAATCATTAATGAGTTAAGCCACTTCTCTTCAAAACGGGTCCCCTTCCACTCATTTATGAGTACTTTCAAGTTAGCGTGCGGTCGGCCATGTAAAAACATTCCGAGCTGTTTTCATCAACCGATCTATAAAATAAGCTTGAGAATCAATCAATGTCACCTATGACCCAATGCAATGTTCAATTTGATATTTTTGCTATCCATCACCTTTATTACCATTAACTCAAAACAAACCAAAAATGTTAGTACTTATCTTTTCCTTTTTTTCCCTTTTCGGGGAACAAACCATTCTTCTTCCTTTATGCGTCTTTCGTCATCTTATGCAAAGGCCGGAACCGTTTGTTTCCTCTTCGCATTGCACCATCGTTCTGCTTCTCGCCATTTTTTTTTCTCCACAATCTGCTCTAAGTTTTTTTTTTACTTTTTCATGCCTTTCTGGGACTTCCCGCACTCATCTTTTGCAATAATCCACTAGCCACCACACTTATTTAAACCTTACATATGTTTTTTTCAATAATTTCCACCAAAAACACTTGAAATTTGGATTCCACATGATCCTCTATTTTTTTTCACTACCACTTTATCGGAAATGGGGTAGTTAACCCTACGTAAGAAAAAGTAGATTTTAATTCCAGTAATAAACTGTATTTGTTTTTGTGTTGTCTCGAACTTTATGTGTAAAAATTCATTGGTGTAGATTCAAATGTTAAGATTTACCTACTCTTTGCATATCTATAATAAGCTATGATCCTAATCTATCAATTACTTTAAAGAAAAACAAATGTCAACTACTGAGTGAAAAGTTATTAACAAATGAGCAGTTGGTGTGTACAACTGTGCATGCCAAGCATGACTGCGATGATCAATTCTCTTCATCGATTTCTTCTCTTTGTATTACTACACTTAAGTGAACCAATTTTCCGAATTTTTTTCAATACTATGATGCAAATGGTTGCATTGGCTAGCAGAAGCAACATCAAATGCACCGAGAAATATTACTTTAGCTGAGTTATTAATAAAAGAGAAAATCGATGAAGAGAATCGATCATAGCAGGTAGGCCCTTATGGTTCTAAACGCTAGAATTTGGTATTGTTCGATTCTCTTCGTCGATTTCTCTTTGAATCGCAACTTCTGACTATTTTCGACTTAGTTTCCGATGAAATGTTCCCCACTATTCTGTAGTCCCTACCAAACGGATTTCCCATACAAATGTTTACGGGATAGAGAATATGGCTGTACCACTAGACTGATGCAAAATTTGACTTTTTCGCTCCACAGTGCTTAAATGGTTTCAAATTGGGTCCTGATTAGCCTCCCAAAGTTACAACTCATTTGGTTAGAAACAGACTTCGCACAAGTCATTTGAAGTTTGCATGTAAATTACTATGGGAAATCTCAACTTTTTGTTCATTGCCTTCTAGTCTTTTTCCATATTGCGCTGCGAAACAGATCGATAACCATTCTTATAGAAAATTTTCTCAGCTACAACTTTGCTGAAGATCGCTTCTATGTAAAACGAGACAGGAAAAAGTTATTAATTATTTAAGAGATTTGTTAACTTATGACATGATCAAGCAGCTGCTCTGTAGGCAACACTGTATTTTGCAGTGTGACATAGTAGCCATGATTTTTGTGTCCTATTCAAGCCCCAGAAACACCAATGTTGCCTGCTGAGCAGTTGATTGAGCATGATCATAAGACATCAGCGCATTGAACCATTGATAACTTTCGATCCTTGCATTTAATCAAAAAGTGGTCCTGAGCAAAGTTGTAGCTGGGAAATTTTCCTACAAGTGCAGTTGAAAGCTTTTGAAGCAGACCGATATGGTGAGTTATTAGATAGACATGAACAAAAATTTAACCATAGTAATTCCCATACAAACTTCAAATGGTTTGTGCGATCTCAGTTTCTCACCAAATGGGTTCAAATTTTGAGAGGTTAGTCAGGATCCGATTTGGAATCGTTTAAGTACTGTGGAGCGAAAATTTCAAATTTTGCATCACTCTACACGAAACGAAAATCAATTATTTAATTCATGTGTTTCACTTATACATTTTTGCCAAAGCATCAGCCTTATACATTCCATAAGACAAACCACATAGGTCCTATTAGAATGCATAAAAGGTATGTGTGACCGCTTATACATTTCATTTGACACATGATCTTTGTTAACTTTTTGCAAGGCGTCTGCTTATTAGTTGACTTATACATTTTATGAATAATCAGCAATGGAAATTTGCCAAAAGGTATAAGGAGATTTCTATCCGTGTACTGTACCACCCATATTATCTATTCCGTTCGAAACGGATTTTCCATAGGGTTTTTGATCCGTTGGATTTGACAAAGAGTCACACATTATTGAGATATTGTTTAAAAATCGAACACTTTTTCTTCATTCCAAATGCGTTCTGCGAGTTTCAATTTCATCCTAACGCATTGGTTTTTCTTGTTCTACGAATGAAGGCAGAAAAAATGGATTTGCTAGGAGCACTTCTTTTGTTTTATAAACAGACAACGCGCTCGTATTGGCCTTTTTTGTATCTTATGAGCTAACGCATCGGAACAAACGTATTATTCATTTGTGCAAAGTGAAGTCATTGAGATGGTTTCTGCTCGATAGAACGGAAATGGGTGATTACGACGAAGTAGCGCTCTGCCTAAAAAGAAAAACAAAAATTGTATGAGAAATCCGTTTCGAATGGAATAAAGAAAAGACGAACATTTCAAAATGTCCTATCTGCTTTGATCGATTCGCTTAATCGACTTTCTCGTTCGTCAATAAGTCAGCTACAAGCAGTGCCGTTGCCTGGTGTGGGCGTGGGGGTGGTCCACCCCGGGTGCTACTCTTAGAGGGGTGACACAAGAGAGGATAATTTGGTAAACGATAAATTACTTGTAAACTTTAACTTTCTTTTCTTTTTCTGACTTTTCGGATCTCTTAATCCTTTTATTTTCCTGGAAGGTTTTTACACCTTCGACCGCAAAATTACTTGTCCCGATAGTTCCTTGCAAGCAGGCATAGAAAATCATTTACAATGTTTGTGAATAACACAATGCACGACGATTTAGCGCAGGTAGAACTTGTTACTGTTTTTCAGTGAATGTAATTTACATTCACCGAAAAACAATGGTGGGTTCTATTCGCTCTGGTTCATCATGGATAAGAGATACAGATATGAATTATTCACTAAAGTTGTATTTAATATCAAAACCTACAAAAGCTTCATACATCATACTACGGAATTCTGATGATGGAAAAAAAATAAATGCAGATGATTTCCCATGCCTGTTTGTAACTTCCTCTCCAAGCTTCTAAGAACTGTTCCTGGAAGTTTCCCCCAACTTTCCTGCCCAATTATTAGAATGAACTGACGGCCTCGTTATAATTTTCCTATTTTCAGGAACCCACCCTTCCGCATACGCGTGCGCCTGTCCCGCCGCCGCAACGACGATGAGGATTCACCCAACAAGCTGTACACCCTGGTCACCTACGTGCCGGTGCCGGCGTTCAAGGAACTGCAGACGGAGAATGTTGAATCGACCGACGATTAGATGATGATGCGCTGTAAATTATTTTACAACAATATTCAAATAGAATAAGAGTTGGGTGGTTCGTTCGGTTCAACGTGCTGCAAAACGTCGCGTTTTTTTGTATGTTGGAATGAAGGAAAAGATTGGAGAGCAGAGTTTGAAAATATAAGAAAAGTACTACAGGTGGAAAAACAAAAAAACAAAGTGTTCCTTAACATCCGAAAGTGCAATCCAGGGAGGGAGATTTCTCAATTATGATGATAACACGTGTAATCAACTTCTTGTTTCTACCATTACCAAATGTATTCCTCAGTATGTCTTGTTCGTCGTACAAAAATGCATTGCGTTTCACAATTTTCAACATTATCGAAGCGAAAAAAAAACGAGCTTATCAAATATGCACTTACAGTGCATCGTGCACTGCCTGCACGAGCACACTCATACTCTCAACCGGTGTCAGAGGCGTGATTCCGTGACCCAAATTGGCGATGTAGCGATGCTTTCCAAACTTGCGCACCATAGTCAGCACCAGCTCCCGCAATTCTTCCGGTGTCTTGTACATATCCTGAGGATCCAGATTGCCCTGTAGTGTAACGTTTGGTCCCACCAACTTCCTAGCCTCCTCCGGATCGATGGTCCAGTCTAATCCTATGACTTCGTAGCCGATTTTTGCCTGCTCCGGCAGGGAATGCATGGCACCCTTGGAGAAAAGTGTCATAGGGACCGGAGTGATTCCTTCGTCGGCGAACTTCTTATGCAGATCGTCACGGATCCGCTTCAGGTATGGCAAAGCAATTGTCAGGTACTGTTCTTTGGACAGGTGCTCGGCGCTAGACTCGAATACCTGGACGATTTGAGCTCCGGCTTTGACTTGCATCAGCAAATAATCTACAATCTGATCAGTAAGCAGGTTGAGCAGTTTGTGACTGGCTTCCGGGTAATCCGTGAGCCAAGCTTTTGCCTTGGACATGGTTTTGCTACCACCTCCTTCGATCATGTAGCCCATCAGTGTCCAAGGAGCTCCGGTGAATCCGTACAGAGGAACTTTCCCCTCCAGCTTATGACGCATCATGGTGATTGCATCGCCGACGTACGACAACCTTTCAATCGAACCAGTCGCGTTCAGTCGTTCCAAATCAGCCGGAGTTACCAACGGTTCTGGCAGGACCGGACCAACTCCCTTGACCATCTCCACGGTGATGCCCAGGGCTTGTGGAATGACGAGGATATCCGAGAAAATGATGGATGCATCTAGATCGAAACGTCGCAGTGGTTGCATTGTGACCTCACAAGCTAGCTCGGGAGTACGACACACCTCGAAGAAGTCGTGTTTGGCACGGACCTCTTGGAATTCTGGCAAGTAGCGACCAGCTTGACGCATCACCCATACCGGAACGCGATCCACCGGTTCTCCACGAGCTGCACGGAGCAGGTTGTCATTTTTAAGAGGTGGGAAATCCTGCAAAGAATCAATATACGTTCTCATGAAATACCACTCGACCAGTACACGTTCTCGTATGCTCGCAAGAAACATAAATTATCCATTATCCACTTCGACAGATAACTTTTGACCCGGTACTTACATCACCGCTTGCCACAGCGGCTAACAGTGGATCAGACGAAGACGGGAACAGAGGTGCATCGCCCCCGTCCACCGCTATCGTCGTCGACAGAGTCGATATGGACGAGGTGCAAAAGAACAGGAACAACGTAAGAAACACTAATGTGGAAAACATTCCGAGTACGATGGTAAAGCGGTCCAGTGCAATTAGCATAATGTGCAAACGCTTGCAAGCCTCAACCATAAATATTTTTCTCAACCAAAGGGAGGAAAGTTGATGCAATAATACAAAGACAGCAGAGAACGATAATCACACCTTACTAGCGACCATCTCGAAGTTCCAACCGCGACTGGCTATGTGATGACTGCGTGGCTCCGAGGTTGAAGGTGCTCCCGGTCGGATTGATAGGATGAAAATTGATTTAAACAAATTAAGAGGGCACTTGTCAATCACCGAAAATTATACTGATGTTCTTATCACTGGCAAACGTACACGAATGATTCCACCAAAAACCAACGAAGCAACGATTCTACTACTGTACTAACTGAGGACAGGCCGCTGAAGATGCAGCAAGTATAAAAGTGATGGGAGATAAATACGAAAGAAGGGAAAACAAAAGTCACGATGAAGTTGACGTTTGCAGAAGTTTACACGCTATTATAAAACTACCTAAAAATTGGTCAAAACTGAACCTACTCATATTTGGGTACACCAGTATTTATCTAAATTTGCGTAAACGTGCTTGCGAAGAAATCTCGTGAAGTTTACCCTGATGTTGACATTTTGTAGACTTTACACGGAGATGAAAAACTATCCAAAATTAAGAAGGGTAGAGCGCTACTTCGTCGTAATCGCCCATTTCCGTTCTTTCGATCAGAAAAGATCAATAACATCAATGATTTCACTGTACACAAATCAATAATAGGTTTGTTCCGATGCGTTAGTTCATTAGCTACAACATAAATCCTGTAAGTGCGCATTGTATGAATATTTACGCTCATTGTTCTCAAAACAAAAGAAGTGCTCCTAGCGAATCCCCTTTTTCCACGTTTATCCGACAAAGAAAATCTAATGGCGTTTCAATGCGTTAGGACGGAATTGAAACTCATAGAACGAATTTAGAATCAAGAAGCAGTGTTAGATTTTAGACAATATCTCAACAATTTGCGACTCTTTATCAAATCCAACGGTACGTATGGAAAGGTGAATAAATTTACAAGTCATTTGAGACAGAAATATTCCATTTTTGGTTTAAACTCGTTCAGAAAAGAGAGGTAAAGTGCGGGTTGTGCTTAGTAGGACGGAAATTAGATCAAAAACCCTACTATTCAATCAATTCACGGGTTCAGTCCATTAACCCAAAGTTAATCGCATATCCAGTATTTTACGATCGATTATGGCCGCCATAATCTGGCTGAGGTTCTGGTAGGGAACATAAGATTTGAAGTTTAGATTGTGTTGTTTGACGTGTAAATGATCAAATTTGAACGTTACTTCAGATTGTGGTGGCCATAAGCACTGTTAAATGCTGGATAGTAGTTTTCATTTATTGCGCATTTTGCACCAAATTTTTAGCCTATTGCTAAAAATCTCTTAAATAAAGATTTAAAAAAATTGCACCGAATAAGACTCCTGTGCAAAAAATAATTGCACATCAATATTTTCGCACATTCCAGAAAATTTAAAAATCGACTTGTTCCAAAGCAGTAACAGCTTTAGAACATTACTAGCAAGCTAAACTGTTGAATTAAAGCTCTAGAAAGCATAACCCTAATAAAAATTGTATGGTTAATTTGCTTAACGACGTGTTCTGGGTATCATCCAAACCATTTGTGGAATAGTTCAATGATTTGGGTTATCGTTCGTTTATGGTTATTTTTTATTAGGGAAAGAAGCTCCATACTTAACTTTTATGACCAGTGAGAAAATATTACCAACAATCATTACGAAACTGACGATTTTAAATTAATTATATGATTTGAGTAGTAGCTATACTGAAGATCCGAGAGATGTCGCCTCTTCAGTGGTAGGATAATCATTTTTGCAGTATGGAGAATAACAGAAAATCCACGATTTGAGACTATAAATATTTATTCAGTCTCGGAGTAATACCAATAGACTTAATGAATCCAATCTTTACTTTTCTCAAATTCAGGAATATTTCCCTGGAAAATCCTGGAAAGCCTGGGAAAACATAAGGCAAATTAACTCATCGCTGAGTTCCTGCACTTTTGGCGATTATGAGTGAACTTAACTCAAATTTGAGTCATTCTCATTCGCCGTGCTCACAAAATAAAAATCGCAGCGGCGGCGCGTTGACGAACTTTTCGTTAAGTTTGACGAAACGTTTTGATGTGACAGTTAAAATAATTCAAGATGCACAGCACAAAAAATGTAATATTGATCAACGTAATTCAAGCTGATGTATGAAATAATTATGTAATATGTAATAACAAAAACCAGATACGGAATGACCTCTGTGCAGCTGTTTGGATGTAATATTCAACAACTTTTTTCTGTGTGACAAGAACCTGTACACACTCGTTCGATTTTACTCTAGAGTGAGTAGCAACATATCAAAAACAGTAACATTGCTTAACAAACTAAGATTTTTTTTTACAGAATACTGTATTTTTTTTACCGAATATGGAACCACTAAATCCGATCCGATGAATTTGATAATCCATGCGGTATTTTTATTTTATTTACAATCCGTTCTGTAAATTTTCTTTGCTTGTGGGCTGTCAACATTTACTGACGTGGACTGTAAATTTTGCTGATAGATCGGTGAAGTTTACCATAGCGTGTGGTATCATTTTTCCCAAATTGACTGTACTTTATTTACAGAACTAATTATAAGCAGTTTAATTTATATTGATTAATTAACTGTTTCTTTCTTCATACAGAAAATTATTTATAAAAAAAAACAGTAAAGAACCTTGACGAGATTATCGACTCAGTAGCAAACCGTGCCAAAAATCACTTTTAGTAGATAATAAAAGTGTTAGTAGAATACAAGTTTTTCGGTATCTCCGGGAAAACCCAAAACATGTCTCATTGTGACCTAAGTAGTCCTAGGAGCTCGATATAACTATAGTTATATCACAAACAAGCAGACATAACACATTGAATATTTCTCACTGTAAAACATCATCACTAAAATATTACCGTCATATGTTGAGCACTCTGTGGTGGGCAGTACGCAGAACAGATGGCGATAGTGTGTAAACGACAAACGCAAGGGAATTGACTATGCGCGCCACAGGTGGCGGTACTACTACCATAGAGGTAACTCTAAGACCAGAAGGTCCCAAAATAACGTGCTCAACTTTTTGGCTCAGCTCTGGTACTTTCTTCGGTCCCAAGCTAATCGATTCGACTCTCGAAACACAGCCAATAGCACAGGAGTGGAACTTCGGATCAGAAAGTGGCTCCACTTGTCATTTGTGAACACTAGCGCACCTAGCGGTAGAAGGCATCTTCTGCCTGCAGTTAAGATAGACAGCATCCTATGATAGTGCGAGTGCACATAAAGGGTGTCCACGATGAAATTGCAACACTATGAAATTGCTCTAACTTTTTAACCGTTGGGTAGAATTTAATGAAAATTTGGGTGGATTTAGTTCATAGTGCATTATTTACATCCTGCAAGTTTTAAAGTCCTGTGATCAATACTCGCGGAAATGGAGTCGAAAGAACAGCTCGTGCGTGATAAAATCTTGCGCATTCATCACGAGAACAAGGATCTCTCGCATCGTTCCATCGCTAAAACGTTGGGAATCGCGAATTCCACGGTGTCGCGAGTGATTAAGCGGTTCGAGGAACGGTTGACCACCGATCGGAAGCCCAGAAGTGAAGGAAAAAGTTTTCCGTACAACACCAAAAATCACAACCGCGTAGTTGGGGCCTTCAACCGAAATCCGAACGCCTCCGTTAGGGATGTGGCTAAGAAGCTGCACCTAAGCCGAAGTTTTGTCCAGAAGGCCAAAACTAAGGCTGGGCTTCGAACGTTCAAGGTACAAAAGGCCCCTAATCGCGACGAGAAGCAGAACAAGTCCGCCAAAACCCGTGCCAGGAAGTTGTACCTCAACATGCAGACGAAAGTTGAATGCTGCATCATGGACGACAAAACATATGCGAAGGCCGACTTCAAACAGATCCCCGGCAACCTGTTTTTCACGGCCAAGGATAAGTTCAGCGTTCCGGAGCATGTCCGCACTCAGAAGATGTCCAAATTTGCGAAGAAATTCCTGGTTTGGCAAGCCATCTGCACGTGCGGGAAGCGGAGTGCACCTTTCGTGACCCAGGACACGATGAACGGACAGGTGTACATAAAAGAGTGCCTCCAGAAGCGGCTGCTTCCTCTCCTGAAGGCCCACAACGTCCCAACAATCTTCTGGCCGGATTTGGCCTCATACCACTACTCCAAGGACGTGCTGAAGTGGTATGCGGACAATAAGGTCAATTTCGTGCCGAAAATGTTCAATCCTCCCAACACTCCGGAGCTCCGCCCCATCGAGCAGTACTGGGCGATTATGAAGCAGCACCTTCTTAAACGACCTAAGGTAGTGAAGACAGTCGAGGAACTGAAGAAAGTATGGGTTTACATGCAAAAAACGGTTGATTCACAGGTTGTGCAGAATCTTATGGCCAGGGTTAAGGCCAAGGTGCGGGCATTTGCGTATGGACTGTAAATAAAATACGAGTAAAATGGTAAAATGAAGTTCAATAGTTATTTCTCAATCCCTGAAAATTTGATGGCAATCGGATGAAAACTCGAGTTTTGCGAATCAATTTTGTGTGTGGCAATTTCATCGTGGACACCCTTTAGAAAAGCCCGTGTGGAACGCTACAACAATACATCGCTTGTTGAGCAGAAAAATGAACCACCTTTTGATTAACCGATTTGTTTGCACTTCCCCTTCTGTTCTGTGCCAATAGGCTAGTCAACACAGCAAAAAAAGTTGTTGAATATTACATCGAAACTGATGCAACCAGGTCAATCCATCGATTGTGTAATATCACATTGTACGATGTACATCGATTTTGCGAACAAAATTACATCCATTGATGTAATATTGTATCTACTTTTTGCTATTACATCATTATTTCATACATCAGCTTGAATTACGTTGATCGATATTACATTTTTTTTTGCTGTGAAGAAGTAAGCCAATTTAAAATCGTTAGTTTCGTATTGATTGTTGGTACTACCAACTACGATACTTTTAAATTGACCGTTAAATGCGTGTTCGATGAACAACTTGTTTGTCTGTTGTTATATCGACTTCCTAGGACCACTTCGTACACATTTTCAATTAATTATATGATTTGAGTAGTAGCTATACTGAAGATCCGAAAGATGTCGCCCCTTCAGTGGTAGGAAAATCATTTTTGCAGTATGGAGAATATCAGTAAATCCACGATTTGAGACTAAACATGCTTTCACAGAAAGAAACAAATAAACGAGTGTTTACCTTATCACCATACTAATGTACTCGTGCAATTTTTGTGCATCTAAAACTGCCCATAAAGACGATAATAAATAAAAACTGAAAATTTTCATGCATTTCCAAATGGTTTCCTACCATTCCCATACATTCGAAAGTGACTGGCCCTCTGGATGTGGATGATGTCAAAAACAACAAAACATGATTAATTGCTCATGTGATTTGATATGCCGCATGACATATGTTTAAGATTAAGTCTGGCGTTAGTCAGTACCCCGAACGCACCATGATTTCTAGTACACTAAACGTTCGCTAAGTGAAAGACTTTAAACTGAAATGTTTTTTGACTGAAACTCGGACTGAAACAAGTTTCAAAGGCACAAGGACACTTCAGTGCCAACATTTCAAAGGGGCGTAATTGCTTTTGTAAACAATGACTTTACCCGTAAATTTCTCGCGAATGAAATCTCACCTCTCCAAAATAACAATGCTAGCTGGTAAAGGAAACATTCCCTAATAAAAAATAACCATAAACGAACGATAACCCAAATCATTGAACTATTCCACAAATGGTTTGGATGATACCCAGAACACGTCGTTAAGCAAATTAACCATACAATTTTTATTAGGGTTCCTCTACCTGCTGGTGTCTTTGTTTTTCATGAGTGAGCTTTTATTCGCGAGAAATCGACGGCTAAAGCCATTGTTTACAAATACAATTACGCCCCTTTGAAATGTTGGCACTGACTTATCGATCAAAATTGTGCAATATAAAAATCAAGAGCAAATTTTCATTATGTCGTAAGTAACATTCGCATCAATCCGAGAAAAATAAGGTTTTGTTTTGATGACCGAGAAGTTATTCCTATTTCCAAGTAAACACATATAATCTCATAGTGATAGCAATGTTTAACATATTTAGCAGGGTTTTTATCATACAAATGCAAATCGCTAGCTTTCATGCTAAAAAATACTGGTTTTTGAGTCAAAAGTTATTATACGTCGTTTGGTGGCCCCTATTGTTACTTAAGTCAAAGTGTATTTACCAGGATATTCGGGAGAATTATCAATTACGTCTCCTTACGTGCAGCCTATTCATCATTTTAGGACCACCGAAATCATCTTAGCAACAAACAGTTCGATTTATTCACTTTAATAATGAGAAAGCGAAACGACGAAAGTACACTTTTCACGGGTTTCTCAGCACTGTTACTTAAGTCAAGCGGCATCTCCATAGAAATTGGGTGACTTAAGTAACATCGAAAACTATTTTGATCGGAAGGTGATTACGTCGAAAAGCAATTTGACTGGTAAATAAATTTAAAAATGGTATTTGATCCTATATTCGGATATATACTGTGTAATAGCAGGAGAATCGATTGACACTGATAGCTCGACTTTGTTTACCTTTGTTACATTCGACGTAATGAAAATTTGCTCTTGAAATGTCACAAATAGTCATATGCACACATATGCACTTTAAATGTATTTAACAACTGGTTTGACATATTAAATGTATTTTAATAAACGTTGAGTGTACTGGAATATGTTCGGGTATACTACTATAGTCAATCTGGCCCTGAGCAATTAATATCGATTGATCTCTGAAAGCTCTTGTAATAGGTTTTATATGCATCATCATTCGCTTACCTGTCATTTTTATTCTGGACCCATCAGTTAAACTCGTACCTACTATATCTCTGGAGCCATGAAACCAGATCTTACCTCAACATGAAAGTTGCAAAAATTCCATAAAACAACATTAATTCCGCAACAGCTGATAGTAAATCGCACTCGCCTCCATCACCTACATCACTAGCTAAATGAGAGCACCGTGTAAAAACAACAACATCAACCGAGGCATAAATAACGAACATAAAAAGAAATTAACCACCTTGCGTCCGCTTTGGCAAGCTCTCACTCTAATGTATAGAAGCCACAGTAGCAGCAGGCTCACCTCACTCTCCAGAGGAGCAGTTTTCACCACTCCTCATAATGGTGTTTACGATGCCACGGAGAGGAACGCATCGCATTATGCTTACAACAGGTAAAAGTGGCATGGCGAAAACAAAAACCCGAATCGACAAGCAAAAACGCGAAAACCGTGTAATGTAATAAAATTATAAAAGTTATGAAACTCCATAAACAAAAAAAAAAACCTGAGTAAAGCCATCGGTTCGTTACAGTCGCCTTCGCCTCCGCAGATTCAAATCGCGACGCGAATAATGTTGCGCCTTTTCACCCTTCCCGGGGGCTTTGTGTGAGGGTGGAAGTGGTGTAAGAAATTTGCGTGACTTGTCACTGATTGCCAGCGTATAGCTAGTTTATGTCTCAGTTAGAGAACTACAAGAAGCCCTACCATTTTTTTTTATGAGTCGCTAAGTTTTGCTCGTTATGGTCTGAAATGGTGCCGGTGGGACATATCTTGCAAGTGTCGCTGGATGATGATTGCTTTATGGGGTAGCAACGTGATTGATGAAGTTTGCTAGCTAACACTCTGTTAGAGTCCTGGCGAATTGTGGTTATGATAGAGTGCATACAAATTAGCTCACCCAACCGGTAAATGCAAGATTCTATTACAGAGTCTATTGAGTCCATACTTAAATCTCGAAGGAAAGCATGTTTTGACTATGTTTCACTAGCAATCAAAAATATACATTTGTATTGTCCATATGCCGGATATTTTTACGAAATATTTAAGACCAGGAGATTTTGATCGATGGTCCAATTCTTTAGATCCATTGGTCAAAATTAGAGCCATTTCACCTACGTCGTGAATTTCCGGTAATCGAAAAACGGTCGCTGCTGTTTCTGGCTTCTGCTTGTTCTCATTTCTGTCTGTCTGTTTTTCTGTCTGTTAGGAAACCTTTAAAAAGGCCATCGTGCCACCGCTTGACGACTGGGCGCACAGTCGCGGTGACACGGTGTCTGGGATTCTTACCGCACTAAAACCTCCTTGGACGCCTTGCCCTTTTCCCCAGGAACTACTTGTAGTATTACTTCGGAGGGGGCCGTGCATTACGCACCTCACTTTACCTCAGCTAATTGGCACTTCCAGTTCGCTGATTGTCTCTCCAATTTGTGAGCTATTTAGCTCCCAGCGTAACGTTCTACGCGGTTATCCCCGGTGTTGGATTCAGCCTACTCTGACGGAGAGTTCTCCCGGCTTCGGTTTTCAGTTCGCATTTGTGTGAGCACATTACTACTTTCTAGTTGGTCTTCTCGCCATTTTCGCTGCACCATTTTTCGTACTCCTCTGGTTTCTCTCGTCATATAGCTCTCGTAGTCCTCCGCCAAGGTGATGCCGATTGGGACCATACGTGCGATAACGCATTCTGCCTCCATCGAAATGGTTCTGTACGCAATCACGACTCGCATGGCCATGAGCCGGAACGTACTGCTCAATTTCCTTTGGTTCTGCTTCGTTTTCAGCGCTTCAATCCAGGCTGGACCTCCGTACCTTAGTATCGATGAGGACACACTAGCCAGAAGACGGCTCTTGCTGCTGCTTGGACCAGAATTGTTCGGAATGATTCTGGCTATTGCGTTGATGACCTTCGCCGCCTTCTCGCAAGCATATTCGCTGTGGCTATTAAAGTTTAGCCGGTCGTCGATCATCACTCCCAGATACTTTAGCACGCGCTTCGAAACAACGGTATGCTCTCCAACGGCGATTTCTGCCCGTTGCACTGCTTTGCAGTTACTGACCAGCATCACTTCTGTTTTGTGGTGGGCTATCTGCAGCTTCGCTCCTTGCATCCAGTTACCACTCGTATATATCGCCTCGGCCACCAGCATTTCCACTTCTTCCAGCGTCTCACCGGTTACCGTCAAGACGACATCGTCCGCAAAGCCAACGATCTCAACTCCTTTGGGCAGCTTGACCGTGAGCACGCCATTGTACATTCCGTTCCACAGCGTGGGACCTAGAATGGAGCCTTGTGGAACTCCCGCCGTGATGCTAAGCGATTTCTGCCCCGTGTCTGTCACGTAGACCAGGACCCGGTTCTGGAAGTAGCTACTTAGAATCCTGCAGAGGTAGTCTGGAACCCTCATTCTATGGAGCGCCTTGGCGATGGCCTCCCAGCTGGCGCTATTGAATGCATTCTTCACATCAATCGTAATCACGGCGCAGTATCAACCGCTTCTGTTTGGAAGCTTTCTCGGCTCTGTCAATCACTGTCCGAATTGCATCCACCGTCGATCTCCCTTTCCGGAATCCAAACTGCCTCTCCGACAATCCGTGTTCACTCTCCGTGCATTTCATCAGCCTGTTCAGGATGATCCTCTCAACTCAAGAGCTTACCGACAGTATCCAGCAAGCATATTGGCCTATACGATGCAGGATCCCCCGGCGGTTTTCCGGGCTTCGGCAACAGCACAAGCTTTTGTACCTTCCACCTATCAGGGAACTGACCCTCGTCCAGACATTTCTGCAGCACGTCACGTTGGGAATTCCATCCGGGCCGGGAGCTTTATTCGCTTTCAACCCTTTCGCTGCTGCTATGAGTTCCTCGTTGGAGACTTGTTCAACGTTGTCTTCATCTACCTCGCCATATGGTGTAGGTGGCCAGTTCGTTGGGTCATGCTGTGGGAAAAGTCCCTCCACGATGACTTTCAGCTTGTTGGGACACATTTCAACCGGCATCGTTGGACCTTAGCGCCCCACGGTGGGACTTTGCATGGGAGTGACCTGCCAATATGTTAGTTTAGTGCAGGGGCCTGACTGGCGGCCATGTTTTTGATGCCATCATCTGCTCTTGTCTTTCTGCTTACAACTCGATTTTCCGTCTCTTTCCACCATGTATACGACAGGCGGGCCGTATTTAAATAAGGCCCGTGATGTTGCCTACTGTCAAACGTATAGGATTCATATAGGGTTGCCAGCTCCTTGGGTTAGTGTCAAACATTGAAGTTATTATTTTCCTTTAAATC